>NC_092333.1:619940000-620257500 GCF_046630445.1 Rutidosis leptorrhynchoides | reverse complement strand
CCACGTGGCATGAAAGTTCCCGCCCTCCCATCGCGCCCGGTCAAGAATTGTGGCAAATTTATTTGTGTCAAGTCTATAAAGCCTATTAAATTTGTCTTTAAGAACCATTTCCCCAAGCCATAGTTCATCCCAAAAATGTGTATTAGACCCATCTACGACTCTTTTTTTGAAAGAATTAGCGAAAGCGGAGTTTGTATTAAAGATATTTTTACCCACCTTAAGGATACCCCCCAAGTGGAAGAAGCTCGTGAGGAAGGGGGAGAAAAAGAAGTGCTAAGGCCCCCCGTCCTCACCGTATATATTTTTAATAATAGACACCCAAAGTGAGTCATTCTCATGTTTAAACCGCCACCACCATTTTGCAAGTAAGGCACAATTTTTAAACACAAGAGGGGTAATATTTAACCCACCAAATTCACGAGGCTTAAGACCAGTATCCCATTTAACCCATGCCATTTTTGAGACCTCGGAAGATCCGCCCCAAAAAAATCGACGTCTCAAACCCTCAAGTTTATCAATAACACAAGACAGGGATATGTAAAGAGAAAAGAAATAAAGAGGTAGACTAGATAATACCGATTTAATTAATGTAAGTCTACCACCATACGAGAGAGATCTAGCTTTCCAATCCGCCAGCCTCTTACCAAACTTGTCAAATACCGGATCCCATGACTTCGAGAGTTTCATCGACGATCCAAGTGGAAACCCAAGGTAGGTAATAGGGAGTGTACCTGCTGTGCACCCATGCCAGGCAGCCATATTTTTCGTTTCTACTTTTGAGACCCCGAGTCCATAAACACAGCTCTTATGAAAATTGATTTTTAATCCCGATGTTAATTCAAAGCACTTAATAATTTTAGTAAGATTTTGCACATTACGCCTATCCCATTCACCAAAAAATATAGTGTCGTTCGCGTATTGCAAATGCGTGACCCGTAAGTCTCCCCGCCCAATTGGGATCCCAGAAAAGCGGCCATGAAGTGCAGCAGATTTAATTAGATGCTTCAAACCTTCGGCTACCATGATAAAAAGATAAGGGGAGAGGGGATCCCCTTGCCTCATGCCTTTTTGAAGAGAAAATTCTTTAGTTGGGGAACCGTTGACCAAAATCGAAATGAAAGCGGATGAAAGACATGCGAAGATCCATTGTCTCCGTCGAAGACCGAATCCCATTAACTCCATGATTTCCATTAGAAAGTCCCAACTAATGCTATCAAAAGCCTTCTCAAAGTCAACTTTAAATAGGAAGCCTTTTCTTTTGGTTACTTTGATATCATGAAGGACTTCATTCGCAATTAACACGCCATCAAGAATATATCGATTCTTAATATATGCACTTTGTTCAAAACCGATGACCGAAGAAATAACCCTTTGTAGCCTTTTGGTCAAAACTTTAGATAGAATTTTATAAAGGCTCCCTATTAAACTGATAGGACGATAATCCCCAAATCCTTGTGGATCATTCTTTTTCGGGAGTAATGCAACAAAAGAGGAATTACAACCTTTAGAGATCTCACCAACCTCCCAAAAACGAGTGAATACCGCGAGAAGGTCTTCTTTGATAACGACCCAATATTTTGAAAAAAATTTCATGTTAAAACCGTCGGGTCCCGGGGCCTTTTCACCACCACATTCTAATATAGCATCATGAATTTCAGAGAGTGTAAAAGGAGATTCAAGGTTCGACGCCTCCTCATTATTAAGTCGTTTGCTCAGGGGGCCACGAATTTCGAAGGTACGAGAATTATGTTCACTAAAACGATTTTTGAAGTATGTGAATGCCGCCATTTTGATGTCCTCTGAGTTCTCGATCCATAAGCCATTTGAATTTATACCCCTTATGTTGTTTTTGTTTTGCCTCCTTTTAATACACGAATGAAAAAATTTGCTATTTTCATCCCCTTCCGTAACCCATTTAATCCTTGCCTTTTGTTTCAATATATCGACTTTCTCCCTATCTTTTTGAAGCCACTTTTTTTTCGAATCTAACCAAGATGCAATTTCAACTTCCGAAAGGTCACGAGTACCGATGATGTTTTCCCACTCAGAAATTTCTTTATGAAGTGAGTTGATTTCGCCATTTAGACTATTATATTTAGGATTACATTTTTCCTTCAACACCCCTTTTACGTTCTTAAGTTTATCACGAAATACACAATCGGCCCTTTTACAAATGGTAACTTTCCATGCATCTTTTATCAAATCATCACATTTTTCATCTTCGAACCAATTGTTGAAAATCCTAATAGGTTTCGGCCCGAAGTCATTATTCATATCCTTCAAAACGATGGGGCAATGGTCGGAGTAATCCCTATCGAGAGTACATGCAGAAATTCCATCCCATGATGCATAACACGCTTCCGAGACTAAGAACCTGTCAAGTTTACTATATTTCAAACCATCGTCACTAATCCTAGTAAACTTCATTCCCCCCAATGGAATTTCATGTTAAACCAAAAAATATTCTTGTTTCTTACTAATGCATAGCTCATATGCTATCTTGCAATCAAATATGTTGAAATCATAGTAAGAAGTTGATCAATTAAAATTTATATATTCTATCCCAACAAAAAAAATTAGATAAACCATTAGGACATTTTTTATCTTCACCATTTATTGGTTAAAACAAATACACAAAACTTAATAATTTTGGTACGCTATAATCTGACAAGATGTATGAAACTAATTCGACAAACGACATTAATTTCTATATATGACTAACACAAAGTCACTAATTAATTCCACTTTGTGATTCATAGAATGAAAAACGTACATAACACAATTTGACAATTATGTGACTAGTTATGTAGTCACATGTACTGAACATTGACACAAATTTATTTCAACAATTTAAATATTAGATCGATCTAAAATAAACCTTTTAGTTTTAACGAAAAGATTTATCAATGAAATTTGTACACGAAGAACATTTCCTAATAGAAATAAACTTTATAAAACCATGCATACATATATCGCAATCTTTAAATATGAGATATTTATAGGCTTTAAATAACAAAGACGAAACATGATAACACTTATGCACATAACACAATATTTGCAACTCAAGTAAAATAGAAAATATATTAATAAAAAGTTAATCGAATACTCGTTGTATTAACATACGAGTTAAGGGGATAACATGCAAATAATATTGCTGAGAATTGATTAACATGGAATCAAATTATGGTCGTAGTACAACTTAGGTAATTTTCATGATGAAATATAAATATAATGATTTCTCAAATCATATATAGTTATCAAACAGAATTGATAAAAATTAAACCGGGATTCTAAATGAATAGCTCTGATACCAATGAAGTAATTATTTAGATTCGATACATACATCATACTAGTAGCGGAAGCGAAAAGATCGATGTTTAGATCATCGGTCGGCGAAATCAATCATAAACGGAGAGCTTTCGAGGTTCACAACCTAAGATTCCTTCAACGAGTTTGCTTCGTACTAAACGAACACGGATACTCTTTTCTCTCAACTAACATTTGTGTATGTGTTACTCAATCTTATCTTTCAACAAAAATGATACGACTCTATTTATAGTCTCACAAAAGAAACCTCCAAGAATACCATAGGTCACAATTAATCATCATATTAATGATTAGTTAATATTAATTAACTAATAATATAAATGGATACTTAATCCTATTAATTACCAACAACATAATGATATTTAGTACTATACCATGAAACTAAACTAGCATCACTCGTATTGATATTACTGGAACCAAAAAATGCACATGACAAACAGTTTCTGACCAATTGTAAGCGTCTTAGCTAATATACACTAATTAAATATTTACATATGATTAGTATACCATATAAACTTAAAAGTTTTTGGTACATACGCTTTCTAATAAATACGCTTTCTAATAAAGCATCATATAATATCTACTATTGTCTTGAAGGGTTGTTGCCTTGATATGATCCATGACCAAATCAGATGTCGCAATACATATTTTTTGTGAGACGGATAGAATGATCTTAAGATCAATGCCGCATTACATAGTCCTAGCTTTGATTCTTCGTCTTCACTTAATTAAAGTTCCGCAAATCGATTCATGGTAATCTTCATCTTTAGAGTCAATATTGTTGGTCCAATTAAGGATCATTAACAACCATATTCGAGTAAAATCAAAGACGGAAGAGATAAACACGATGAATCAAACAAAAATCAATATTATTAATATAAACGTTAGACTTACAATTGATTTAAATGGAGAAACATCGGTTGGCCAGGGGAGATCGAGCATGATCTCCCCTATGCACTGGAATCACCAAACGGCTCTTCCAAATTAGGGTTCTAGCCTGACCCCAATTAGGGTTATACTCTCTTAACCCTAAACACATGTGATACTGATATATATAGACTAACTAGGCTTAGGTTACCCTAATGGGCCTATCAATATGAACGGCCCAACAGTCACATATGCTCATGTAACTGATCAGTTTCACGCGTGTAATACATCTAGGTGTACAATGTAATAATAAACGTTATTCGCCCAGCGACGGTTATACAAAATATGCATCAACAAATATTGTTGTTTAAATCCTGAAAAATATACATACATGATTAGAATAATAATCGCTTACAAAATCAGATCTTGGAGATTCCAAGAAAGCAAAATAAGCCCAATTATGACGATAAAAAGAAAAGGAAACATGCTGAATAAATAGAGTTTTCACATTAGTCCTTGTGATTTAATGTAGCCATAGTTTAAAAAAGGAGGTGAAGATTGGGTGTTGGTGAATCTATGAGAAGTGGAGTCAACTCAAAGATAAAGAAGCTAGTCTACGGTTTTGACTTTGTCCCGCTAGGTTGGATTTTTTCATTTCCACTTGTTTATATATATATATATATATATATATAAATTGTGGTAAATGGTGTCAACCTCTTATTGGTTGACACCATAGTAACCTTTTTTTTTTTTTTTTAAACATGATTTGCCCAACACTCCTAAACCACTAACCCAGTACCATCCGAATCCTCTGATCCGCTCCACCAACCCGACCCGAATGTCCGCTACTGTAGCTGATACTGTAGCTACAGTACTTTTTTTTTTTTTTGTCAAAACATGATTTGCCCAACACCCCCCAAACTACTAACCCAATACCATCCGGATCCCCTGACCCGCTCCACCAACCCGACCCGAATACCTGCTACTGTAGCTGATATTGTAACTACAGTACATTTTTTTTCCGAAACCAACCCGCAGTGAAAGCGCGAGTCAAAAAACTAGTATTAATCAATTACCGTATACCAATAAAAACCGGTTTATTGTTAATAGGGGTTTCTATAGCTTGAAACCTGTTTTATTTGAAAAGAGGTTATTAAACATTACTATAGAGACCGGTTTGTATGATTTAACCGGTTTCGCTAATCCACTACCAAATAACTGGTTACTTTGCATTTTATAAACCGGTTTTTGCCTACTAGTTCAAAAAGGGTTTCTTTGAGGGGTTTCAATTCTATCCTATTTTTGTAGTAGTGACGGCCAAAACTAGGTACCAACTCGTATGCTAGCTATAAATAAGTCGATTTGTACATTATCACATATCGTGGCACTCATTTTGATTACATAACATATAAATATATCACACGTACCACACTTGTCATTATAAGTTTTTGGACCTTGAAATTTGTAATGTTGAAATTTATAAAGTTAGTCACTTTAGGCATGAACAACTGAAAATACAGTATAAGGAAAGATATAGCAAGTTGGTAAGTTGTCATTCACCTGAACCTAACAGGCGATCGGATGCTTATCGGATCAGCTGGATGTGACCCACGTGCTGATAGGCCAGTTACAATTTATGGACCCTTTTAATGCACCTACCCAAATGTAGCTGTTCATACAGTTTGCTAACAAACAAAATTGATAAGTCATCACTAGAATTATGATTATAAAATAAAGGTCAACAACTTATTGATAAAAACACTATTTGGTGAAAAAAAAAAAACACAATTATTGGTAGTTAGATGATAAGATTCAAAGTATGGAGCCTGAGTATGATTTATTGATTTTGACGGATGATTGGCTGTGTATGAATGTAATGGTTGTAGTTATATGAATGAAATAGATGTAGATTTGTTGGATTAAATCCAATTATTAGTTTACTTTTTGACCGATATAAAATAATGCAATATATATAAAGTTATCAGCATTTTATAAAAATTATTATCATTAATTATTAATGTTTAATACAACAGACTCGTTATGTAACTCGTACAAAACTTATTTTGTTTGAAGGAAGTGCAAATGAGGTTGAGCAAATTTATACGGGCTGGGGTACATAAAGTTCACTCACTCAATTATTAAAGTCTAAATAAATTAACAATGTCTGTCATATTATTTATGAAACACGTGTGATATGTTCATTATGATTTCATGTCACAGCCATAACTAACATAATACGCTGATCTCTTTCTTGTTCACATAAATCACCGTTTAGAATCAACAACAACAATGTTCAATACCCACGTATATAGAGTTATATATAGAGTATAAGAACGTGACGTAAGATGTAAAGAATTTTTTCTCTATTTTAAATAAATATAAGAAGTCATTTTTTTTTTCACGTGTGAAGAAAAATGTTTCTTACTCACGGATAAAAGAAGTCGTCTCTCCTTTATTAAAGAATAGAGAAACTGATTTCAAAAGAACCCTAACTAATAAGTAGTAATAGAAATTATGGACCCTCGACAAAACATGTGATTGATTACCAATCACAAATCAATAACAACACACGGATAGAACATAAGGAAAAAAGAAATAAATGTTAACGACACAAGAATTTAACGTAATTATATCTCAACTCTAATCGGATGGAGAAGAGTTTAGTCCATAGACGCAAACCAAAAATTTATCTTTATTACTCTGCACAAAGTTACTGGAGATGAGAATTACATTATATAGGAAAATAAGCAATTATAAACCAAATAATACTCCAAAATTAACCGCAAAAATCGGATCTCAAAATTTGGCCTCTAAGTAAAACATATCCCACTTGCATCACTGCAATTCCATTGGGGTCAGAATAATTGCTAACATCAAAACAAAATCTCTCACTTGAATCGATTAAATCCCACTTGGATTTTGGCTCCTGATCTTGATTTCTTTATTCTAGTTTCACACCATAATCCTAACAATCTCACGCTTGAAGCTTGAACAAAACGACAGATTTATATCTCCATTTTAACATTGTCAAAAAAGTCTCATGTATACTGCCAATCAAATATGGGACACACACACTCCAACCATGCTAAGCAAGAAGACTTTGGATAGAAAGTTCTTTAACCTCACATTGTCGAAATCGAAATCAACAACCGCCTCAACTATCAACGTTGCTCAAACACCCACAATAAATCTCGATCGCCGATTAAAACTCCTTTTGAAAATGCCTGGATCACGCCGCACTTCTACACCACTTCACCACGGGAGAGGGAACTTTTTTGAGAGCAAAAAACCACCGCTGAGTGATAATAAAATATGTAGTTACTAATTTGGGTCATCTCTGCTTCTGCGCCACCATCTTCTTACACTAGAAGATCACATTACTGTGTACGAAACATCAATTTGAAGGATTCTACCATGAGGCTAAATCATCTCCATCATCGATTTAGCCATGTTCAATCCTACCACTGACATGTCAATGATCACCCGTACAGAATTTCTGTCTATCTCCTATTTTCCTTCCCAGCAATCAGAACATCTCGACAGATGACCCATAGACAATTCATCAAGTCTTTCGGTGGGAACGCGGTCACAACCTTAAAATCGACATTCTTTCAACTTTCCGTTTTCACGCTGGTACAAGGACCCATCCATATACCGCTATAACTTTCTAACACCACTTCTCATTCCTAACACGCTCCCACTATACGCGTATGAAATAAACCGCGGCTACTCGAGAAGAATCTGGTTCTTACCACCGGTCAGTGTCAAATTTATTTGCCATTAGAGGATAAAAACGAGTACTTGAGTCCCTAGTGTTACCCGAAATTAAAGCACTAATACTGTTAAAATTAGATATTTACGTCGCACAACCGTCTCCCTAATTCTCACTAGTCATCCAACTCCCACTACTCTGATACTTGTGTTAGCCAATAAACTCCTACCGAATTCTCGACGCCCTCAACAATAACCATAAAGCTCAAGTTTCGTGACTTACAAGATTATCTACTCCTACCATTACCTGAAGATTTCTAATTATTCACTCTGAAGCTCCGCCCGTTTTGTTGAACCAACCATCTACCAAAACCAGAGCACTATTCAAATATGTTCCACCAAAACCTCTATACAACCAATTTCCTTAGTCGGAGAAGCTCAAACCCGCCCACGTATTATAAATACCTTGGAATATCAGACAAAACACTTTTATCAACCCGTTCCAAAACTAACAAGTATTCATACTTTCCCGATAACACCCATTGTCGACTTCCAAATGGATTTGTTTCCGTTTGTTGATTAACCGCCCAAGCCTAAGAGAAACTGTAGAGACCTGTCCTAATCCACCTGGACGAAGCCTTCAACATCTGGTCCCATTGCGAGGTACTGACCTCTATATGAATTGCATTCATTTTAAAAGACAACTCATTTCAAAATAACCAAATGATATATGTTTTTCAATAATATGAATGACTAATCTGCCATATACTTAATGACAGTCTTTTTGAACTCGACGACTTGAATGCAACGTATTTTGAAATATGCCATGAACGACTCCAAGTAATATCTTTAAAATGAGCAAATGTACATTAGAAGATTTCTTTAATACCTGAGAATAAACATGCTTAAAAGTGTTAACCAAAAGGTTGGTGAGTATATAGGTTTATCATAAACAATGATTTCAATAATTTTTAATAGACCACAAGATTTCAAATATTTAACCACACACATATCTCGTGTACAAAAACCATATACATAACCTGTGTATAAAATCATTCATACGAAATATAAACACCCGGTAACCGACCTTAACAAGATGCATATAGAATATCCCCCATCATACAAACAGGCCATCCTTTTTAAAAATGACGGTTGTATACACCTTACAAACAGGTAATTCCTTTTAAAGATGGCGGTTGTATACTAAATACCTCGAAGTACTAAAGCAGTTCAAATTCTCTGACTGGGGCGTGCCAATGCCCATAGATCTATCTTTAGGATTCGCGTCAATTAGTGGCGTTCACTAATTCTTAAGTTACCAGACTAAATGGGTGATATCCGGTGTAATCATAACTCAGTCGTAGAATGTTTTTAAGTACTTGTGTCTATTTCATTAAACATTTATAAAAGTGCATGTATTCTCAGTCCCAAAAATATATATTGCAAAAGCATTTAAAAAGGGAGCAAATGAAACTCACGATACGATATTTGTAGTAAAATATACATACGACGAAACTGAACAAAGCAGGGTTGGCCTCGGATTCACGAACCTATATCATTTTTATATATTAAAACATATAATAATATTTAAGCAAGTTTATATATATTATTTCAATTGTTATATATTTCTATGTATATACTTTTATATATATTCTATATATAAGTATTTATTTGATAAAATAATACTAATAATGATAATAATAATAATAATAATAATAATAATAATAATAATAATAATAATAATAATAATAATAATAATAATAATAAAAATAATAATAAAAATAATACTAGTAATAATGATAATACTAATAATAAAAATAAATAAACATGTTATATGTTAATAATAATAATAATGATATTAATAATATTTGTAATAATATTAATATCAATAATTTTAATAATAATAATAATAATAATATTAATAATAATAATCATAATAACTATAATAATAATTATTATGATAATAATAATACTAATAATAACTATTAATCATAATAATTATAATGATAATAATAATTATAATAATAATAATAATAATAATAATAATAATAATAATAATAATAATAATAATAATAATAATACTAATAATACTAATACTAGAAATGATAATTTTTTTTATATAAAATGATAGTTTTAATAAAAGTGATAATTTTAATAATAACATTACTACTAATAATAATAACTATAATAATAATAATTTTTCTACTAATTATAATAATGATAATGATTTTAATATTAACAATATTAATAATGATAATTATATTAATGATAATAATGATATTCTTAATAATTTTACTTATGTTAATAATAATAATAATAATAATAATAATAATAATAATAATAATAATAATAATTAATAATAATAATAATAATAATAATAATAATAATAATAATAATAATAATAATAATAATAATAATAATAATAATAATAATTATTATTATTATTATTATTATTATTATTATTATTATTATTATTATTATTATTATTATTATTATTATTATTATTATTATTATTATTATTATTATACCTTAAAAGAATAAGCTTTAAAAAAAACGCCACTGCCCAGGCTCGAACCCTAGACCTCTCGTTAACTCGAAACTCAACCAAACCAACTGCTCCATTTCGTTTTTCCTTTATCATTTTATACATATTATTGTTATTTCAACAGAAACATACGCAGGTTCTTGGCCTAGGAACACGGCCCAAACAAAATGGAATAACAGCCCAACATAAGTAGCCCGTTAATAAGCCAAAAAGTATATAAAGAAACAAACCCTGTTCGACAACAGGAAGAATTCGGGGTGGTGTTCGGTTATCGAGTTAAACAGAAACAATTAGCTGAGCAGAAGCAGGAACCTTCATATCATCATCATTCGTTATTTAAAGTAGCAGTAACTCGAATAAATGCAACAGCTTAATTGGTTTCGTTTCAAGCATCAAACAGCAAAAATCTTCGAGGTGTTTCGGTCTGTGAATCCATGAACAGAAAACATAAACATTTAAGTTGTTATAGTGGTTTAATGGGTAATGGGTGGTGATCATCGACTGGAAAACAGATGAAAAATATAGCGTAGCAGCTGCTGCAATTCATGGTTCTCGATGATGGTGGGTTTACTTGATGAAGGTGGTGAGGGTGTTCGTAGGAACAAGAGCGTAGTAGCATCAACCTTTGGGTGTTGTTGATAGTGCTCCAAATGATCATATATTTAGTCGCAATATCGTTCCAATATGTAAAGTTTTTAGTTGTAATTGTTTAAATAAATAAGTGCGAAGAGGAAAGACGAAAATGAAGATATGAAGACGAAAACGTCCAAAATGCTCAAACGTACAAGTTAAACTCCAAGTGATACTAATTATCGATGAATAACGTCTAAATATTGACAAGAGTACAAGCCGCGAAACGCAAAGTACAAGATATTAAATCATACGAAAAGACGTTCGAGAATCAGGAACTGAGACATAAACCGAGCATCAATGTATAAGTCAACGGAGCTAAAATTACAAGTAAACTATGCACAAAAATATAATATAATATTTATATAATTATGTAAATTATATATATATATATATATATATATATATATATATATATATATATATATATATATATATATATATATATATATATATATATATATATATATATATATATATATATATGTCGACTAGCATGAAGCCAAAAGAACATGAGCTGGATACCAAGCCCATGCAAGTGCATGGTAAATACACTAAAACCTCATGCACTTGCATGGGGATCAAAAACTCAAAACTCCTATAAATAGCTCCAGCTTCTGATCGAATAAAACACACCTACACCTTCAATATCTATCTCCCCTCTGTATAATATATATATATATATATATATATATATATATATATATATATATATATATATATAATATTAGTTTAGTTTTATATTAGTTAGTTGAGTAATGTAACGGTTAATTTACGGGTTTTGAAGTCGAAGTTCTGTCTGTGTGACACTACGCGATTAATAATCATTGTAAGTTAAATTCTCCTTTTTAAATTTATGTATTGTACTTAAGTTATTATTATGCTTATTTAAGTCGAAGTAATCATGATGTTGGATTAATTATTAAGTCGGGGTTATTGGACTTTGGACCATAATTAGGGTTTGGACAAAAGACCGACACTTGTGGACATTAGACTATGGACTATTAATAGATGGGGGTATTGTCTAATTGAGTGACAACTCATTAGAGTCTATCGAACCTATCTTCAAATTAATTAACCTAATAATTAATA
Source organism: Rutidosis leptorrhynchoides (assembly GCF_046630445.1). NCBI lineage: Eukaryota > Viridiplantae > Streptophyta > Magnoliopsida > Asterales > Asteraceae > Rutidosis > Rutidosis leptorrhynchoides. The sequence goes on along the minus strand of NC_092333.1, from coordinate 620,245,328 downwards.
ATGATTATGGTTGTCCTGTTTAGTGACGTTCATATGGAGTCTGTTATAATCATTTAATTAATTATTTGGGTCGGGTAATTGATTATTCAAACTGATCAAGTGGATAAATTAATATTCACAATTAACTAAAACAGGGGTGGATTACATACAGTGATAACTGGTGTAATTGTTGACAGAAGTCTAAATCCCTAATTAGTTGGACTATTTGACTTCGGGTATAAGGGTTAATTTGACGAGGACACTCGCACTTTATAATTATGACCGATGGACTATTATAGACAAAAACCAGATAGACGTATCAAACAATCCAGGACAAAGGACAATTAACCCAGAGTAATAAATTAAAATCAAAACGTCAAACATCATGATTACGGAAGTTTAAATAAGCATAATTATTGTATTTTTACATTTCCTCATACTTTTAGTTACATTTTATTTATTGTCATTTTAATTATCGTCATTTAAATATTGTTATTTTAATTATCGCCATTTATATTTACGTTTGACTTAAAATCGACAAACCGGTCATTAAACGGTAAACCCCCTTTTTATATATTATTACTATAAATAATTATATATATTTTGTACAAATATAGTTGTTTAAAATATAGTGTAAAATAAACCAGCTCCCTGTGAAACGAACCGGACTTAATAAAAACTATATTACTCTACGATTAGGTACACTGCCTATAGTGTTGTAGCAGAGTTTAGATATATCCCATTTGTAAATAAATAAATTAAAACTTGTATTATATTTCGTCATATTTTGTAATAAAAATAATAGTATTTCGTACCCCTCCTGTAACGACCCGTCAAAATTGCTATTGACGCGGCACGTTAATCATTGATTCCACAGTGAGGTTTTGACCTCTATATGATACGTTTTGATAAAATATTGCATTCATTAAAATAAGTGACTTTCTAAACATAGAAAGTTATAAACATGTGGGCGAGTGCTTAGGTATAAGCAAAACCCCAAAATACATAAGTCTTTAATTTACAGGTTGACATCACAGTCCAATTATTTATTACACAACGCAGTTTTATTTTGAATGCAATAAACTTTGTACAAAGCATGGGAGACTCCATGCAGGCAACAAGCACATCAGAGTGGAAGCAGTCTAAGGACCTGAGAATAAAACATGATAAAAAGGTCAACACGAATGTTGGTGAGTTATAGGTTTAATTGCTCGAGTCATAAATATATATAAAGATAGACCACAAGATTTCATCAAAAGTTTATCAATAGATTCTACGTAACAGAGCACCCTGGTAACTAAACTTAACGCTATAATGATAATTACCCTATTCGTTTTAATACACGTAAACCAACGTGTCATAAACTCAAATAACATACGTCCGTTAAAAGGCTAGCGCTCTAGCTCGGACGGGGATGTCAAGCCCTATAGATCCATATACAATTATTCGCGCCCACCAGTCCATATCCTATGTACAGGCAGCTACTAGTTAGCAAAGCTAAGGGATTTTCGGTTTAAGTCAGTGTAGAATTTAGTATGTACTTGTGTCTTATTGCGTTTAAAATAAATTGCATGTATTCTCAGCCCAAAAATATTTAAACTATTTAAAAAGGGAGACTATAACTCACGGTTCAATATTGAGACTCAATATTGTAGGCAAATTGCGTAGACGTAATGATGGTAGATGACTGTATGGTTGGACTTGGATTCAAGAACAATACCCTGAATAATACCCAATATTTCCTTAGTTTAAAACGGTTTGAAACCTGAATTAAAACATCCGCGTATTATACCTTATTATTATTAAACTTAAATTATAAATTATAAACTATAATTATAATTATAGATTACAGATGAAGAAAAGAAAAAAAGTGTGAGTAACTCGTCCGAATTCGTGGCTATTTATAGCACTTGGCCAGAATTTTGGGGCCATGCGATCGCATGGCTTTCCAGGCCATTCCCCATGCGATCGCATGGGGTGGTCTTCCAGCTCATTTGTGCTTTGTTTTCTAGTTCGTCGACATCAAATAGTGTTTTACTGCAGCAAAGTCGGGTTCAATGTAGCAAATAGTGTTTACTGTAGCAAAGTCGGTTTCACTGTAGCAAATAGTGTTTACTGTAGCAAAGTCGGTTTCACTATAGCAAATAGTGTTTTACTGTAACAAAGTCAATTTCACTATAACAAATAGTGTTTCACTGTAGCAAAGTGATTTTTATAATTATCACAGGTTATGACGTTCGTGAATCGTCGAAAAAAAAGTCGAAAGGTACACGAATGTGTAAACTAGTTCAAAAAGTTTTAAGACTCGACATAACAGGTTCGCTTATCGTGTCGGACATATTTATCCTGTAATTAATTTATTAATATGAAATTTTCTGGGTCATCACACCTCCGCTGCATCATCAAGTTTTTGGCGCCGTGGCCGGGGACTCGGCGAAACGCTATATTTTTAATCTATATTTGTAAAAATATAACTAGATATAAAAAAAAGAAAAAAATATAAAATAATAAAAAGAATATATATATATATATATATATATATATATATATATATATATATATATATATATATATATATATATATATATATATATATATATATATATATATATGGCAGGATCAATGGGGAAGTAACCAATCGGGGGGAAGCTGGGGGAAGCAATTTTTTTTCCTTTTTTTTGAATTTTTTTTCCGACATCAAGATCACATGAAAATATGAACATTTAGAAAAGATACTTCGTGATTAATGTTATTATTTTGGCGGGAAAACGATCGAAAAAAATAACATTCAAGATAATATTGTTCGTGAAGAACGTTAACGTTTTTTTTTCTTCATGTTTTGTGAAGTAAAATTTAGCCCGATTTAGAGTTTAGGGTTTAGGGTTTAGGGTTTGGTGTTTTTGGTTTATTCCATTAACCTAAAACTCAAAACACCAAACCCTAAACCCTAAACTCTAAACCGTTCATGTTAAAAACTCAATCTAAATCTTAAATCTAAACCCTAAACCCTAAACTCAATCTAAATCCTAAACTCTAAACCGTTCGTTTCACTGTAGCAAATAGTGTTTTACTATAGCAAAGTCGGTTTCACTGTAGCAAATAGTGTTTTACTGTAGCAAAGTGATTTTTATAATTATCATAGGTTATGACGTTCGTGAATCGTCGAAAAAAAGCCGAAAGGTACGTGAATGGTAAACTAGTTCAAAAAGTTTTAAGACTCAACATAATAGGTTCGCTTATCGTGTCGGACATATTTATCCTGTAATTAATTTATTAATATGAAATTTTCTGGGTATATCACAGTATCTCCCCGTTAAAGAAAATTTCGTCCCGAAATTTTGAGTAGTACCTGTTTTGTGAGCGATATCAGTGAAAAAATGTGGATACTTTTGCTTCATTTGATCCTCACGTTCCCAAGTAAACTCGGGTCCTCGTCTAGCGTTCCAACGAACTCTAACTATCGGTATTTTGCTTTGTTTTAATTGTTTGACTTCACGGTCCATGATTTCAACAGGTTCTTCGATAAAATGGAGTTTATCATTTATTCATATTTCGTCAAGAGGAATTACAACATCCTCTTCAGCTAAACATTTCTTTAAATTTGACACGTGAAATATGTCATGAATGTAGTGACCCAAACTTTTCCATGTTTATATATATTAATTGAGATTGATATTTACATGATTAAATGTTTCCAACATGTTAAGCAATCAAACTTGTTAAGACTTGATTAATTGAAATATGTTTCATATAGACAATTGACCACCCAAGTTGACCGGCGATTCACGAACGTTAAAACTTGTAAAAACGACATGACGATATATATATGGATATACATATGGTTAACATGAGATTATGATAAGTAAGTATCTCCATAAGTATATTAACAATGAGTTATATACATATAAACAAGACTACTAACTTAAGGATTTCGAAACGAGATATATATTTAACGATTATCGTTGTAACGACATTTAAATGTATATATATCATATTAAGATATATTAATATATCATAATATCATGATAATATAATAATTTAACATCTCATTAGATATAATAAACAATGGGTTAACAACATTAATTGAGATCGTTAACTTAAAGGTTTCAAAACAACACTTACATGTAACGACTAACGATGACTTAACGACTCAGTTAAAATGTATACACATGTAGTGTATTTAGATGTATTAAAATACTTTTGGAAGACTTCAAGACATATATCAAAACACTCATACTTAACGAAAATGGTTACAGTTACTTTTCCATTCTTTTCTTTCATCAAGAATTCTAGTCGTATTCTTACCCGTATTATACACAGCTTCAAAACGTACTTACTATGAGTATATACCAATAGGAACTAGCATGGGATTCCACTCTTGATTATGTCATGTATGACTAATCAATTTTAACTTCTACCATGAGCTAGTCAACTAACTAGAACTCCTTTTAACCCCACTCACCACTCACCAATTACCACTAATCATTCACTCCATTTCACTTCCAATTCTCTTTCTAATTCTCTCTCAACACACACACACACTATTATGAACGTATTTTTCCAGTAGTTAATCATCATCTTCATCAAAAATCACTTCAAGAATCAAGCTATAATCATCATAGGAAGAACACTTCAAGAACACTTCAAAAATCCCTTCAAGTTTACTAATTTACTTCCAAGCTTTCTAATCCATTCCAAGTAATCAACTAAGATCAAGAAACCTTTGTTATATACAGTAGGTTATCTTTCTTATTCCAGGTAATATTCATATTCAAACTTTGATTCAATTTCTATAACTATAAACTATCTTAATTCGAGTAAAAATCTTACTTGAACTTGTTTTTGTGTCATGATCCTACTTCAAGAACTTTCAAGCCATCCAAGATCCTTTGAAGCTAGAACATTTCTTGTCACTTCCAGTAGGTTTACCTACTAAACTTGAGGTAGTAATGATGTTCATAACATCATTCGATTCATATATATAAAGCTATCTTATTCAAAGGTTTAAACTTGTAATCACTAGAACATAGTTTAGTTAATTCTAAACTTGTTCGCAAACAAAAGTTAATCCTTCTAACTTGACTTTTAAAATCAACTAAACACATGTTCTATATCTATATGATATGCTAACTTAATGATTTAAAACCTGGAAACACGAAAAACACCGTAAAACCGGATTTACGCCGTCGTAGTAACACCGCGGGTTGTTTTGGGTTAGTTAATTAAAAACTATGATAAACTTTGATTTAAAAGTTGTTATCCTGAGAAAATGATTTTTATTATGAACATGAAACTATATCCAAAAATTATGGTTAAACTCAAAGTGGAAATATGTTTTCTAAAATGGTCATCTAGACGTCGTTCTTTCGACTGAAATGACTACCTTTACAAAAATGACTTGTAACTTATTTTTGCGACTATAAACCTATAATTTTCTGTTTAGATTCATAAAATAGAGTTCAATATGAAACCATAGCAATTTGATTCACTCAAAACGGATTTAAAATGAAGAAGTTATGGGTAAAACAAGATTGGATAATTTTTCTCATTTTAGCTACGTGAAAATTGGTAACAAATCTATTCCAACTATAACTTAATCAACTTGTATTGTATATTATGTAATCTTGAGATACCATAGACACGTATACAATGTTTCGACCTATCATGTCGACACATCTATATATATTTCGGAACAACCATAGACACTCTATATGTGAATGTTGGAGTTAGCTATACAGGGTTGAGGTTGATTCCAAAATATATATAGTTTGAGTTGTGATCAATACTGAGATACGTATACACTGGGTCGTGGATTGATTCAAGATAATATTTATCGATTTATTTCTGTACATCTAACTGTGGACAACTAGTTGTAGGTTACTAACGAGGACAGCTGACTTAATAAACTTAAAACATCAAAATATATTAAAAGTGTTGTAAATATATTTTAAACATACTTTGATATATATGTATATATTGTTATAGGTTCGTGAATCAACCCGTGGCCAAGTCTTACTTCCCGACGAAGTAAAAATCTGTGAAAGTGAGTTATAGTCCCACTTTTAAAATCTAATATTTTTGGGATGAGAATACATGCAGGTTTTATAAATGATTTACAAAATAGACACAAGTACGTGAAACTACATTCTATGGTTGAATTATCGAAATCGAATATGCCCCTTTTTATTAAGTCTGGTAATCTAAGAATTAGGGAACAGACACCCTAATTGACGCGAATCCTAAAGATATATCTATTGGGCCTAACAAACCCCATCCAAAGTACCGGATGCTTTAGTACTTCGAAATTTATATCATATCCGAAGGGTGTCCCGGAATGATGGGGATATTCTTATATTTATGCATCTTGTTAATGTCGGTTACCAGGTGTTCACCATATGAATGATTTTTATCTCTATGTATGGGATGTGTATTGAAATATGAAATCTTGTGGTCTATTGTTACGATTTGATATATATAGGTTAAACCTATAACTCACCAACATTTTTGTTGACGTTTAAAGCATGTTTATTCTCAGGTGAATACTAAGAGCTTCCGCTGTTGCATACTAAAATAAGGACAAGATTTGGAGTCCATGTTTGTATGATATTGTGTAAAAACTGCATTCAAGAAACTGATTTCGATGTAACATATTTGTATTGTAAACCATTATGTAATGGTCGTATGTAAATAGGATATTTTAGATTATCATTATTTGATAATCTACGTAAAGCTTTTTAAACCTTTATTGATGAAATAAAGGTTATGGTTTGTTTTAAAATGAATGCAGTCTTTGAAAAACGTCTCATATAGAGGTCAAAACCTCGCAACGAAATCAATTAATATGGAACGTTTTTAATCAATAAGAACGAGACATTTCAGTTGGTATCAGAGCGTTGGTCTTAGAGAACCAGAAAATTTGCATTAGTGTGTCTTATCGAGTTTGTTAGGATGCATTAGTGAGTCTGGACTTCGACCGTGTTTTCTTTAAAAATGATTGCTTAACATTTTTGTTGGAAACTATATATTTTTAACATATGAATATTACGTGATATATTAATCTCTTAACGTGTTTGATATTATGTGATAGATGTCTACCTCTAGAACAAGTCCCATTGACTCACCTAATAATAATGAAGAGTCAAATGTAAATTGGAATGATTCGTGGACTGATTCACAAGTTCCCGAAGAGGAACCGGAAGAAGAGTCGGAACCGGAAGAAGAATCGGAACCGGAAGAAGAAATAGAACCGGTGGGGGAAATAATAAAACGGTTAAGTAAAAGAGAATCCTCAACCAACCGACCAAGGTTAATTATGGTCATTGGTGTTTCCGCCAAGGAAGCAAAATATTGGGAGGATTACCAATTCTCCGATGAATCGGATTCCGACGAGAATTCCGATGATGTTATAGAAATTACCCCAACTGAATTTAAAAAGGTAAAAGAAAATAATAAGGGAAAGGGCATAAAAATAGAGAAATCTAATTCCAACCCCGATGAACTTTATATGTATCGTCAACCCCCGAAGTCCTTAAGTTGTAACAATGACCCGGGAACCTCTAAACCACCAGGTTTTTCTAAACCAATGTGGACAACGACGGCTCGTATTAGGGAAACATCATATATCCCTAGAAAATTGGCAAAACGAACCAAAACCGAACAAGAAGAAACGAGCGAGTCGGAATAAGATAGTTGTATTCGTGTGGTGTAATATATGTAATATAGTGTACTTATGCTTTATGATATATGTAAAAATTGCTTGTATTAATAAGTATTTTTTTTTATGAATCTAACTCTTGTCTATTTTACAGTATAAAAACACAAAATGGATAGACAACCCAATATTTTAAGAGACCTACCCGGAGACATGATTGATGAAATCTTGTCTAGAGTCGGTCAGAATTCCTCGGCACAACTATTTAAGGCGAGATCAGTTTGTAAGACATTCGAAGAACGTTCCAAGAATGCCTTGGTTTATAAAAGGCTTTCGTTCGAAAGATGGGGGATATCACATTGGGAAATCCATAAGTTACGATGTGTTTACTTTGACGCATATATTACGGGGAACCCAAATGCTATTTTACGCAACGGGTTAAGAAATTATTTTGACTCAGTATATCCGAATATAGGACTTCGTGATTTAGAAAAAGCGGCTAACATGCAACATAAAGAAGCATGTTATGCTTACGGGTTAGTAATGTTCGCTTCTCACCAAAGTGAGAACAAGAACATCGGGCTACAACTATTAAACAAAACGTTCCCACAAGTGACGGAGTCGGTAATTGGGGTAAGAAATGAGGTTTTTAGGTTATTACGAGACTGTTGGTCATTACGTAACCCTCGTCCCTTTGACGACGTTACAACACGCTGTCTTATCAACGGCCATAACGGTTATGTTCCACAAGACCAAGGATGGGAAGTAGTCCTAGTAAAACCAGAATGCATGACTTGTTTCTGGACGTATGAATTACGTGTCTTTATTGCCTTTGCTGAACGACTTGTGTACTAGTGATGTGTGCAGCGGGGTGTACTAAATAGTACTATATTTTACTACGAAATACGTTACAAATTACACAAGTTTTAATTATTTATTTACAAATGGGTATACCTAAACCTTGCTACAACACTATAGGCAGTGTACCTAATCGTAGAGTAGTATAGTTTTTAGTAAGTCCGGTTCGTTCCACAGGGAGCGGGCTTATTGCACACTATATTTTTAAACAACTATATTTGTACAAAATATATATAATTATATATAATAATATATAAAAGGGGGTTTACCGTTTAATGACCGGTTTGTCGATTTATATTTTAAGCGAAGCGTATAGTAAATGATGATATTTAAATAACAATAAAATAAATAACAATAATTAAAATGACAATAAATAAAAGTACGAGAAAAAATGAAATAAAATATATTATGCTTAATTAAACTTCCGTAACCATGATGGTTGACGTGTTGATTTTAGTTTTATGCCCATGGGTTAATTGTCCTTTGTCCTGGATTATTTAATATGTCCGTCTGGTTTTTGTCCATAACAGTCCATCGGTCATAAATATAAAATGCGAGTGCCCTCGTCAAATTATCCTTATACCCGAAGTTAAATATTCCAACTAATTGGGGATTTAAACTGTAACAAGATTTTAATACTTTGTTTAATAATTACACCAGGATGTCGACTGAGTGTAACCCAAGGTTTTAATATTTTGTTATCAATTATACCAAGTGTCCTTTGTACATAATTTCACCCTTGTTTTAATGAGTCCTAGTGGCTATTAATCCATTCCCGTGTCCGGTTAAATGAACGATTATTCGTACATATAAATACCCCGCCCATCGTGTCCGATCGAGTGTATATGGTAATTTATAGGGACGCCCAATTGTAAATCTTTATATTAACATTAACAAACTATCATTTAGTTAAACAAATATAAAGCCCATTAATAGCTCATAGTCTAATTTCCACAAGTGTCGTTCTTTTGTCCAAACCCCAATTATGGTACAAAGTCCAATTACCCAATTTTAGTAATTAGCCCAACATCATGATTACTTCGTTTTAAATAAGCATAATAATAACTTAAGTACGAGACATTAATTTAAAAAGGAAGAACATAGCTTACATTGAGTATTTATCGCGTAGTGTTACATGGACAGAGTTCCGACTTTAAAAACCCGAAAATAACATTTACATAACCCAATCTAATCTAATATACCACTAATCTATATATAATATATATATATATATTTGTTTATTATAATTATTATTACACACGGAGTATTATTATTATTTTTATTATATATTTTACATGCAGAACTCGAGAGCTTTTATAGCCAGAACTGAAATTCACTGCTCCGCGAGTCGCGGCCATTTTGGCCTTCCAGCTCCGCAAGTCGCGGAGGTTCCAAAACCAGCCCACAATTTCAAGTTCCAAGGCTGCCGACGGTTTTTATTTAATTATATATAATATATAAATAATTTTTATAATTATTTATATATTATATTATATTTATATACATAGTAGACTCGTAATTTTTTTTCCGTTGCGTCGAGCGTTGAGAGTTGGTTCATGTACCGGTTCCGGATTTTTGAACGTCCTTGCGTACGCTGAGATATTTTGTACTTTGCGTTTCGTAACTTGTACTCTTGTCATTTTTAGACGTTCCTTATCAATAAATTGAATCTTTTTAATTGTATCTTGTACTTTTGAGCTTTTTGGACCTTTGCGTCTTCAATTCGTTGTTTTCGCCTTTTGTCTTCGCACTTATTTAATATAAATGAATATTACATGAAAATGGAACAATTGCAACTGAAATCTTTACATATCGGAGGGATATTAATACTAAATATATGTTCATTTGAAGCACTATCAAATATCCCCACACTTGAACGTTGCTTGTCCTCAAGCAATACAGTCTTGAAATAAAACACACTAGAATCACTTCTTTATTCTTCACACTTTGTACATCAGTGATTTTGATACGGCGGTATAAACAATGATAGTAGCATTTGTGGTTTACAGTCCCACATGACTATGAAAATTTAGATCCGTTAGGAAATTGGATCTTTATAAAAACATTTGATCTTTTGAAAATTCATGCTAGATTTTACCCTAGACAGGTTTTCCGGAATAACCCTTCACCGGTGTTTGCAAAATATTTTTGTGGGTTGGTGGGTTTCAGATTTGAAAATTTTAGCTCAAAACTTATGGTTTTGTTTCACCCACTTGCTAACCTTGTATTAGGAAAGCAACACGTCCAGTTTACTTGTCCCGTATATTACCTTTCGGTAAACTACCGTCCGGTTGTAAAGGAAAGCGATGAACAAGCAACTGTTAAGGCAATGTCCCGTGACATGCTTTTGATTATGGTCTTTAACGTGTCGGATGCAATACTATCCTTTGTAGGAGCAATAGTAAAGATCACCCTATAGTTTTTCGGTCTTGGCAAAAGGTCCTGTCTTCGACCAATATGCAACCACCGTTCTTACGGTTGACACCCGATTTGGTTCAGGTGACCTAATGAATTCCAGGTGAATTCCTAGGATTTTACGTTCAATGGTAATGAACGCATTAAAAATGGGTTTTCAGAAAACAAATCGGTTTATAATTTTGATCAAAATATTTTCTCATTCAAGCTCGAGTTTAGATATCATCGAATTCCATGAGTTTGTAATTCTCAATCTTTAAGGTCAATCTCAAGGATTGAGTAATATCAGGCTTAAAAGCTGATTTTTAATCTTTTAAGGAGATTATCCTTTCTGGGGATCTGATTCATTAGTCTTATCAAGCTAATTTGCACGGTGCCTCCCCATTGTACGAGATAAATCCTTCTCATGGTTAGGATAAATCTGACCACTTGGCGACCCTGTTTGATGTTGAGGTCCGTGGATTTCCAGCCGATTTTAGTGATGACTTTTCTAGATTTTTCGTCAACCTACAGCTGGTCTGGACGACAACTTCATGACCTAAATCAAGAAGCGCGTGTCTTTTTCGGAAGACTTTACTTCCTTTTAATGATGGAATTGATTCATCGTGTAGATCCATCTTTCATTACAGTAAATCGGGTAAAACAGTTAATTTAGTCCAAAACAAAAACACCTGCAATAACTTTACAGAAACATATGATAGATAGTTTTTAATAACTTGGTATATTCTCCCCACACTTAGTTTCTTTCTTTGCCTTGTTATTTTCCTTTATTCCATTTTAAATGAATTCAAGCGTTTTGGGTTGTTTCTCAATTTATGTCCTTTTCTAGGTAACGATAATTTCGGTATTAACATCTAGTTTTCACCGTTCATAAATATATATAAACATGATTTTAAATTCATTTAGTTGAAAATTTTTCAAATTTTTATAAAATTTGGCAAATAAGCCAAGTATAAACCCGAGAGAATTTATAACCCTTCCCCACACTTTAGATCATGCAATGCCCTCATTTGCATGAAATCAGACTATAATTATAAATTCATGAGGGTGATTAGTGTAGAAAAGTGATTAATAATACCTAGTTTGTTCTTACAAAGCTCGTCGAATGATAGATGGCGCGCCTCATCGTCATTCCTTATTGTTTTATCACACATGTTTTTCTTCAAAAATGGTTGCTTTTCTGAACTGTTTGATAATTTTTGAAAATGCGTCTTTTACCCTAACTTATCATGCATTTTTATTAACGAGTTATGTACTAACCTGAACCCCTAATTTAACACTAAGTGGGGTTAAACTTCCCCACACTTAGCTGACGACATGTGAAGTCGGTAGAATAAGTTCCACGAATTAGAGTAGTGAGCCAGTTATTTACATCTCGGGTGGTGTATAATATATCAATGGGTTTAAAGTTTAGACTCGCCCGATTGTCACTACTTAATTCTTTTTTAAGTGTAGCTTTTAGTAAATGGATATGTCTCTTTTCTGGTTCTTGGTCAAATGGATCGATATACACCGACATACATATTATAGGGTGGACAATTTCTAACGTTTCCTTCCTTTTATTCTCGACGTCGAAGTTTTCACCTCTATTACCCAATTGGGTGAAATTCGAGGTGTCATTATTTATTACAGCTCGTGGTTCATCTTCAGTAGATGACTCGTCTATTGAGAATATTGGGTTAGGAGGTTGTGGAATGGTGAAGTTCGGTTTGGTCTCGGGGGTAAAATTTTCAACGTTATCGTATTCCCAAGAGTACCTATTTGTCACCCTTACTTCTTCTTTATCTATTGATGGATCGATGATTTCGTCGGTAGAGGCTAATGTGTCGATATGTTGTGAATTTGGTAAGACTGAATAAAAAGTATCATCGGGGTAGTTGGTGATTTCGGAGCTCTCGAATTCATCAAAATTCGATGATATGGGATTTTTTTGAACATGTCTCCTCAGATCAACAGGTGTGTAATTTGATAGAGTTTCAGCTTGCCGGTTTACAAACTCTCTCATTTGTTCATTTTGAGCATCGAGTTCTTCGAGTTTGATTTTTATAATGTTTAAAGAATTTTCGGACACGTAATTTTCCTCGTCTTCTGGTTGTTGACTTTGGATATATTCTTGGGAATAATCCCAATTTGAATTGTGTTCTTCGTAATCGTTCCATTCAGGTTCCGTGGGTGCGTAATTTTCCATAGGAACGTAATAGTAGCATTCCCATGTTGAGTGATAATCTCCACAGATTTCACAACCAGTTATTGTTTCGTCGTTCGCGATCCAAGATTGACCGAATGAATTGTTATCAACATTCGTTTGAGGGTATTGATTTAATTGATTTTGGAGTTCAAAAAGAGTTTCCAAGGCCCTGTTTTCAAAATTTTCCATTTTATTGCGATGGACAAATTTTTAGCTACAATGTGTTGCGTTCACTAATTATCCTATTAGTTATAAAAATAGAAAAACTTATATAAGTTGTCCAATTAATAGACTTTTCTGCTTTTGCCCACGTTTCGAATAGCCAAAAGATGTAGCAGGGAGCCAGGCACCTTTAAATCGGAAAAGCCACAACTCAGCCACTAACAAATCCAACTATTACTACGAAGCAGAAAAATGTCAACGTCCATTAATTTAACCGCTTAAATAATTTTTCTTTCCGTTTGAGATATTAGATAAGAAATAGAGAAAATTCTAAGTCCTAAAAACTAGAGCGTCGAGAAATAAGAAAGAAATAGATTGCATGTCGAAAAACGTCGAAAAATAAAAAGGTAGAAAAATAGGCGTCGAAAAATAAAAATAAGAAAGTAGCACAAAAAACGGCGTCGCAAAATTCTAAAGCACTTAAATTTTAGTCTAAGGAATAAGCACTTAAGGGATTTTACGGCAAAGCCTAAAAATCTAGAAGTAAAAATAACTATGGCAAAAACTAAGTTTAAAACTAAATATGAGCTAAAAATACAAATATTACGCTAAAACGATTAAAAAGGGACAAAATATAAAAATATACAAAAAGTTGTAAAAAGTACAATTTTTATAAAAATATTATTTTTATATTATTTATTTATTAAAACTATTAATTTTACAAATTAATTAAACTTAATAAACTAAATATACAAATTAATTAAAACTTAAATTAAATACTAAATTAATTAAATATTTAACCCTAATATAAATTAATTAATAATAATTAATAATACACCGTAATTAATGCAGATTAGGGTTCTGTGTACCCGTGTCAGAGTGTCTCCGCGAGTCGCGGTAATCGATGCAGCAAACCCCGCGAGTCGCGGGGTTCCAAATTTCAACTCGGGTGCAGTTCAAAATTTGACGTTTTTTTTTTTTTTTTTTTTTTTTTTTTATTTTATATTGTTTTTCTAAAATGATATATAAATATATTTATAGAAAAATAAATTAAAAATATAGCGTTTCGCCGAGTCCCCGGCAGCGGCGCCAAAAACTTGATGTGTGCAGCGGGGTGTACTAAATAGTACTATATTTTACTACGAAATACGTTACAAATTACACAAGTTTTAATTATTTATTTACAAATGGGTATACCTAAACCTTGCTACAACACTATAGGCAGTGTACCTAATCGTAGAGTAGTATAGTTTTTAGTAAGTCCGGTTCGTTCCACAGGGAGCGGGCTTATTGCACACTATATTTTTAAACAACTATATTTGTACAAAATATATATAATTATATATAATAATATATAAAAGGGGGTTTACCGTTTAATGACCGGTTTGTCGATTTATATTTTAAGCGAAGCGTATAGTAAATGATGATATTTAAATAACAATAAAATAAATAACAATAATTAAAATGACAATAAATAAAAGTACGAGAAAAAATGAAATAAAATATATTATGCTTAATTAAACTTCCGTAACCATGATGGTTGACGTGTTGATTTTAGTTTTATGCCCATGGGTTAATTGTCCTTTGTCCTGGATTATTTAATATGTCCGTCTGGTTTTTGTCCATAACAGTCCATCGGTCATAAATATAAAATGCGAGTGCCCTCGTCAAATTATCCTTATACCCGAAGTTAAATATTCCAACTAATTGGGGATTTAAACTGTAACAAGATTTTAATACTTTGTTTAATAATTACACCAGGATGTCGACTGAGTGTAACCCAAGGTTTTAATATTTTGTTATCAATTATACCAAGTGTCCTTTGTACATAATTTCACCCTTGTTTTAATGAGTCCTAGTGGCTATTAATCCATTCCCGTGTCCGGTTAAATGAACGATTATTCGTACATATAAATACCCCGCCCATCGTGTCCGATCGAGTGTATATGGTAATTTATAGGGACGCCCAATTGTAAATCTTTATATTAACATTAACAAACTATCATTTAGTTAAACAAATATAAAGCCCATTAATAGCTCATAGTCTAATTTCCACAAGTGTCGTTCTTTTGTCCAAACCCCAATTATGGTACAAAGTCCAATTACCCAATTTTAGTAATTAGCCCAACATCATGATTACTTCGTTTTAAATAAGCATAATAATAACTTAAGTACGAGACATTAATTTAAAAAGGAAGAACATAGCTTACATTGAGTATTTATCGCGTAGTGTTACATGGACAGAGTTCCGACTTTAAAAACCCGAAAATAACATTTACATAACCCAATCTAATCTAATATACCACTAATCTATATATAATATATATATATATATTTGTTTATTATAATTATTATTACACACGGAGTATTATTATTATTTTTATTATATATTTTACATGCAGAACTCGAGAGCTTTTATAGCCAGAACTGAAATTCACTGCTCCGCGAGTCGCGGCCATTTTGGCCTTCCAGCTCCGCAAGTCGCGGAGGTTCCAAAACCAGCCCACAATTTCAAGTTCCAAGGCTGCCGACGGTTTTTATTTAATTATATATAATATATAAATAATTTTTATAATTATTTATATATTATATTATATTTATATACATAGTAGACTCGTAATTTTTTTTCCGTTGCGTCGAGCGTTGAGAGTTGGTTCATGTACCGGTTCCGGATTTTTGAACGTCCTTGCGTACGCTGAGATATTTTGTACTTTGCGTTTCGTAACTTGTACTCTTGTCATTTTTAGACGTTCCTTATCAATAAATTGAATCTTTTTAATTGTATCTTGTACTTTTGAGCTTTTTGGACCTTTGCGTCTTCAATTCGTTGTTTTCGCCTTTTGTCTTCGCACTTATTTAATATAAATGAATATTACATGAAAATGGAACAATTGCAACTGAAATCTTTACATATCGGAGGGATATTGATACTAAATATATGTTCATTTGAAGCACTATCAACTAGCTAGAATTATCTTCACAACTATCTTGTATCAAAGTTATTGTGTGCTATATTTCATGCTTTATGTAAAATAAGTGGTATTGTAAGTTTGTAAAATATTGTATAAAAGTTTGAACGCGAAATATTATTACAATCAGTTTTTCATATAGAATTGTAGTAGTTGAATTGTATATTAGCTACTAAGTATGAACTTAACGGGTAGGTACTACCCGAATTTAAACTTATAAAACGCTAATATGAAGAAAAAGCTTTTATAAATGAGTTCATATTATGCTACGAAATACTATTAACTACTCTTAATATTCTGTATGATTAACTTGTACCATTTGACTATTTTGAAGGAAATGGCACCGACTACTCGACACACCGTGAACCGTGAATATGAATGAAGAGGAATTCCGTACTTTTCTAGCTTCAAACATAGCCGCAGTACAGGCTGCGCTACATACCAACAATAACCTTGGATCTAGCAGTACAGGAAATCGTGTAGGATGCACCTACAAAGAATTCACTGCCTGCAAACCTTTGGAATTTGATGGAACCGAAGGACCGATCGGATTGAAACGGTGGACCGAGAAGGTCGAATCGGTGTTTGCCATAAGTAAGTGTACTGAAGAGGACAAAGTGAAGTACGCTACGCATACCTTCACAGGTTCTGCGTTAACATGGTGGAATACCTATCTAGAGCAAGTGGGACAAGATGATGCGTACGCACTACCGTGGTCAGCATTCAAGCACTTGATGACCGAGAAGTACCGTCCCAGAACCGAGGTCAATAAGCTCAAGACAGAACTTAGAGGGTTACGAACCCAAGGATTTGATATTACCACGTACGAAAGACGATTCACAGAATTGTGCCTATTGTGTCCGGGAGCATTCGAAGATGAGGAAGAGAAGATCGACGCGTTTGTGAAAGGATTACCAGAAAGAATCCAAGAAGATATAAGTTCACACGAGCCCGCCTCCATACAACAGGCATGTAGAATGGCTCACAAACTAGTGAACCAGATTGAAGAAAGAATTAAAGAACAGACTGCTGAAGAGGCCAATGTGAAGCAAGTCAAAAGAAAGTGGGAGGAAAACGGTGATAAGAATCACCAATACAACAACAACAGCAATTACAACAATAATCGCAACAATTATCCCAACAATCGCAACATCAATCGCAACTACAACAAATGGCCCAACAACAATAACAACAACAACAGCAACTACAACAATCATCCCAACAACAATAATAACCGCAACAACAACAACAATCAGAAGCAGCTATACCAAAGGTGTGAAAAGTATCACTCGGGGTTCTGCACCAAATTTTGCAACAAGTGTAAAAGAAATGGTCATAGCGCAGCGAAGTGTGAGGTCTACGGACCAGGGGTTAATAGAACGAAAGGAACAAATGGTGTCGGAACGAGTAATGGTGGAGCAAGTAGTGTCGGAGCAAGTTATGCCAATGTAGTTTGTTATAAATGTGGAAAACCGGGCCACATTATTAGAAATTGCCCGAACCAGGAGAACACGAATGGACAAGGCCACGGAAGAGTTTTCAATATTAATGCGGCAGAGGCACAGGAAGACCCGGAGCTTGTTACGGGTACGTTTCTTATTGACAATAAATCTGCTTACGTTTTATTTGATTCGGGTGCGGATAGAAGCTATATGAGTAGAGATTTTTGTGCTAAATTAAGTTTTCCATTGACGCCTTTGGATAGTAAATTTTTACTCGAATTAGCAAATGGTAAATTAATTTCAGCAGATAATATATGTCGGAATCGAGAAATTAAACTGGTTAGCAAAACATTTAAGATTGATTTGATACCAGTAGAGTTAGGGAGTTTTGATGTGATAATCGGTATGGACTAGTTGAAAGAAGTGAAAGCAGAGATCGTTTGTTACAAAAATGCAATTCGCATTATACGAGAAAAAGGAAAACCCTTAATGGTGTACGGAGAAAAGGGCAACACGAAGCTACATATTATTAGTAATTTGAAGGCATAAAAACTAATAAGAAAAGGTTGCTATGCTGTTCTAGCACACGTCGAGAAAGTACAAACTGAAGAAAAGAGCATCAATGATGTTCCCATTGCAAAAGAATTTCCCGATGTATTTCCGAAAGAATTACCGGGATTACCCCCACAGCGATCCGTTGAATTTCAAATAGATCTTGTACCAGGAGCTGCACCAATAGCTCGTGCTCCTTACAGACTCGCACCCAGCGAGATGAAAGAACTGCAAAGCCAATTACAAGAACTTTTAGAGCATGGTTTCATTCGACCAAGCACATCACCGTGGGGAGCTCCTGTTTTATTTGTCAAGAAGAAAGATGGTACATTCAGGTTGTGTATCGACTACCGAGAGTTGAACAAACTTACCATCAAGAACCGCTACCCACTACCGAGAATTGACGACTTATTTGATCAACTACAAGGCTCGTCTGTTTATTCAAAGATTGACTTACGTTCCGGGTATCATCAAATGCGGGTGAAAGAAGATGATATTCCAAAGACTGCTTTCAGAACACGTTACGGTCATTACGAGTTTATGGTCATGCCGTTTGGTTTAACTAATGCACCAGCTATGTTCATGGACCTTATGAACCGAGTGTGTGGACCATACCTCGACAAGTTTGTCATTGTTTTCATTGATGACATACTTATTTACTCAAAGAATGACCAAGAACACGGTGAACATTTGAGAAAAGTGTTAGAAGTATTGAGGAAGGAAGAATTGTACGCTAAGTTTTCAAAGTGTGCATTTTGGTTGGAAGAAGTTCAATTCCTCGGTCACATAGTGAACAAAGAAGGTATTAACGTGGATCCGGCAAAGATAGAAACTGTTGAAAAGTGGGAAACCCCGAAAACTCCGAAACACATACGCCAGTTTTTAGGACTAGCTGGTTACTACAGAAGGTTCATCCAAGACTTTTCCAGAATAGCAAAACCCTTGACTGCATTAACGCATAAAGGGAAGAAATTTGAATGGAATGATGAACAAGAGAAAGCGTTTCAGTTATTGAAGAAAAAGCTAACTACGGCACCTATATTGTCATTGCCTGAAGGGAATGATGATTTTGTGATTTATTGTGACGCATCAAAGCAAGGTCTCGGTTGTGTATTAATGCAACGAACGAAGGTGATTGCTTATGCGTCTAGACAATTGAAGATTCACGAACAAAATTATACGACGCATGATTTGGAATTATGCGCGGTTGTTTTTGCATTAAAGACTTGGAGGCACTACTTATATGGGGTCAAAAGTATTATATATACCGACCACAAAAGTCTTCAACACATATTTAATCAGAAACAACTGAATATGAGGTAGTGTAGGTGGATTGAATTATTGAATGATTACGACTTTGAGATTCGTTACCACCCGGGGAAGGCAAATGTGGTAGCCGATGCCTTGAGCAGGAAGGACAGAGAACCCATTCGAGTAAAATCTATGAATATAATGATTCATAATAACCTTACTACTCAAATAAAGGAGGCGCAACAAGGAGTTTTAAAAGAGGGAAATTTAAAGGATGAAATACTCAAAGGATCGTAGAAACATCTTAATATTCGGGAAGACGGAACCCGGTATAGGGCTGAAAGGATTTGGGTACCAAAATTTGGAGATATGAGAGAAATGGTACTTAGAGAAGCTCATAAAACCAGATAATCAATACATCCTGGAACGGGGAAGATGTACAAGGATCTCAGGAAATATTTTTGGTGGCCGGGTATGAAAGCCGATGTTGCTAAATATGTAGGAGAATGTTTGATGTGTTCTAAGGTCAAAGCTGAGCATCAGAAACCATCAGGTCTACCTCAACAACCCGAAATCCCGGAATGGAAATGGGAAAACATTACCATGGATTTCATCACTAAATTGCCAAGGACTGCAAGTGGTTTTGATACTATTTGGGTAATAGTTGATCGTCTCACCAAATCAGCACATTTCCTGCCAATAAGAGAAGATGACAAGATGGAGAAGTTAGCACGACTATATTTGAAGGAAGTCATCTCCAGACATGGAATACCAATCTCTATTATCTCTGATAGGGATGGCAGATTTATTTCAAGATTCTGGCAGACATTACAGCAAGCATTAGGAACTCGTCTAGACATGAGTACTGCCTATCATCCACAAACTGATGGGCAGAGCGAAAGGACGATACAAACGCTTGAAGACATGTTTTGCTAAAGAAGATCTCACTATTCCGTTAGATGAAATCCAAATCAACGAAAAACTCCAATTCATCGAAGAACCCGTCGAAATAATGGATCGTGAGGTTAAAAGACTTAAGCAAAACAAGATACCAATTGTTAAGGTTCGATGGAATGCTCGTAGAGGACCCGAGTTCACCTGGGAGCGTGAAGATCGGATGAAGAAGAAATACCCGCTTCTATTTCCAGAAGATTCGTCAACACCTTCAACAGCTTAAAATTTCGGGACGAAATTTATTTAACGGGTAGGTACTGTAGTGACCCGAACTTTTCCATGTTTATATATATTAATTGAGATTGATATTTACATGATTAAATGTTTCCAACATGTTAAGCAATCAAACTTGTTAAGACTTGATTAATTGAAATATGTTTCATATAGACAATTGACCACCCAAGTTGACCGGCGATTCACGAACGTTAAAACTTGTAAAAACGACATGACGATATATATATGGATATACATATGGTTAACATGAGATTATGATAAGTAAGTATCTCCATAAGTATATTAACAATGAGTTATATACATATAAACAAGACTACTAACTTAAGGATTTCGAAACGAGACATATATGTAACGATTATCGTTGTAACGACATTTAAATGTATATATATCATATTAAGATATATTAATATATCATAATATCATGATAATATAATAATTTAACATCTCATTAGATATAATAAACAATGGGTTAACAACATTAATTGAGATCGTTAACTTAAAGGTTTCAAAACAACACTTACATGTAACGACTAACGATGACTTAACGACTCAGTTAAAATGTATATACATGTAGTGTATTTAGATGTATTAAAATACTTTTGGAAGACTTCAAGACATATATCAAAACACTCATACTTAACGAAAATAGTTACAGTTACTTTTCCATTCTTTTCTTTCATCAAGAATTCTAGTCGTATTCTTACCCGTATTATACACAGCTTCAAAACGTACTTACTATGAGTATATACCAATAGGAACTAGCATGGGATTCCACTCTTGATTATGTCATGTATGACTAATCAATTTTAACTTCTACCATGAGCTAGTCAACTAACTAGAACTCCTTTTAACCCCACTCACCACTCACCAATTACCACTCATCATTCACTCCATTTCACTTCCAATTCTCTTTCTAATTCTCTCTCAACACACACACACTATTATGAACGTATTTTTCCAGTAGTTAATAATCATCTTCATCAAAAATCACTTCAAGAATCAAGCTATAATCATCATAGGAAGAACACTTCAAGAACACTTCAAAAATCCCTTCAAGTTTACTAATTTACTTCCAAGCTTTCTAATCCATTCCAAGTAATCATCTAAGATCAAGAAACCTTTGTTATATACAGTAGGTTATCTTTATTATTCAAGGTAATATTCATATTTAAACTTTGATTCAATTTCTATAACTATAAACTATCTTAATTCGAGTAAAAATCTTACTTGAACTTGTTTTTGTGTCATGATCCTACTTCAAGAACTTTCAAGCCATCCAAGATCCTTTGAAGCTAGATCATTTCTTGTCACTTCCAGTAGGTTTACCTACTAAACTTGAGGTAGTAATGATGTTCATAACATCATTCGATTCATATATATAAAGCCATCTTATTCGAAGGTTTAAACTTGTAATCACTAGAACATAGTTTAGTTAATTCTAAACTTGTTCGCAAACAAAAGTTAATCCTTCTAACTTGACTTTTAAAATCAACTAAACACATGTTCTATATCTATATGATATGCTAACTTAATGATTTAAAACCTGGAAACACGAAAAACACCGTAAAACCGGATTTATGCCGTCGTAGTAACACCGCGGGCTGTTTTGGGTTAGTTAATTAAAAACTATGATAAACTTTGATTTAAAAGTTGTTATTCTGAGAAAATGATTTTTATTATGAACATGAAACTATATCCAAAAATTATGGTTAAACTCAAAGTGGAAGTATGTTTTCTAAAATGGTCATCTAGACGTCGTTCTTTCGACTGAAATGAATACCTTTACAAAAATGACTTGTAACTTATTTTTGCGACTATAAACCTATAATTTTCTGTTTAGATTCATAAAATAGAGTTCAATATGAAACCATAGCAATTTGATTCACTCAAAACGGATTTAAAATGAAGAAGTTATGGGTAAAACAAGATTG
Source organism: Rutidosis leptorrhynchoides (assembly GCF_046630445.1). NCBI lineage: Eukaryota > Viridiplantae > Streptophyta > Magnoliopsida > Asterales > Asteraceae > Rutidosis > Rutidosis leptorrhynchoides. The sequence goes on along the minus strand of NC_092333.1, from coordinate 620,222,742 downwards.
GATAATTTTTCTCATTTTAGCTACGTGAAAATTGGTAACAAATCTATTCCAACCATAACTTAATCAACTTGTATTGTATATTATGTAATCTTGAGATACCATAGACACGTATACAATGTTTCGACCTATCATGTCGACACATCTATATATATTTCGGAACAACCATAGACACTCTATATGTGAATGTTGGAGTTAGCTATACAGGGTTGAGGTTGATTCCAAAATATATATAGTTTGAGTTGTGATCAATACTGAGATACGTATACACTGGGTCGTGGATTGATTCAAGATAATATTTATCGATTTATTTCTGTACATCTAACTGTGGACAACTAGTTGTAGGTTACTAACGAGGACAGCTGACTTAATAAACTTAAAACATCAAAATATATTAAAAGTGTTGTAAATATATTTTAAACATACTTTGATATATATGTATATATTGTTATAGGTTCGTGAATCAACCAGTGGCCAAGTCTTACTTCCCGACGAAGTAAAAATCTGTGAAAGTGAGTTATAGTCCCACTTTTAAAATCTAATATTTTTGGGATGAGAATACATGCAGGTTTTATAAATGATTTACAAAATAGACACAAGTACGTGAAACTACATTCTATGGTTGAATTATCGAAATCGAATATGCCCCTTTTTATTAAGTCTGGTAATCTAAGAATTAGGGAACAGACACCCTAATTGACGCGAATCCTAAAGATAGATCTATTGGGCCTAACAAACCCCATCAAAAGTACTGGATGCTTTAGTACTTCGAAATTTATATCATATCCGAAGGGTGTCCCGGAATGATGGGGATATTCTTATATTTATGCATCTTGTTAATGTCGGTTACCAGGTGTTCACCATATGAATGATTTTTATCTCTATGTATGGGATGTGTATTGAAATATGAAATCTTGTGGTCTATTGTTACGATTTGATATATATAGGTTAAACCTATAACTCACCAACATTTTTGTTGACGTTTAAAGCATGTTTATTCTCAGGTGAATACTAAGAGCTTCCGCTGTTGCATACTAAAATAAGGACAAGATTTGGAGTCCATGTTTGTATGATATTGTATAAAAACTGTATTCAAGAAACTGATTTCGATGTAACATATTTGTATTGTAAACCATTATGTAATGGTCGTATGTAAACAGGATATTTTAGATTATCATTATTTGATAATCTACGTAAAGCTTTTTAAACCTTTATTGATGAAATAAAGGTTATGGTTTGTTTTAAAATGAATGCAGTCTTTGAAAAACGTCTCATATAGAGGTCAAAACCTCGCAACGAAATCAATTAATATGGAACGTTTTTAATCAATAAGAACGGGACATTTCAGTTGACACTACTAAGTTCTTGCGGTAGCTTTAATCGATAAGCAACTGTTCCAATTCTTTCGGTGATTTCAAAGGGTCCTACGTACATAGGACTTAGCTTTCCTCATTTACCGAATCGTACAACGCCTTTCCAGGGTGACACTTTCAACATGACTTTGTCGCCCACTTGAAATTCTAGCGGTTTTCTTCTTATATCAGCATAACTCTTTTGGCGACTTCGAGCTGTTTTCAGTCTCTCTTGTATTTGGACGATCTTCTCAGTTGTTTCGTGTATGATCTCAGGACCTGTCAGTTTACTATCCCCTAGTTCAGTCTAACATACGGGAGACCTGCACTTTCTGCCATAAAGTGCTTCAAAAGGCGCGGCCTTTATGCTCGTGTGGTAACTGTTATTGTATGAGAATTTTGCTAGTGGTAGATATTTATCCCATCCGTTTCCGAAATCGATGACACATGCCCTTAGCATGTCTTCTAGGGTTTGAATGGTTCTTTCACTTTGGCCATCTGTCTGGGGGTGATATGCTGTACTCATATCCAAACGTGTCCCCATTGCTTTCTGTAAAGTTTGCCAGAACCTTGAAGTAAATCGGCTGTCGCGATCAGAGATGATGGACACAAGCACGACGTGTCTAGAAATAACTTCCTTTATGTAAACTTGTGCCAACTTTTCCATCTTATCGGTTTCTCGTATCGGTAAGAAGTGAGCAGACTTAGTGAGGCGATCCACAACAACCCAGATGGTGTCGTAACCTCCCACTGTTTTCGGTAGCTTTGTGATAAAATCCATGGTAATACATTTCCACTTCCATTGAGGAATCTCTGGTTGTGTTAGCAGTCCTGACGGTTTCTGATGTTCAGTGTTGACCTTGGCGCAAGTCAGGCACTTTCCAACATAAGTAGCAATGTCGGCTTTCATGTTGGGCCACCAATAGAACTTCTTGAGATCGTGGTACATTTTCCCATTTTCTGGGTGAATTGAGTACCTCGCTTTGTGTGCTTCATCCAGTACTAGTTGCCTTAGGTTACCATGTTTTGGTACCCATATCCTACCAGCAAAATACAGGGTTCCATCGGCTTTTACTTCAAGTTGTTTTTCTAACCCTTTGCTCATTTCGCCTTTTTCATTTTCTTCTTTTAAAGCTTCTAACTGTGCTGCTTGAATTTGCTTTGTGAGATCGGTACGAATTGTAATGTTCAAAGCTCGGACCCTAAGAGGTTTTACTCTTTCTTTTCAACTTAGGGCATCAGCTACAACATTAGCCTTTCTGGGGTGGTAACGGATTTCACAATCGTAATCGTTCAACAACTCTATCCAGCGACGTTGCCTCATATTGAGTTGTTTTTGATCAAAAATATGCTGAAGACTCTTATGATCGGTGTACACTGTACACTTGGTGCCATATAGATAGTGTCTCCATATTTTGAGTGCAAAAACTACTGCTCCAAGTTCCAAATCGTGCGTCGTATAGTTCTTTTCATGAATTTTTAGTTGTCGTGAGGCATATGCGATAAATTTTGTGCGTTGCATTAATACACATCCTAAAACTTGGCACAAAGCGTCACAATAGATCACGAAATCATCATTTCCTTCCGGTAATGACAAAATGGGTGCAGACGTTAACTTCTTCTTTAATAACTGGAATGAGGATTTCTGTTCCGTGGACCAATCATATTTCTTTCCCTTTTGAGTTAATGTAGTTAAGGGTTTGGCGATTTTAGAAAAATCTTGAATGAATCTTCGGTAGTAACCAGCAAGACCTAAGAATTGGCGGATTTGTGTTGGTGTCTTCGGTGTTTCCCATTTACTAATGGCTTCGATCTTGGCAGGGTCAACTTTAATTCCATGTTTACTGACAACATGGCCCAAAAACTGTACTTCTTGTAACCAGAAATCACATTTTGAAAATTTTGCGTACAATTCTTCTTTCTTGAGTATCTCTAGTACCAGTCTTAAGTGTTGCTCATGTTCTTCCTTGTTCTTCGAGTAAATCAATATGTCGTCGATAAAAACAATAACAAATTTGTCTAAATACGGTCTACAGATACGATTCATTAGATCCATAAATACTGCTGGAGCATTAGTTAATCCAAAAGGCATGACTAAAAACTCATAGTGATCGTAACGAGTTCTGAACGCGGTTTTAGGAACATCTTCTTCCTTCACTCTCAGCTGATGATATCCGGAGCGTAGATCAATCTTAAAATAAACACTTGATCCTTGCAAATGATCAAACAAATCATCAATCCACGGTAATGGGTACCGATTCTTGATCGTTAATTTGTTTAATTCTCGGTAATCTATGCACATTCTCATAGATCCATCCTTCTTCTTGACGAACAGAATAGGAGCACCCCAAGGTGAAAAGTTGGGACGAATAAATCCACGGTCCGATAATTCTTGCAACTGATTTTGTAATTCTTGCATTTCTGAAGGTGCAAGTCTATATGGGGATCGGGCTACAGGTGCGGCTCCTGGTACGAGATCAATCTGGAATTCTACACATCTATGTGGAGGTAGCCCTGGTAATTCTTCTGGAAATACTCCGGGATATTCTCTTACAACCGGCATGTCATCAATGCTTCTTTCTTCAATATCGATCTTCTTTACGTGTGCCAGAATAGCATAACAACCTTTTCTTATAAGTTTCTGGGCCTTCGTACAGCTGTTAAGGTTCAGCTTCGAGTTGCTCTTCTCCCCATAAATCATTAATGACGTTTCATCCTTACGAGGGATGCGGATTGCTTTCTCAGTGCAAACAACTTCTGCTCTTGTTTTGGACATCCAGTCCATGCCAACGATTACGTCAAAACTTCCTAATTCTACGGGTATCAAATCGATTTTGAATGTTTCACCAGCGAGATTTATTTCGCAACCATGGCAAATTTTATCGGCTTTTATCAGTTTACCATTAGCTAATTCAATAGTATATTTATCGTCTAGAGGTATTGATGCACATTTTAGTTTAGAACTAAAGTCTTTACACATATAACTTCTATCAGCACCCGTATCAAACATAATAGAAGCTAGTTGATTATTAACGGTAAACGTACCCGTGAAAAGATTAGGATCCTCACATGCTTTACTGGCACTAACATTAAATGCCCTCTCACGTGCAGGTTCTTTGTTCTTCTCCTTATCAGGGCATTGATTTATAAAGTGACCAGACTTCCCGCATCCAAAACATTTCTTGACATCGGTCGATTTTGTCTTTACTTCAGAAACGGTGGCATAACAATCTTTCGCCACATGTCCTTTCTTGTTGCACTTATCACAGACCACTTGGTAATAACCTGCATAATGTGGGTAACATCTTTTGCAGAACGGATGGGGTCCCTTATAGTTTGGACTTGCAGTTGCCCCATCTTGTTTACCTTTAAAAGTTTCATGTTTCTTCAGGTGAGTACTTTTGCCCTTATAGTCTTCCCATTTCCTCTTTCCTTCAGTTGTCTTGACTTCGGTAATTGGTGCCTTAATCGAACTCTCTGTGATCTGGTCCATGAGTTGGTGTGCCATTGTCATGGCTTCCTGCATCGTATTCAGTTTGGACGATGTAACATTTCCTTTGATATTCATCGATAAACCGTCAATATACATTTCTATCTTTCGTTTCTCGTTTGGCACCAATTCGGGACACAACAAGGCTAGTTCCATGAAACGATTTTCATAGTTATTGAGATTCGCGCCGAAAACCTTCAGATTAGGTGATAATGCTAAAAACGAACATATATTTCATAGCATTATTCCTCAAGAAAGACAAGCTTTTAGTTGCAATTGTTCTATTTACAAGTGATATTCGTTTAAATAATAAAAGGTGAAGACAAAAGACAGATTCGACGAATTGAAGACGCAAACGACCAAAAAGCTCAAAAGAACAAAAGACAATCAAAAAGGTTCCAATTATTGATAAGAAACGTCTCGAAATCACAAGAGTACAAGATTCAAAACGCAAAGTACAAGATATTAAATTGTACGCGAGGACGTTCGAAAAACCGGAACCGGGACCAGAGTCAACTCTTAACGCTCGACGCAACGGACTAAAAATTACAAGTTAACTATATATATAAATATAATATAATATATAATTAATTATATTAATTATATATATATTATATATATATATTTAAAACCGTCGGCAGCAGGAAACTCCAAGGGTGTAAACTGAAAATACCTCTCCGCGACTCGCGGAGTTTGAAGGCCATTTTGCCGCGAGTCGCGGAGCCCCAAAATTCACTTCTGGCTATAAAGCCAACCGAATTCTGATCGAAATTTAACATCATTTTTTTTTTCTCATTCATACGAAGTAATATATATTTATATTTATAATTTATATTTTAATTTTAATTCTAATAATAAGGGTATGTTAGCGAATGTTGTAAGGGTGTAAGTCGAAATTCTGTCCGTGTAACGCTACGCTATTTTTAATCATTGTAAGTTATGTTCAACCTTTTTATATTAATGTCTCGTAGCTAAGTTATTATTATGCTTATTTAAAACGAAGTAATCATGATGTTGGGCTAATTACTAAAATTGGGTAATTGGGCTTTGTACCATAATTGGGGTTTGGACAAAAGAACGACACTTGTGGAAACTAGACTATGGGCTATTAATGGGCTTTATATTTGTTTAACTAAATGAAAGTTTGTTAATGTTAATATAAAGATTTACAATTGGGCGTCCCTATAAATTACCATATAAACTCGATCGGACACGATGGGCAGGGTATTTATATGTACGAATAATCGTTCATTTAACCGGACACGGGAATGGATTAATAGCCACTAGAATAATTAAAACAGGGGTGAAATTACATTCAAGGGTAATTGGTGTAATTGTTAACAAAGTAGTAAAACCTTGGTTTACACGCAGTCGATAACCTGGTGTATTCATTAAACAAAGTATTAAAACCTTGTTACAATTCGAATCCCCAATTAGTTGGAATATTTATCTTCGGGTATAATAATAATTTGACAAGGACACTTGCAATTTATATTTATGACTGATGGACTGTTATGGACAAAAACCAGACGGACATATTGAATAATCCAGGACAAAGGACAATTAACCCATGGGCATAAAACTAAAACCAACACGTCAAACATCATGATTACGGAAGTTTAAATAAGCATAATTCTTTTATATCATATTTTATTTCCTTTATTTTATATTTAATTGCACTTCTAATTATCGCACTTTTATTTATTGTTATTTCATTTTATCGCACTTTTAATTATCGTACTTTTTAATTATCGCAATTTAATTTTTATCGCATTTTTATTATTCGCAATTTCATTATCATTATTTACTTTACGCTTTAATTTAAAGTCTTGTATTTATTTTATATTTTACATTAGGTTTTAACTGCGACTAAAGTTTTAAAATCGACAAACCGGTCATTAAACGGTAAAAACCCCTCTTTATAATAATAATATTACTTATATATATATTTGTATTTTTATAAAAGTAAACTAATATAGCGTTGAGCTTTGCTTAAAGATCTCCCTGTGGAACGAACCGGACTTACTAAAAACTACACTACTGTACGATTAGGTACACTGCCTATAAGTGTTGTAGCAAGGTTTAAGTATATCCATTCTATAAATAAATAAATATCTTGTGTAAAATTGTATCGTATTTAATAGTATTTTCTAGTAAAATAATAACTATTTTATATACTACCCCGCTGCACATCAAGTATTTTTGGCGCCGCTGCCGGGGACTATCTTAAAAGCCGGAAGCGCAACGCTAATAAAAAAAAAAAAAAAAGATTTTTATCTACTTTTGTTAAAAGTCGTTTTTTTTTGTAAAATACGTTTTAATTATTGAAAAATATAAAAAGAAAAACAAAAATATTAGTATTTTTAGGATTTCGTTAAATATTTAAGTTTTATAAGTTTCTTTATTTTTATTTTAGTTTATAAAAATATAAGTTTTAATTTTAATATCTTTTAATTATTTAAAAAAAACAGAAAACAAAATAAAAAAAAAAAAATAAAGAAAAACGCGTAAAAGTGAAACCTGTCAGCTCAAATTCTGAACCCCGCGACTCGCGGGGTTTTCCTCTTTATTTGCCGCGACTCGCGGAGGCCCTCTGACACACGGACAAAAACCCTAATTTCGCATTGATTACGGGTTATAATTTATTATTATTATTATTAAAACTTAATTATTATTATTATTATTATTAGTTTTATTTTACTTTTTACTTTTTATTTATATATTTTAGTTTAATTAGTTTTATTAAATTGTAAAATTAGTAATTTTATAAAATAAATAAAATAAAATAATATTTTTATAAAAATTGTACTTTTTACAATTTTTTTTGTATATTTTTATATTTTGTACCTTTTTAATCGTTGTAGCGTAATATTTATATTTTTAGCTCATATTTAATTTTAAACTTAGTTTTTGCTATAGTTATTTTTACTCCTAGATTTTTAGGCTTTGCCGTAGAATTCCTTAAGTACTTTTTCTTTAGATTAAGATTTAGGTGCTTTAGAATTTTGCGATGCCTTTTTAAGTTTTAGTTTCTTTTTAAGTTATTTACATTTGGGATTTAGTTTCTCCTGTAAGCTTTAATATTTTTAGACCTTTTACTATGTATCAATTATCATTCGAATTAGTAATATCAATTTGCGATTATAATTTTAAGTTAGTTGTAGTAATAAGGTTAAATTAGTTAAGTATTTTTAAGTTTTTATAAGTTTCTTTTATTTTTCCGCCACCTTTTATTTTTCAACCATATTTTTTTTTCTTTTTCGACATTTTGCGACGAACTCTTTGTCTTTCTTATTTCTCGCCATTCTAGTTTTTAGGACTTAGAATTTTATTCTACTTCTTATCTAAATTTCTTAAAATTACGAAAATTTATTTTAAGTGGTTAAATTGATAGACATCAAAATTTTCTGGTTCGTAGTAATAGTTGGATTTGTACGTGGACCGGGTTATTGGAGCCAAACAGTCCTCAATTATATTGAGACCAAACGAATCCTGCCCCTCTGCTGCATCTTTTGGCTATTCGAAACGTGGGCAAAATCAGAAAAGTCTATTGATTGGATAACTTATTATAATTTTTCTTTCTTTTTAAAAAACTAATAGGATATTCTGTGAATGCACCGAGCAAGACGTTCATCACCTTTTGTACGTTCACCACCTGTAACTCGATCAAGACATCGTTCAACAAATATAACCGCCGTTGATTTTTCTTTAGAATCGTCATCCAGTCGACCAAGTACTTCAGTTCAAAATACCGATAATCCATTTTTTGAACCCGACCTCACAATTGAGAATCCAGAAAATATTCAGGAACGGTTCATAGATCCTGAACCATTAAACTTTCCTCCGGAACCACCAATCATTCAAACAGAGATTGTTGAGGAACGAACTATTAAATCAGAATCATCTAGTGATACCGATTCAACAAATTCAATTATGGAGAATCTGGAACCTTTAAGTATGGAAGACCGAATGAGAGCTAAACGCACTGGCCAAGGTCACGCAATTACTCATCCAGACATTAATGCGCCAGATTATGAAATCAAAGGACAAATTCTACACATGGTGACTAATCAATGCCAATTTAGTGGTGCACCGAAGGAAGATCCAAATGAACATCTACGTACCTTTAATAGGATCTGCACACTATTTAAAATCCGAGAAGTGGAGGATGAACAGATATATCTCATGTTATTTCCCTGGACTTTAAAGGGAGAAGCCAAAGATTGGTTGGAATCGTTACCTGAAGGGGCGATCGATACATGGGATGTTTTAGTTGACAAATTTCTTAAACAATTTTTTCCTGCATCTAAAGCCGTAAGACTTCAAGCAGAAATTGTTACGTTCACACAGAAACCAAATGAAACTCTATATGAGGCGTGGACAAGATATGGAAAGTTGTTAAGAGGATGTCCGCAACATGGTTTAGACACCTGTCAAATAGTACAAATATTCTACCGAGGATGCGACATCACTACAAGAAAAGACATAGATATAGCAGCTGGTGGTTCTATTATGAAGAAAACCGAAACTGATGCTTACAAAATTATTGATAATACTGCTTCCCACTCACATGAGTGGCACCAAGAAAAAGACATCATTAGATCATCTAAAGCAGCTAGAGCCGATTCTAGCCATGACTTAGATTCCATATCGGCAAAGATAGATGCTTTCGAGAGACGAATGGAAAAGATGACTAAGGATATTCATGCTATACGAATTAGTTGTGAGCAGTGTGGAGGACCACATTTGACAAAGGATTGTCTCAGTATTGAATTAACAATGGAACAAAGAGAGAATATTTCATACATAAACCAAAGGCCTGGAAATAATTATCAGAATAATTATCAACCGCCAAGACCGATTTACAATCAAAACCAGAATTATAACCGAAATATTCCATACAACAACCAACAAGGTCCTAGCAATCAACAAGTATCCAATAATACTTATAATCAGCAAAGACCGAATTTTCAAAACAAACCACCACAACAACCCGATGATAAAAAGCCGAATTTAGAAGATATGATGACGAAGCTAGTTGAAACTCAAACGCAGTTTTTCACATCTCAAAAACAAACCAATGAACAAAATGCTCAAGCATTTAGAAATCAACAAGCTTCTATTCAAAATCTGGAACAAGAAGTAAGTAACCTAGCAAGGTTAATAGGTGAAAGAAAACCGGGAAGTCTACCTAGTGATACAAACGCTAACCCCCGGAATGAAACAGCTAAAGCTATTACCACAAGAAGTGGTACAACACTTAAACCACCTGAAATACCTGTAACTTCTGATGAAACTATTCCTACTCCACAAGAACCACAACCTGATCAAGATAAGGAAAAAGAACCGGTAGTTGAAAAGGTTAATGAAGATAACACAGTTAAGGATAAACCTTATGTTAAACCATACCAACCACCACTTCCTTACCCAAGTAAAATGAAGAAGGAAAAACTTGAAGCCGAGCAATCCAAATTCTTGGATATGTTTAAACAGATAAATGTAAATCTTCCTTTCATTGATGTGATTTCAGGAATGCCAAGATATGCTAAATTCTTGAAAGATCTAATCACGAATAGAAAGAAAATGGAAGAACTCTCGGCTGTTACTATGAATGCTAATTGTTCAGCAGTGCTGTTGAATAAGATACCAGAAAAACTATCTGATCCAGGAAGTTTCACAATTCCATGTTTTCTGGGTAGTCTTAGTTCAATAGAAGCATTGGCAGACTTAGGTGCTAGTATAAATCTAATGCCGTATTCACTATACGCTAAACTAGACCTTGGAGAATTGAAACCAACCAGAATAAGCATACAACTAGCCGATAGATCAATAAAATATCCTAGAGGGATAATGGAGAACATGCTAGTTAAAGTTGGTACTTTAGTATTTCCAGTAGATTTTGTTGTTCTGGACATGGAAGAAGATTCTCAAGTTCCTCTCATATTAGGAAGACCATTCTTAAACACGGCTAAAGCAATGATAGACGTGTTCGGTAAGAAACTGACCCTAAGTATAGAGGATGAGAGTGTTACCTTTTCAGTTGATAGAGCAATGCAACAACCACAATCTGCAGATGATACATGTTATTATATTCAAACTATAGATGCACATGCAGAATTATTAGAAGAATTTCCAGAATTACAAGGAACAGGAGAATGTTCTTTAGGAGAAGGTAATGAACCAATTAATGAAGCCGAAATGTTAGCTACACTTATAGCTAATGGATATGAACCAACAACAGAAGAAATTCAAATGCTAAAAGAAGAAGACAGATATCGATACAAATCATCGATAGAAGAACCTCCGAAATTAGAGTTAAAGCCACTTCCAAACCATTTGGAATACGCTTATTTACATGGTGAATCCGAATTACCTGTAATAATATCGTCTTCTCTTACTGAAAATGAGAAATCACAGCTCATTTCTGTGTTGAAAGCTCATAAACCAGCCATTGCATGGAAGATTCATGATATTAAAGGAATAAGTCCTTCGTATTGCACACATAAAATCCTTATGGAAGAAGGTCATAAAACGTATGTGCAACGCCAACGAAGACTAAATCCTAATATGCAAGATGTAGTTAAGAAAGAGATTATTAAACTGCTAGATGCAGGTTTGATATATCCAATTTCTGATAGTCCATGGGTAAGCCCAGTTCAATGCGTACCTAAGAAGGGTGGCATGACTGTTATCACAAATGAGAAAAATGAGCTTATTCCTACTAGGACTGTAACAGGATGGCGTGTATGTATTGATTATAGAAAATTAAATGACGCCACCAGAAAAGATCACTTTCCCTTACCTTTCATAGATCAAATGTTGGAAAGATTAGCCGGAAATAGTTACTATTGTTTTCTAGATGGATTTTCCGGATATTTTCAAATTCCAATAGCACCCGAAGATCAAGAAAAAACCACATTCACGTGCCCTTATGGTACTTTTGCTTACAAACGCATGCCATTTGGACTTTGTAACGCCCCTGCAACCTTTCAAAGGTGTATGATGGCGATTTTTCATGACATGATAGAAGAATGCATGGAAGTATTCATGGATGACTTTTCAGTCTTCGGTGATACATTTAAATCATGTCTAGTAAATCTGGAACGAATGCTAATTAGATGCGAAAAATCAAATCTAGTACTTAATTGGGAGAAATGCCATTTCATGGTTAAAGAAGGCATCGTTCTTGGACATAAAATTTCAAAAGAAGGAATTGAAGTGGATAGAGCTAAAGTAGATGTAATTGCTAAACTTCCACATCCCACGAATGTTAGAGGAGTTAGGAGTTTTCTAGGGCATGCCGGTTTTTACCGACGTTTCATAAAAGATTTTTCTAAAATTGCCACTCCTATGAATAAACTCCTAGAAAAGGATGCGCCATTCATCTTTTCAGATGAGTGTATCAAATCTTTTAATATTCTTAAAGAAAAACTCACTAATGCACCGATCATGATAACACCAAATTGGAATCTACCATTTGAACTAATGTGCGATGCAAGTGATTTTGCAATGGGAGCCGTTTTAGGACAAAGGATTGAAAAACGATTTCAACCTATATATTATGCTAGTAAGACGTTACAAGGAGCACAAACGAACTATACAACTACTGAAAAAGAACTCCTTGCTATTGTCTTTGCTTTTGACAAATTTCGATCATATCTCGTTCTAGCAAAAACGGTGGTCTATACCGACCATTCTGCTCTTAGATACCTATTTTCAAAACAAGATGCTAAACCAAGATTAATCCGTTGGATCTTACTCTTACAAGAGTTTGATATTGAAATCCGAGATAAAAAAGGAGCAGAAAATCTCGCCGCTGATCATCTTTCTCGTCTTGAAAATCCCGAATTAGAAGTTCTGAATGAATCAGCCATACAAGACAACTTTCCTGATGAATATCTATTGAAGATAGATTATAAAGAAATCCCATGGTTTGCAGACTATGCAAACTACTTAGTTTGTGGATTCCTTGAAAAAGGATTATCGTACCAAAGACGAAAGAAATTCTTCAGTGATATAAAACACTATTTCTGGGAAGATCCACATCTGTTTAAAAGTTGTCCCGATGGAATAATACGCCGATGTGTATTTGGAGATGAAGCTAGTAAAATTTTAAACCATTGTCACACAGGACCAACAGGAGGGCATTATGGGCCTCAACTAACAGCAAGAAAAGTTTATGAAGCTGGATTCTATTGGCCTACAATTTACAAAGACGCACACCTTCTTTGCAAATCCTGTGATGCATGTCAAAGGGCCGGAAAAATAAGTCAACGTGATGAAATGCCACAAAATGTCATCCAAGTATGTGAAGTATTTGACATTTGGGGTATTGACTTTATGGGTCCATTTCCAAAATCTCATAATAATCTATATATACTCGTAGCCATTGATTATGTATCTAAATGGGCGGAAGCACAAGCTCTCCCAACTAACGATGCACGAGTTGTAGTCAACTTTTTAAAACGTCTTTTTGCAAGGTTTGGAACACCGAAAGCTTTAATAAGTGATCGGGGTACTCATTTCTGTAATAATCAACTTGAGAAAGTTCTTAAAAGATATGGAGTAACTCATAAAATCTCCACCGCATATCATCCACAAACAAGTGGACAAGTTGAAAATACAAACCGAGCTTTAAAACGTATTCTAGAGAAAACCGTAGGATCAAATCCGAAGGAATGGTCCATTAAATTGGAGGATGCACTCTGGGCTTTTAGAACAGCCTACAAAACTCCAATTGGAACCACACCTTTTAGACTTGTTTATGGAAAAGCATGTCATCTTCCAGTAGAAATTGAACACAAAGCATTTTGGGCTTTGAAGACATGTAATCTTGATTTACATGAAGCCGGACGTCTACGATTAAGTCAACTAAACGAATTAGAAGAATTAAGACATGAAGCATACGAAAATTCGTTAATCTATAAAGAAAGAACGAAGAAATGGCATGATAAAAGAATCAGAAGTTCAAAAGAATTTAAAAAAGGAGACAGAGTTCTTCTTTTCAATTCACGATTCAAGCTATTTCCTGGAAAATTGAAATCAAGATGGTCTGGACCATTCATAGTCAAAAGAGTTTTCCCATACGGAACGATAGAATTGATAAATTCAAATGGGAATGAATTTAAAGTTAATGGTCACAGAGTTAAACATTACATACATGGTCCGATGGAAGTCGACAACGAAGTTAATCACAATTTCGACACCACAGCTAACTAAGTGTGGGGAGAATCAAGTCTTTAAAGGATAATATGTATTTCTGTTAGAGTTAGATTGTCTGTTTTCGTGTAGTTTTCGAAAATGGAACCCGAATGGTCTTTCCCTAGCAGACCCTAAAGAACTAGTCTTCTTCCCCCATTCTGAATTTTTATTTTTTTTAGGTTTTTACAAAATGAAGACTGCCTGTGAACTAAACCATGGTCTAATGCTACACGCTTTGATCACTAAACGTAATAATGACATACTCCCGAGTGAAATAGTATCAGTAATCAGAGAAAGAATGGACGGAGTTAGAAAAGGATCCAGATGCGAAGATAATAAGTTACAATTTGGTAAAGGAAAATCAAAATCCGCAGCGAAAAGAAGAGCACGACACCTAGAAAAATGTCACAAATGCGGAAAATGGTCACATGGAGGTAAATGTTCAAATAATCAAACCTATTCAAATACCGAATTTGTTACTTTATGCAGAGACGGACCGTTCATATGTTTAGAAGAAAAGACAATGAATGCTCGAGGTTACGCCTATGCAGCCATGGAAAACCAATTAAACCGACTATCTTATGAATATAATAGATCATATAACTAAGAAATCTATTTCACAGGTATGTCTGTACAGTTTTTATTTTTATTTTTATTTTTAACCTTTTGATAATAAACGCTAATTTGTTCACTAAAAAGTATTAAATTGGTATTGAATAAAATTAGGTTTGGCGACCGAAATTATTGATATCATTCAAAAATTTATTACATCACTGCGAAATTTAATGTTTATTCTTAAGGTATAAATATCTTTAATCAATCAACCCAAAATATTTCAAAAATTTGTCAGGAGTTAAATTAGGTCTTGGAACCGAAATTACTTTACCGAAAAGAGGGGCGCATATTTTTGATAATATTTGATTGATTAAAGTGGGATAAAAAGACAAAAAGATTTTTAAATTTATTTTTACCATGTTTTTAAAATTAATATTTAAACCTTAAATTAATATTGTAAATTTTGTAAAAACAATATTTTTAAAATTGTAAATATTTGAAAAATTAATATAAGTTTGATATGAATTTATAAATTTTTAAATTAAGTTTGGTGTGAATTTTTAATTTTTAAAATATTAATTTTTAATTTTATGCATTTTAAATTTTGAGTTTGGTGTGAATTTTTAATTTTAATTTTGAATTTTATATTTAAGTTATGTGAATTTAAAAACAAAAATTTACTTTATCTCATTAAGTTAAGAATATGATTTTTAAAATTCGTCGTAAGTTGAAGACTAGGTCTTTGAACCGAAATTGCTTTACCCGAGGGAGGGACGAGAACTTTTATTATCATTATTTTTAATCTTATTGATTTAAAGTATGCCAAAAACATTAAAAAACTCAAAAATCTTAGCTTTTAAAACAAACGCTACAAAAAGACAAATTTTAAAATTTTGTCGAGGGACGGACTAGGACATCGATCCGAAACGACCTCGTCCTAAATAACAAGGGAAACAAAATTTTAAAATTAATTTCTTAATTGTTTTATAAGTTAAAGATTATAAAAATAATAAAATAAAAAAAAAAAAAAAAAAAAAAAAAAAAAAAAGAGTAAACTCCGCGACTCGCGGAGTTTGCAGTACAAACCTCCGCGACTCGCGGAGGGACCAAAATACAGAAAAAAAAATAAAAGGAACGAGCTGGAACAGAATAACACACACACACATACTGCACTTCGAAAAAACCCGAGAAAACCCACGAAAATCATCCCAAAAACTCGATTTTTCACCGTTAATCTTCAAATTTTTCACTACAATCATGTTAAGGAGGATCTTATCTAAGAATTACTCAAGAAAACAGGTACAATTACACCCCAAATCACCTTTAAATCCGAATTTTAGTGTGTTCTTGAGCATATTTTCATAATTTGAATTTTGTTAATTTTTAGTGTAATTAGACTTAAATTGTTTATGTATTATGCTTGTATAACCTAGATTGATGCTGTTTAACATGATTAGAAGCCTTAAACTTCAAATTTTGAATAATCTAGGGTTTGTGTTCTTGAGCAATTTGGGGCTTTTTGATATAAACAGGTTATGGCCGATTTTTGTCATGAATTGTTGCTAAATTGAGTAATGTAACATGTCTAGGTAGTTAAATGATCCAAACTTTGAACCTAAACATGATTTTGAGAATTAAAGTGGACTTTTTCAAGTCCAAAATTCATGAACTTGATTTTTGAAAGATAATGCCATTTGAGACTTGTTTATTTGCTAGTAATGATTATTTTGACATGTTATTTGAGTTGAATGCTTATGAACTTGGCGAAAATTTTCGTATATGCTTATTTGAAAAAGTGTAGATTTGATAAAAATGTGAAAATGAGCTTAAAGTTTGATATAAATTGATAATGTCATTGTAATTATTTTGATTGATGATTTTGCTGACACTAATGCATATTTGGATGCACAAAATTTGTGTTTGATGTGTTTTGCAGAATGAAAGGGGTGAATCTTCATCCCAAGCCCGTCATGCTCCTGCTGAGAACTTGGAACAACAGGAGGTAGATAACTACTACAAGCAGGATGTACCTCATCCAGTCATGACCTTTTCAGATATGCACTTGGAACAGTTGCACCCGAACCTGCGATTTGACAGACTTTGGATAGATTATCCAAAATATCAACGGGGTTTGCATACTCTTCATTCCAAGGTTGTTGAGGTACCGAGGGTCATAGAATGGGGACCCTTGGAAGCTGTAGAATTGGCCGGGCCAATTAGGGAATTACTGGTACAGAGGTATGGTAATTCTTCTTTTAATGACTGGATATGTTTATTCACCATACGCAGACCTGTATATAAAGTATGGTGTGAAGAGTTGTTATGTAGTATAGAGTTGAATGATCGGGTAGCTAGTTTAACCGATCGTTCTTTTATTAGATTTTTGTTAGGCGGTTCGATGCGCCACATGTCTTTACTGGACATGGCTCAGGCTTTACGTATATATACGCCTGAGGAGTTAGCGTCTGCCGATTGTAGAGGATTGATACTAAACGGTAGGAAAATAGATGAAAATTTTGATACACACGGTGTGTGGAGTCAAATGACAAGCCATCACCGTTTTAAAGGGGGAAACTACTCTTATTTGGATATAGATAGAGCCGAATTAAGAGTAATACATAGGTTTTTAGCTAATTCGATTACACAAAGGGGTAAAAACAAAGAAAAGGTAAATGAACAAGATTTGTTTTACCATATGTGTATTCGAGACCCACACAGCGTTGTAAGTATACCATATTGTGTGGGTTATTATTTATCAGCTATGGTTCGAGGGATGCGTCCACATAGCATAATAGGAGGTGGTATTTTTATTACTTTGATTGGTGAATATCTGGGTGTGGATATAAGTCGGGGGGGATTATTAGTAGAAGAGCCGGAACCCCGCGACACTATAGGTTTAAATGTATACCATGGTGCGAAAGTGTTGAAGCGGCGAAATAACGCCGCAGTACGATACAATGGTAGACATCCACAGGCAGAGAGAAACCAGGAACAAGGTAATGTAGGAGGGGGGGAACCAGATGCAAGAAATGCATAGGTTTATAGCTTCTCAGGAATACGAAAATGCTAGACAGAGAGCATTTGAAGATTGGCAAGTTCATCAGAACCAGATCATAGCGCATTGCCAACACATAGGTAGAAACTATATTCCTACACCGAAACCCGTCTTCCCTCCTTGGTCGATAGAGATGCAGCCACCATATCCTACGTATGACCCTGCCGAAGCATTCTATAGCACTTATGGTTATGCGTGGAATCCCTATTGGTACCAATATCATCCTTAGTTTACCTATTTTGTTTTTATTTTGTAATTTGTAATTATTGATATGTTTAATATTTTTTGTTAATATTGTAATCATTTTTATATTTATCTAACTTTTATTCTTAGATTTTAATAATTTTTGAATGTGGGGTAATATACCAAACTTCAAAAATATGTATATATGTTTGCAGTTTATCTTATGTACACAACAGGGTAAAACAACGCATTTTCAAAGACTGGCATTAAGTTCAGCAAAAGCAAGTAATTTTGACGACAATGATGCAAAATATATGTGAAATAACAACAAGACGGAATGAACAAATGACGTGCACCATTTATCATTCAGCAAACAAACGCCAATATATTTGGAAACTTTGGTAAAAATTTAATCATTTTCACACAAATCACCCTCAATAATTTAAATTGTTACTGATTTCTTGCAAATGAGGGCATTGCAAGATCTTAAGTGTGGGAAGGGGTTAAATTCTTTCGGATTTTAAAAAATTTTTACTTTATACACTTGGTTACCATTAAAAATACTAGTAAAGCAGTAGTTGTATTAGAATCTAGTGCTCTCTGATAAAAAAGAACAGCCCTAGTCTTATATACTGACTACCCAATTCTAGTAAAATTTTTCAAAATTTTCAATTAAATGAATTCAAATCATGTTTATACATATTTATGAACGATAAAACTAGGTTTTAACACCGAAATTATTGTTACCTCGGAAAGGACATAAATTGAGAAACAAACTAAAATGTTAAAATTCATTTAAAATGGAATAGAGGACGATAAAAAGAAAAATAAAAAGCCAAGTGTGGGAAAATTTACCAAGTTATTTTAAACATATGCCACATATATCTGTAACCAATAACTGAAAATACTTTTGCTTTGGACTAAACTAAACTGTTTTACCCGATGAAAGAAAAGAAGAGATGGATCTACACGATGAATCAATTCCATCACTAAAAGGAAGTAAAGTCTTCCGAAAAAGACACGCGCTTCTTGATTTAGGTCATGAAGTTGTCGTCCAGACCAGCTGTAGGTTGACGAAAAATCTAGAAAAGTCATCACTAAAATCAGCAGGAAATCCACGGACCTCAGCATCAAACAGGGTCGCCAAGTGGTCAGATTTATCCTAACCATGAGAAGGATTTATCTCGTACAATGGGGGGGCACCATGCAAATTAGCTGGATAAGACTAATGAATCAGATCCCCAGAAAGGATAATCTCCTTAAAGATTAAAAATCAGCTTTTAAGACTGATATTACTCAATCCTAGAGATTGACCTTAAAGATTGAGAATTACAAACTCATGGAATTCAATGATATCTAAACTCGAGCTTAAACGAGAAAATATTTTGATCAAAAATACAAACCGATTTGTTTTCTGAAAACCCTATTTTCAATACGTTCATTACCATTGAACGTAAAATCCTAGGAATTCACCTGGAATTCATTAGGTCACCTGAATTAAATCGGGTGTCAACCGTAAGAACGGTGGTTGCATAGCATGGTCAAAGACAGGACTTTGTGCCAAACCGAAAAATTATAAGGGTGAGCTTTACTATTGCTCCTACCAAGAATAGTAATTGCGTCCGACACGTTATAGACCATAATCAAAAGCATGTCACGGGACATTGCCTTAACAGTTGCTTGTTCAACGCTTTCCTTTACAACCGGACGGTAGTTTGCCGAAAGGTAATATACGGAACAAGTAAACTGGACGTGTTGCTTTCCAAATACAAGGTTAGCAAGTGGGTGACACAAAACCGCAAGTTTTGAGCTAAAATTTTCAAATCTGAAACCCACCAAACCCACAAAAATATTTTGCAAACACCGGTAAAGGGTTATTCCGGAAAACTTATCTAGGGTAAAAACTAGATTTAATTTTCAAAAGATCAAATGTTTTTATAAAGATCCAATTGCCTTAATGGATCTAAATTTTTATAGTCATGTGGGACTGTAAACCATATCGTTACTACCATTGTTTATACCGCTGTATAGAAATCACTGATGTACAAAGTGTGAAGAATAAAGAAGTGATTCTAGTATTTCAAGACAATATTGCTTGAGGACAAGCAACGCTCAAGTGTGGGAATATTTGATAATGCTAAAAACGAACATATATTTCATAGCATTATTCCTCAAGAAAGACAAGCTTTTAGTTGCAATTGTTCTATTTACAAGTGATATTCGTTTAAATAATAAAAGGTGAAGACAAAAGACAGATTCGACGAATTGAAGACGCAAACGACCAAAAAGCTCAAAAGAACAAAAGACAATCAAAAAGGTTCCAATTATTGATAAGAAACGTCTCGAAATCACAAGAGTACAAGATTCAAAACGCAAAGTACAAGATATTAAATTGTACGCGAGGACGTTCGAAAAACCGGAACCGGGACCAGAGTCAACTCTTAACGCTCGACGCAACGGACTAAAAATTACAAGTTAACTATATATATAAATATAATATAATATATAATTAATTATATTAATTATATATATATTATATATATATATTTAAAACCGTCGGCAGCAGGAAACTCCAAGGGTGTAAACTGAAAATACCTCTCCGCGACTCGCGGAGTTTGAAGGCCATTTTGCCACGAGTCGCGGAGCCCCAAAATTCACTTCTGGCTATAAAGCCAACCGAATTCTGATCGAAATTTAACATCATTTTTTTTTTCTCATTCATACGAAGTAATATATATTTATATTTATAATTTATATTTTAATTTTAATTCTAATAATAAGGGTATGTTAGCGAATGTTGTAAGGGTGTAAGTCGAAATTCTGTCCGTGTAACGCTACGCTATTTTTAATCATTGTAAGTTATGTTCAACCTTTTTATATTAATGTCTCGTAGCTAAGTTATTATTATGCTTATTTAAAACGAAGTAATCATGATGTTGGGCTAATTACTAAAATTGGGTAATTGGGCTTTGTACCATAATTGAGGTTTGGACAAAAGAACGACACTTGTGGAAACTAGACTATGGGCTATTAATGGGCTTTATATTTGTTTAACTAAATGAAAGTTTGTTAATGTTAATATAAAGATTTACAATTGGGCGTCCCTATAAATTACCATATAAACTCGATCGGACACGATGGGCAGGGTATTTATATGTACGAATAATCGTTCATTTAACCGGACACGGGAATGGATTAATAGCCACTAGAATAATTAAAACAGGGGTGAAATTACATTCAAGGGTAATTGGTGTAATTGTTAACAAAGTAGTAAAACCTTGGTTTACACGCAGTCGATAACCTGGTGTATTCATTAAACAAAGTATTAAAACCTTGTTACAATTCGAATCCCCAATTAGTTGGAATATTTATCTTCGGGTATAATAATAATTTGACAAGGACACTTGCAATTTATATTTATGACTGATGGACTGTTATGGACAAAAACCAGACGGACATATTGAATAATCCAGGACAAAGGACAATTAACCCATGGGCATAAAACTAAAACCAACACGTCAAACATCATGATTACGGAAGTTTAAATAAGCATAATTCTTTTATATCATATTTTATTTCCTTTATTTTATATTTAATTGCACTTCTAATTATCGCACTTTTATTTATTGTTATTTCATTTTATCGCACTTTTAATTATCGTACTTTTTAATTATCGCAATTTAATTTTTATCGCATTTTTATTATTCGCAATTTCATTATCATTATTTACTTTACGCTTTAATTTAAAGTCTTGTATTTATTTTATATTTTACATTAGGTTTTAACTGCGACTAAAGTTTTAAAATCGACAAACCGGTCATTAAACGGTAAAAACCCCTCTTTATAATAATAATATTACTTATATATATATTTGTATTTTTATAAAAGTAAACTAATATAGCGTTGAGCTTTGCTTAAAGATCTCCCTGTGGAACGAACCGGACTTACTAAAAACTACACTACTGTACGATTAGGTACACTGCCTATAAGTGTTGTAGCAAGGTTTAAGTATATCCATTCTATAAATAAATAAATATCTTGTGTAAAATTGTATCGTATTTAATAGTATTTTCTAGTAAAATAATAACTATTTTATATACTACCCCGCTGCACATCATTAGGTAACTCAGATTCCATTTTTCTAATCTCGTTTCGAGGACAGTACTCCTCGATTAGCATCTTTTTTAGTTCTTCCCAAGAGATATCATATGCCGTATCTACTCCTTCTTCTTTAGCATAATTGTTCCACCAAGTAAGTGCACCGTCTTGCAACGTGCACGAAGCATACTTTGACTTGTGTCTGTCCGCACAATTACTGATTTTGAAAACGGACTCTATCTTTTCAAACCATCGGGTTAGACCGACTGGTCCCTCGGTCCCACTAAACGTCTGTGGTTTGCATCCTTGAAAAGTTTTGTATGAGCATCCGTTTCATGAATTTGTGTTTACGGCTGCTGCTTTGGCTGCTGCTTTTGCTGCCTCGGCTGCAGAAATTCTTTCATTCACACGTTTCTCGACTAGTTCCTCGAACTCAGCATCCGACATTTGAGACATGTTTCTTCAATAAATACAACAGAGATAATTTAATCATATAGAATATTATAGGTAAAATGAGTTGTCAATAGTTAATTGTAGCATATTAATTGAAATGTCCTGTTCTTATTGATTAAAAACGTTCCATATTAATTGATTTCGTTGCGAGGTTTTGACCTCTATATGAGACGTTTTTCAAAGACTGCATTCATTTTAAAACAAACCATAACCTTTATTTCATCAATAAAGGTTTAAAAAGCTTTACGTAGATTATCAAATAATGATAATCTAAAATATCCTGTTTACATACGACCATTACATAATGGTTTACAATACAAATATGTTACATCGAAATCAGTTTCTTGAATGCAGTTTTTACACAATATCATACAAACATGGACTCCAAATCTTGTCCTTATTTTAGTATGCAACAGCGGAAGCTCTTAGTATTCACCTGAGAATAAACATGCTTTAAACGTCAACAAAAATGTTGGTGAGTTATAGGTTTAACCTATATATATCAAATCGTAACAATAGACCACAAGATTTCATATTTCAATACACATCCCATACATAGAGATAAAAATCATTCATATGGTGAACACCTGGTAACCGACATTAACAAGATGCATAAATATAAGAATATCCCCATCATTCCGGGACACCCTTCGGATATGATATAAATTTCGAAGTACTAAAGCATCCGGTACTTTGGATGGGGTTTGTTAGGCCCAATAGATCTATCTTTAGGATTCGCGTCAATTAGGGTGTATGTTCCCTAATTCTTAGATTACCAGACTTAATAAAAAGGGGCATATTCGATTTCGATAATTCAACCATAGAATGTAGTTTCACGTACTTGTGTCTATTTTGTAAATCATTTATAAAACATGCATGTATTCTCATCCCAAAAATATTAGATTTTAAAAGTGGGACTATAACTCACTTTCACAGATTTTTACTTCGTCGGGAAGTAAGACTTGGCCACTGGTTGATTCACGAACCTATAACAATATATACATATATATCAAAGTATGTTTAAAATATATTTACAACACTTTTAATATATTTTGATGTTTTAAGTTTATTAAGTCAGCTGTCCTCGTTAGTAACCTACAACTAGTTGTCCACAGTTAGATGTACAGAAATAAATCGATAAATATTATCTTGAATCAATCCACGACCCAGTGTATACGTATCTCAGTATTGATCACAACTCAAACTATATATATTTTGGAATCAACCTCAACCCTGTATAGCTAACTCCAACATTCACATATAGAGTGTCTATGGTTGTTCCGAAATATATATAGATGTGTCGACATGATAGGTCGAAACATTGTATACGTGTCTATGGTATCTCAAGATTACATAATATACAATACAAGTTGATTAAGTTATGGTTGGAATAGATTTGTTACCAATTTTCACGTAGCTAAAATGAGAAAAATTATCCAATCTTGTTTTACCCATAACTTCTTCATATTAAATCCGTTTTGAGTGAATAAAATTGCTATGGCTTCATATTGAACTCTATTTTATGAATCTAAACAGAAAATTATAGGTTTATAGTCGGAAAAATAAGTTACAAGTCATTTTTGTAAAGGTAGTCATTTCAGTCGAAAGAACGACGTCTAGATGACCATTTTAGAAAACATACTTCCACTTTGAGTTTAACCATAATTTTTGGATATAGTTTCATGTTCATAATAAAAATCATTTTCTCAGAATAACAACTTTTAAATCAAAGTTTATCATAGTTTTTAATTAACTAACCCAAAACAGCCCGCGGTGTTACTATGACGGCGTAAATCCGGTTTTACGGTGTTTTTTGTGTTTCCAGGTTTTAAATCATTAAGTTAGCATATCATATAGATATAGAACATGTGTTTAGTTGATTTTAAAAGTCAAGTTAGAAGGATTAACTTTTGTTTGCGAACAAGTTTAGAATTAACTAAACTATGTTCTAGTGATTACAAGTTTAAACCTTCGAATAAGATAGCTTTATATATATGAATCGAATGATGTTATGAACATCATTACTACCTCAAGTTTAGTAGGTAAACCTATTGGAAGTGACAAGAAATGATCTAGCTTCAAAGGATCTTGGATGGCTTGAAAGTTCTTGAAGTAGGATCATGACACAAAAACAAGTTCAAGTAAGATTTTTACTCGAATTAAGATAGTTTATAGTTATAGAAATTGAATCAAAGTTTGAATATGAATATTACCTTGAATAAGAAAGATAACCTACTGTATATAACAAAGGTTTCTTGATCTTAGATGATTACTTGGAATGGATTAGAAAGCTTGGAAGTAAATTAGTAAACTTGAAGGGCTTTTTGAAGTGTTCTTCCTATGATGATTATAGCTTGATTCTTGAAGTGATTTTTGATGAAGATGATGATTAACTACTGGAAAAATAAGTTCATAATAGTGTGTGTGTGTTGAGAGAGAATTAGAAAGAGAATTGGAAGTGAAATGAAGTGAATGATGAGTGGTAATTGGTGAGTGGTGAGTGGGGTTAAAAGGAGTTCTAGTTAGTTGACTAGCTCATGGTAGAAGTTAAAATTGATTAGTCATACATGACATAATCAAGAGTGGAATCCCATGCAAGTTCCTATTGGTATATACTCATAGTGAGTACGTTTTGAAGCTGTGTATAATACGGGTAAGAATACGACTAGAATTCTTGATGAAAGAAAAGAATGGAAAAGTAACTGTAACCATTTTCGTTAAGTATGAGTGTTTTGATATATGTCTTGAAGTCTTCCAAAAGTATTTTAATACATCTAAATACACTACATGTATATACATTTTAACTGAGTCGTTAAGTCATCGTTAGTCATTACATGTAAGTGTTGTTTTGAAACCTTTAAGTTAACGATCTCAATTAATGTTGTTAACCCATTGTTTATTATATCTAATGAGATGTTAAATTATTATATTATCATGATATTATGATATATTAATATATCTTAATATGATATATATACATTTAAATGTCGTTACAACGATAATCGTTACATATATGTCTCGTTTCGAAATCCTTAAGTTAGTAGTCTTGTTTATATGTATATAACTCATTGTTAATATACTTATGGAGATACTTACTTATCATAATCTCATGTTAACCATATGTATATCCATATATATATCGTCATGTCGTTTTTACAATTTTTAACGTTCGTGAATCGCCGGTCAACTTGGGTGGTCAATTGTCTATATGAAACATATTTCAATTAATCAAGTCTTAACAAGTTTGATTGCTTAACATGTTGGAAAAATTTAATCTTGTAAATATCAATCTCAATTAATATATATAAACATGTAAAAGTTCGGGTCACTACAGTACCTACCCGTTAAATAAATTTCGTCCCGAAATTTTAAGCTGTTGAAGGTGTTGACGAATCTTCTGGAAATAGATGCGGGTATTTCTTCTTCATCTGATCTTCACACTCCCAGGTGAACTCGGGTCCTCTACGAGCATTCCATCGAACCTTAACAATTGGTATCTTGTTTTGCTTAAGTCTTTTAACCTCACGATCCATTATTTCGACGGGTTCTTCGATGAATTGGAGTTTTTCGTTGATTTGGATTTCATCTAACGGAATAGTGAGATCTTCTTTAGCAAAACATTTCTTCAAATTCGAGATGTGGAAAGTGTTATGTACAGCCGCGAGTTGTTGAGGTAACTCAAGTCTGTAAGCTACTGGTCCGACACGATCAATAATCTTGAATGGTCCAATATACCTTGGATTTAATTTCCCTCGTTTACCAAATCGAACAACGCCTTTCCAAGGTGCAACTTTAAGCATGACCATCTCTCCAATTTCAAATTCTATATCTTTTCTTTTAATGTCAGCGTAGCTCTTTTGTCGACTTTGGGCGGTTTTCAACCGTTGTTGAATTTGGATGATCTTCTCGGTAGTTTCTTGTATAATCTCCGGACCCGTAATCTATCTATCCCCCACTTCACTCCAACAAATCGGAGACCTGCACTTTCTACCATAAAGTGCTTCAAACGGCGCCATCTCAATGCTTGAATGGTAGCTGTTGTTGTAGGAAAATTCTGCTAATGGTAGATGTCGATCCCAACTGTTTCCGAAATCAATAACACATGCTCGTAGCATGTCTTCAAGCGTTTGTATCGTCCTTTCGCTCTGCCCATCAGTTTGTAGATGATAGGCAGTACTCATGTCTAGACGAGTTCCTAATGCTTGCTGTAATGTCTGCCAGAATCTTGAAATAAATCTGCCATCCCTATCAGAGATAATAGAGATTGGTATTCCATGTCTGGAGACGACTTCCTTCAAATACAGTCGTGCTAACTTCTCCATCTTGTCATCTTCTCTTATTGGCAGGAAATGTGCTGATTTGGTGAGACGATCAACTATTACCCAAATAGTACCAAAACCACTTGCAGTCCTTGGCAATTTAGTGATGAAATCCATGGTAATGTTTTCCCATTTCCATTCCGGGATTTCGGGTTGTTAAAGTAGACCTGATGGTTTCTGATGCTCAGCTTTGACCTAAGAACACGTCAAACATTCTCCTACGTATTTAGCAACATCGGCTTTCATACCCGGCCACCAAAAATATTTCCTGAGATCCTTGTACATCTTCCCCGTTCCAGGATGTATTGAGTATCTGGTTTTATGAGCTTCTCTAAGTACCATTTCTCTCATATCTCCAAATTTTGGTACCCAAATCCTTTCAGCCCTATACCGGGTTCCGTCTTCCCGAATATTAAGATGTTTCTCCGATCCTTTGGGTATTTCATCCTTTAAATTTCCCTCTTTTAAAACTCCTTGTTGCGCCTCCTTTATTTGAGTAGTAAGGTTATTATTAATCATTATATTCATAGATTTTACTCGAATGGGTTCTCTGTCCTTCCTGCTCAAGGCATCGGCTACCACATTTGCCTTCCCCGGGTGGTAACGAATCTCAAAGTCGTAATCATTCAATAATTCAATCCACCTACGCTGCCTCATATTCAGTTGTTTCTGATTAAATATGTGTTGAAGAATTTTGTGGTCGGTATATATAATACTTTTGACCCCATATAAGTAGTGCCTCCAAGTCTTTAATGCAAAAACAACCGCGCCTAATTCCAAATCATGCGTCGTATAATTTTGTTCGTGAATCTTCAATTGTCTAGACGCATAAGCAATCACCTTCGTTCGTTGCATTAATACACAACCGAGACCTTGCTTTGATGCGTCACAATAAATCACAAAATCATCATTCCCTTCAGGCAATGACAATATAGGTGCCGTAGTTAGCTTTTTCTTCAATAACTGAAACGCTTTCTCTTGTTCATCATTCCATTGAAATTTCTTCCCTTTATGCGTTAATGCAGTCAAGGGTTTTGCTATTCTGGAAAAGTCTTGGATGAACCTTCTGTAGTAACCAGCTAGTCCTAAAAACTGGCGTATGTGTTTCGGAGTTTTCGAGGTTTCCCACTTTTCAACAGTTTCTATCTTTGCCGGATCCACCTTAATACCTTCTTTGTTCACTATGTGACCGAGGAATTCAACTTCTTCCAACCAAAATGCACACTTTGAAAACTTAGCGTACAATTCTTCCTTCATCAATACTTCTAACACTTTTCTCAAATGTTCACCATGTTCTTGGTCATTCTTTGAGTAAATAAGTATGTCATCAATGAAAACAATGACAAACTTGTCAAGGTATGGTCCACACACTCGGTTCATAAGGTCCATGAACACAGCTGGTGCATTAGTTAAACCAAACGGCATGACCATAAACTCGTAATGACCGTAACGTGTTCTGAAAGCAGTCTTTGGAATATCATCTTCTTTCACCCACATTTGATGATACCCGGAACGTAAGTCCATCTTTGAATAAGCAGACGAGCCTTGTAGTTGATCAAATAAGTCATCGATTCTCGGTAGTGGTTAGCGGTTCTTGATGGTAAGTTTGTTCAACTCTCGGTAGTCGATACACAACCTGAATGTACCATCTTTCTTCTTGACAAACAAAATAGGAGCTCCCCACGGTGATGTGCTTGGTCGAATGAAACCATGCTCTAAAAGTTCTTGTAATTGGCTTTGCAGTTCTTTCATCTCGCTGGGTGCGAGTCTGTAAGGAGAACGAGCTATTGGTGCAGCTCCTGGTACAAGATCTATTTGAAATTCAACGGATCGCTGTGGGGGTAATCCCGGTAATTCTTTCGGAAATACATCGGGAAATTCTTTTGCAATGGGAACATCATTGATGCTCTTTTCTTCAGTTTGTACTTTCTCGACGTGTGCTAGAACAGCATAGCAACCTTTTCTTATTAGTTTTTGTGCCTTCAAATTACTAATAATATGTAGCTTCGTGTTGCCCTTTTCTCCGTACACCATTAAGGGTTTTCCTTTTTCTCGTATAATGCGAATTGCATTTTTGTAACAAACGATCTCTGCTTTCACTTCTTTCAACCAGTCCATACCGATTATCACATCAAAACTCCCTAACTCTACTGGTATCAAATCAATCTTAAATGTTTCGCTAACCAGTTTAATTTCTCGATTCGGACATATATTATCTGCTGAAATTAATTTACCATTTGCTAATTCGAGTAAAAATTTACTATCCAAAGGCGTCAATGGACAACTTAATTTAGCACAAAAATCTCTACTCATATAGCTTCTATCCGCACCCGAATCAAATAAAACGTAAGCAGATTTATTGTCAATAAGAAACGTACCCGTAACAAGCTCCGGGTCTTCCTGTGCCTCTGCCGCATTAATATTGAAAACTCTTTCGCGGCCTTGTCCATTCGTGTTCTCCTGGTTCGGGCAATTTCTAATAATGTGGCCCGGTTTTCCACATTTATAACAAACTACATTGGCATAACTTGCTCCGACACTACTTGCTCCGCCATTACTCGTTCCTACACCATTTGTTCCTTTCGTTCTATTAACCCCTAGTCCGTAGACCTCACACTTCGCCGCGCTATGACCATTTCTTTTACACTTGTTGCAAAATTTGGTGCAGAACCCCGAGTGATACTTTTCACACCTTTGGCATAGCTGCTTCTGATTGTTGTTGTTGTTGTTGCGGTTATTATTGTTGTTGGGATGATTTTTGTAGTTGCTGTTGTTGTTGTTGTTGTTGGGTCGTTTGTTGTAGTTGCGATTGATGTTGCGATTGTTGGGATAATTGTTGCGATTATTGTTGTAATTGCTGTTGTTGTTGTATTGGTGATTCTTATCACCGTTATCCTCCCACTTTCTTTTGACTTGCTTCACATTGGCCTCTTCAGCAGTCTGTTCTTTAATTCTTTCTTCAATCTGGTTCACTAGTTTGTGAGCCATTCTACATGCCTGTTGTATGGAGGCGGGCTCGTGTGAACTTATATCTTCTTGGATTCTTTCCGGTAATCCTTTTACAAACGCGTCGATCTTCTCTTCCTCATCTTCGAATGCTCCCGGACACAATAGGCACAATTCTGTGAATCGTCTTTCGTACGTGGTAATATCAAATCCTTGGGTTCGTAACCCTCTAAGTTCTGTCTTGAGCTTATTGACCTCGGTTCTGGGACGGTACTTCTCGTTCATCAAGTGCTTAAATGCTGACCACGGTAGTGCGTACGCATCATCTTGTCCCACTTGCTCTAGATAGGTATTCCACCATGTTAACGCAGAACCTGTGAAGGTATGCGTAGCGTACTTCACTTTGTCCTCTTCAGTACACTTACTTATGGCAAACACCGATTCGACCTTCTCGGTCCACCGTTTCAATCCGATCGGTCCTTCGGTTCCATCAAATTCCAAAGGTTTGCAGACAGTGAATTCTTTGTAGGTGCATCCTACACGATTTCCTGTACTGCTAGATCCAAGCTTATTGTTGGTATGTAGCGCAGCCTGTACTGCGGCTATGTTTGAAGCTAGAAAAGTACGGAATTCCTCTTCATTCATATTCACGGTGTGTCGAGTAGTCGGTGCCATTTCCTTCAAAATAGTCAAATAGAACAAGTTAATCATACAGAATATTAAGAGTAGTTAATAGTATTTCGTAGCATAATATGAACTCATTTATAAAAGCTTTTTCTTCATATTAGCATTTTATAAGTTTAAATTCGGGTAGTACCTACCCGTTAAGTTCATACTTAGTAGCTAATATACAATTCAACTACTACAATTCTATATGAAAAACTGATTGTAATAATATTTCGCGTTCAAACTTTTATACAATATTTTACAAACTTACAATACCGCTTATTTTACATAAAGAATGAAATATAGCACACAATAACTTTGATACAAGATAGTTGTGAAGATAATTCTAGCTAGTACACAAGTCGTTCAGCAAAGGCAATAAAGACACGTAATTCATACATCCAGAAACAAGTCATGCATTCTGGTTTTACTAGGACTACTTCCCATCCTTGGCCTTGTGGAACATAACCGTTATGGCAGTTGATAAGACAGCGTGTTGTAACGTCGTCAAAGGGACGAGGGTTACGTAATGACCAACAGTCTCGTAATAACCTAAAAACCTCATTTCTTACCCCAATTACCGACTCCGTCACTTGTGGGAACGTTTTGTTTAATAGTTGTAGCCCGATGTTCTTGTTCTCACTTTGGTGAGAAGCGAACATTACTAACCCGTAAGCATAACATGCTTCTTTATGTTGCATGTTAGCCGCTTTTTCTAAATCACGAAGTCCTATATTCGGATATACTGAGTCAAAATAATTTCTTAACTCGTTGCGTAAAATAGCATTTGGGTTCCCCGCAATATATGCGTCAAAGTAAACACATCGTAACTTATGGATTTCCCAATGTGATATCCCCCATCTTTCGAACGAAAGCCTTTTATAAACCAAGGCATTCTTGGAACGTTCTTCGAATGTCTTACAAACTGATCTCGCCTTAAATAGTTGTGCCGAGGAATTCTGACCGACTCTAGACAAGATTTCATCAATCATGTCTCCGGGTAGGTCTCTTAAAATATTGGGTTGTCTATCCATTTTGTGTTTTTATACTGTAAAATAGACAAGAGTTAGATTCATAAAAAAATACTTATTAATACAAGCAATTTTTACATATATCATAAAGCATAAGCACACTATATTACATATATTACACCACACGAATACAACTATCTTATTCCGACTCGATCATTTCTTCTTGTTCGGTTTTGGTTCGTTTTGCCAAGTTTCTAGGGATATATGATGTTTCCCTAATACGAGCCGTCATTGTCCACATTGGTTTAGAAAAACCTGGTGGTTTAGAGGTTCCCGGGTCATTGTTACAACTTAAGGACTTCGGGGGTTGACGATACATATAAAGTTCATCGGGGTTGGAATTAGATTTCTCTATTTTTATGCCCTTTCCCTTATTATTTTCTTTTGCCTTTTTAAATTCAGTTGGGGTAATTTCTATAACATCATCGGAATTCTCGTCGGAATCCAATTCATCGGAGAATTGGTAATCCTCCCAATATTTTGCTTCCTTGGCGGAAACACCATTGACCATAATTAACCTTGGTCGGTTGGTTGAGGATTCTCTTTTACTTAACCGTTTTATTATTTCTCCCACCGGTTCTATTTCTTCTTCCGATTCCGATTCTTCTTCCGGTTCCGATTCTTCTTCCGGTTCCGACTCTTCTTCCGGTTCCTCTTCGGGAACTTGTGAATCAGTCCACGAATCATTCCAATTTACATTTGACTCTTCATTATTATTAGGTGAGTCAATGGGACTTGTTCTAGAGGTAGACATCTATCACATAATATCAAACACGTTAAGAGATTAATATATCACGTAATATTCATATGTTAAAAATATATAGTTTCCAACAAAAATGTTAAGCAATCATTTTTAAAGAAAACACGGTCGAAGTCCAGACTCACTAATGCATCCTAACAAACTCGATAAGACACACTAATGCAAATTTTCTGGTTCTCTAAGAACCTGGCTCTGATACCAACTGAAATGTCCCGTTCTTATTGATTAAAAACGTTCCATATTAATTGATTTCGTTGCGAGGTTTTGACCTCTATATGAGACATTTTTCAAAGATTGCATTCATTTTAAAACAAACCATAACCTTTATTTCATCAATAAAAGTTTAAAAAGCTTTACGTAGATTATCAAATAATGATAATCTAAAATATCCTGTTTACATACGACCATTACATAATGGTTTACAATACAAATATGTTACATCGAAATCAGTTTCTTGAATGCAGTTTTTACACAATATCATACAAACATGGACTCCAAATCTTGTCCTTATTTTAGTATGCAACAGCGGAAGCTCTTAGTATTCACCGGAGAATAAACATGCTTTAAACGTCAACAAAAATGTTGGTGAGTTATAGGTTTAACCTATATATATCAAATTGTAACAATAGACCACAAGATTTCATATTTCAATACACATCCCATACATAGAGATAAAAATCATTCATATGGTGAACACCTGGTAACCGACATTAACAAGATGCATAAATATAAGAATATCCCCATCATTCCGGGACACCCTTCGGATATGATATAAATTTCGAAGTACTAAAGCATCCGGTACTTTGGATGGGGTTTGTTAGGCCCAATAGATCTATCTTTAGGATTCGCGTCAATTAGGGTGTCTGTTCCCTAATTCTTAGATTACCAGACTTAATAAAAAGGGGCATATTCGATTTTGATAATTCAACCATAGAATGTAGTTTCACGTACTTGTGTCTATTTTGTAAATCATTTATAAAACCTGCATGTATTCTCATCCCAAAAATATTAGATTTTAAAAGTGGGACTATAACTCACTTTCACAGATTTTTACTTCGTCGGGAAGTAAGACTTGGCCACTGGTTGATTCACGAACCTATAACAATATATACATATATATATCAAAGTATGTTTAAAATATATTTACAACACTTTTAATATATTTTGATGTTTTAAGTTTATTAAGTCAGCTGTCCTCGTTAGTAACCTACAACTAGTTGTCCACAGTTAGATGTACAGAAATAAATCGATAAATATTATCTTGAATCAATCCACGACCCAGTGTATACGTATCTCAGTATTGATCACAACTCAAACTATATATATTTTGGAATCAACCTCAACCCTGTATAGCTAACTCCAACATTCACATATAGAGTGTCTATGGTTGTTCCGAAATATATATAGATGTGTCGACATGATAGGTCGAAACATTGTATACGTATCTATGGTATCTCAAGATTACATAATATACAATACAAGTTGATTAAGTTATGTTTGGAATAGATTTGTTACCGATTTTCACGTAGCTAAAATGAGAAAAATTATCCAATCTTGTTTTACCCATAACTTCTTCATTTTAAATCCGTTTTGAGTGAATCAAATTGCTATGGTTTCATATTGAACTCTATTTTATGAATCTAAACATAAAATTATAGGTTTATAGTCGGAAAAATAAGTTACAAGTCGTTTTTGTAAAGGTAGTCATTTCAGTCGAAAGAACGACGTCTAGATGACCATTTTAGAAAACATACTTCCACTTTGAGTTTAACCATAATTTTTGGATATAGTTTCATGTTCATAATAAAAATCATTTTCTCAGAATAACAACTTTTAAATCAAAGTTTATCATAGTTTTTAATTAACTAACCCAAAACAGCCCGCGGTGTTACTACGACGGCGTAAATCCGGTTTTACGGTGTTTTTCGTGTTTCCAGGTTTTAAATCATTAAGTTAGCATATCATATAGATATAGAACATGTGTTTAGTTGATTTTAAAAGTCAAGTTAGAAGGATTAACTTTTGTTTGCGAACAAGTTTAGAATTAACTAAACTATGTTCTAGTGATTACAAGTTTAAACCTTCGAATAAGATAGCTTTATATATATGAATCGAATGATGTTATGAACATCATTACTACCTCAAGTTTAGTAGGTAAACCTACTGGAAGTGACAAGAAATGATCTAGCTTCAAAGGATCTTGGATGGCTTGAAAGTTCTTGAAGTAGGATCATGACACAAAAACAAGTTCAAGTAAGATTTTTACTCGAATTAAGATAGTTTATAGTTATAGAAATTGAATCAAAGTTTGAATATGAATATTACCTTGAATAAGAAAGATAACCTACTGTATATAACAAAGGTTTCTTGGTCTTAGATAATTACTTGGAATGGATTAGAAAGCTTGGAAGTAAATTAGTAAACTTGAAGGGATTTTTGAAGTGTTCTTCCTATGATGATTATAGCTTAATTCTTGAAGTGATTTTTGATGAAGATGATGATTAACTACTGGAAAAATACGTTCATAATAGTGTGTGTGTGTTGAGAGAGAATTAGAAAGAGAGTTGGAAGTGAAATGGAGTGAATGATGAGTGGTAATTAGTGAGTGGTGAGTGGGGTTAAAAGGAGTTCTAGTTAGTTGACTAGCTCATGGTAGAAGTTAAAATTGATTAGTCATACATGACATAATCAAGAGTGGAATCCCATGCTAGTTCCTATTGGTATATACTCATAGTAAGTACGTTTTGAAGCTGTGTATAATACGGGTAAGAATACGACTAGAATTCTTGATGAAAGAAAAGAATGGAAAAGTAACTGTAACCATTTTCGTTAAGTATGAGTGTTTTGATATATGTCTTGAAGTCTTTCAAAAGTATTTTAATACATCTAAATACACTACATGTATATACATTTTAACTGAGTCGTTAAGTCATCGTTAGTCGTTACATGTAAGTGTTGTTTTGAAACCTTTAAGTTAACGATCTCAATTAATGTTGTTAACCCATTGTTTATTATATCTAATGAGATGTTAAATTATTATATTATCATGATATTATGATTTATTAATATATCTTAATATGATATATATACATTTAAATGTCGTTACAACGATAATCGTTACATATATGTCTCGTTTCGAAATCCTTAAGTTAGTAGTCTTGTTTATATGTATATAACTCATTGTTAATATACTTATGGAGATACTTACTTATCATAATCTCATGTTAACCATATGTATATCCATATATATATCGTCATGTCATTTTTACAAGTTTTAACGTTCGTGAATCGCCGGTCAACTTGGGTGGTCAATTGTCTATATGAAACATATTTCAATTAATCAAGTCTTAACAAGTTTGATTGCTTAACATGTTGGAAACATTTAATCATGTAAATATCAATCTCAATTAATATATATAAACATGGAAAAGTTCGGGTCACTACATTTATAATATGAACCAATTATTATAAAAGTCTTTTCTTCTTATTAGCATTTTATAATTATTTCTAGGGTATTACCTACCCGTTAAGTTCATACATAATAGCTAGTACAAGGAATTAACTAATAAAATCCTAATAATATTCCACTATGAAAAATTATAGCGAGTTACTACGTTATTATGTAATAATAATAATAATAAGTAGTAATAATATAAATAATCATTCCATGCATTTATTATTAATAAACCAAAATAATACAATACCATACAATACCGATATTTTACATATGCTTATTCTACATAACAAGATAGAGTAGCACACATAAGCAATAGAATAGCGCATGGAAGATTTATGGTTGCGAGGTCGTTTATTCAGAACTATCAGAAACTTCTTCCCATTTGGTTCTCTCTGCCAATTGTTTGTGTGTGCATGGTCCGACAGACATTCTAGCAGTGTATTTAATTTTTGGTTGGGGTTTTGAGGTACCCGTTGCCTCAGTGGGTTTAATACAATAAGGGTGGTTACGGATCGAATATTCCTGTTCCTTTTTAATAATTAAGGACTTTTTATTTTTGTGGTTGTTTTTATTATCTAAAGCAAGTTGAAATTTCTCCTTAGTGACTTCTTTTATTTCATTAGCGAAATCCTCTTCCTTACTAATCTCCTCTGATAACGAACTGTCTGAGTCATGTGTAGGAGAATATGATGACGAACTATCTGAATCATGTGTACGAGAATATGTACTGGTGGTCATGAACCGAAATCTGCCAGGCGTAATCTTCACAACCCGCCCGTCAGCGGTGTATCTAGCCCAATGTCCATGTTCATTTAGAAATGGACGATCCTTGTTTATTCCAGGGATCATGGATCCATGCTAACGATACTGTGACTCCTGAAAACTAGAGTTGGGTGGAGCTGGAACCTCCTCTGGGTTTACCGGGAGTTGAGATTCCCCAGCTAACACAATTTCTTCTTTAATAGGTATTGGAACGCCCTTTTCAGTTGTGGATAGAATTGATTCAGTGTCTGATTCCGAGTCGTACAAAATGATAGGATTAGAAGAAGTCATCTATCACATAATTGAAACAACAATTATGTTAGTATATAAATATATCACATATAATGTTTTTGACAAAATGATAAGCAAAAATCGGTAAAAACAGATATAGTCATAGTCCAGACTCACTAATGTATCCTAACAATTACCAGTTAAACACATTAATGCAAATTCTGGTTCCCTATAACCTCAAGCTCTGATACAAACTATAACGACCCGTCAAAATCTCTATTGACGCGGCACGTTAATCATTGATTCCACAGTGAGGTTTTGACCTCTATATGATACGTTTTGATAAAATATTGCATTCATTAAAATAAGTGATTTTTTAAACATAGAAAGTTATAAACATGTGGGCGAGTGCTTAGGTATAAGCAAAACCCCAAAATACATAAGTCTTTAATTTACAGGTTGACATCACAGTCCAATTATTTATTACACAACGCAGTTTTATTTTGAATGCAATAAACTTTGTACAAAGCATGAGAGACTCCATGCAGGCAACAAGCACATCACAGCGGAAGCAGTCTAAGGACCTGAGAATAAAACATGATAAAAAGGTCAACACGAATGTTGGTGAGTTATAGGTTTAATTGCTCGAGTCATAAATATATATAAAGATAGACCACAAGATTTTATCAAAAGTTTATCAATAGATTCTACGTAACAGAGCACCCTGGTAACTAAACTTAACGCTATAATGAAAATTACCATATTCGTTTTAATACACGTAAACCAACGTATCATAAACTCAAATAACATACGTCGGTTAAAAGGCTAGCGCTCTAGCTCGGACGGGGATGTCAAGCCCTATGGATCCATATACAATTATTCGCGCCCACCAGTCCATATCCTATGTACTGGCAGCTACTAGTTACCAAAGCTAAGGGATTTTTGGTTTAACTCAGTGTAGAATTTAGTATGTACTTGTGTCTTATTGCGTTTAAAATAAATTGCATGTATTCTCAGCCCAAAAATATTTAAAGTATTTAAAAAGGGAGACTATAACTCACGGTTCAATATTGAGACTCAATATTGTAGGCAAATTGTATAAACGTAATGATGGTAGATGACTGTATAGTTGGCCTTGGATTCAAGAACAATACCCCGAATAATACCCAATATTTCCTTAGTTTAAAACGGTTTGAAACCCGAATTAAAACATCCGCGTATTATACCTTATTATTATTAAACTTAAATTATAAATTATAAATTATAAATTATAAATTATAATTATAATTATAGATTACAGATGAAGAAAAGAAAAAAAGTGTGAGTAACTCGTCCGAATTCGTGGCTATTTATAGCACTTGGCCAGAATTTTGGGGCCATGCGATCGCATGGCTTTCCAGGCCATTTCCCATGCGATCGCATGGGGTGGTCTGCCAGCTCATTTGTGCTTTGTTTTCTAGTTCGTCGACATCAAATAGTTTTTTACTGTAGCAAGTCGGGTTCACTGTAGTAAATAGTGTTTTACTGTAGCAAAGTCGGGTTCACTGTAGCAAATAGTGTTTACTGTAGCAAAGTCGGTTTCACTATAGCAAATAGTGTTTTACTGTAGCAAAGTCGGTTTCACTGTAGCAAATAGTGTTTTACTGTAGCAAAGTGATTTTTATAATTATCACAGGTTATGACGTTCGTGAATCGTCGAAAAAAAGTCGAAAGGTACATGAATGTGTAAACTAGTTCAAAAAGTTTTAAGACTCAACATAATAGATTCGCTTATCGTGTCGAACATATTTATTCTGTAATTAATTTATTAATATGAAATTTTCTGGGTCATCACACCTCCGCTGCATCATCAAGTTTTTGGCGCCATTGCCGGGGACTCGGTGAAACGCTATATTTTTAATCTATATTTGTAAAAATATAATTAGATATAAAAAAAAGAAAACAAATATAAAATAATAAAAAGAATATATATATATATATATATATATATATATATATATATATATATATATATATATATATATATATATATATATATATATATAGGGCAGGATCAATGGGGAAGTAACCAATCGGGGGGAAGCGGGGGGAAGCAATTTTTTTTCCGTTTTTTTTGAATTTTTTTTCCGACATCAAGATCACATGAAAATATGAATATTTAGAAAAGATACTTCGTGATGAATGTTATTGTTTTGGCGGGAAAACGATCGACAAAAATAACATTCAAGATAATATTGTTCGTGAAGAATGTTAACGTTTTTTTTTCTTCATGTTTTGTGAAGTAAAATTTAGCCCGATTTAGAGTTTAGGGTTTAGGGTTTGGTGTTTTTGGTTTATTCCATAAACCCAAAACCTAAAACACCAAACCCTAAACCCTAAACTCTAAACCGTTCGTGTTAAAAACTCAATCTAAATCCTAAATCTAAACCCTAAACCCTAAATTTCTAAACCCTAATATCTAAACCCAAATAGCTAACCTCAACATACGCTCGAAAAACACGATAATTGTTATATATTACTTCTTCGGGCATTTTCCCGCCAAAATAAAAACATTTATCACAAAGTGTCTCTACTAAATGTTCATATTTTCGACCCATCTATAATGTTCGTGAACAAAGTTTTTTCAAAAAACGAAAAAAAAAGTTTTTGCTTTCCCCCGTTTCCCCCCGATTGGTTACTCCCCTCTTGATCCTACCACTATATATATATATATATATATATATATATATATATATATATATATATATATATATATATATATATATATATATATATATATATATATATATATATATATATATATATTAAGATTTTGTTTCTAGTTTTTTAAAATATAAATTTATTTTAATTTATATAAATATTTTCGTTATAATATTTTGCAAAATTAAAATCTAAAAAAAAAAACTTAAAATTAAATTTAGGTCGAACCTGATTAAAAGCCTAAAAATTTCCTGGACTACAGGCCCATGCGATCGCATGAGCCGAATGCTTTAAAGCCATGCGGTTGCATGGGTTAGTCTGACAGAACCTGGTACACAATTAATTACGCGTAGGGTTTTATTATTATAATTATTATTATTATTATTATTTAACCTAATTAGGGTTTAATTATTTAATATATTTATTCCTAGTAATAATAATTTGTAATATTAAGTTTATTTATTATTATTAATTATATAAATATAAATTAATATCTTTATAAAATAATAATATAAAAATAATATTTCTATATAAAATCTTAAATTTATCTTTTTTATTTTATATCTTTTAAAGTTTGTATCTTTTTATCATTTAGTTCGTAATTATAGTTTTGCCTTAGATTAAATTTATATTTTTAGTTTGTAATTTTTGCCGTAATTCTCCCTTAAGATCTTTTTCTTAGAATTAGATTTTAGAAGCCTTAGAATTTTACGATGCCGCTTTTCCTTTAGAATTTTTAGACTTTAGTCACAACTTTTAGTATTAAGTTTTCGACGCTAAGCTTTACACGTAGAATTTTAAATTTCTAAGTTTTAGATTGTTTTTCGACGTTTATTTTTTTGACTTCTTATTTTTTGACGTGCTTTTTCTTTTTCGTTTCTACACGCTAGTTTATAGGACATAGAATTTTTAAAATCTTTAAATTTCGACGAAAAATTATTGCAAGCGATTAAATCAATAGACACCAATTTTCTGGTTCGTAGTAATAGTTGGATTTGTTAGTGGCGAGTTGTGGACTTCCGATTTAAAGGGTCCTGACTACCTGCTGCATCTATTGGCTATTCGAAACGTGGGCAAAAGCAGAAAAGTCTATTAATTTGATAACTTATATAATTTTTAGTTTTAAAACTAATAGAATAATTAGTAAATGCACCACATTGTAGCTAAAATTTGGTAATAAGCGTATTATGGAAAATTTTGTAAATATTTTG
Source organism: Rutidosis leptorrhynchoides (assembly GCF_046630445.1). NCBI lineage: Eukaryota > Viridiplantae > Streptophyta > Magnoliopsida > Asterales > Asteraceae > Rutidosis > Rutidosis leptorrhynchoides. The sequence goes on along the minus strand of NC_092333.1, from coordinate 620,182,275 downwards.
GAAACTCTTTCTGACATACGAAATCAATTACATCAATACTCTCAAACGGATGTTGATGACAATTCACTTGGTCAATCTTGGATCACGAATGACGAAACAATAACTGGTTGTGAAATCTGTGGAGATTATCATTCAACATGGGAATGTTATTATTACGTTCCTATGGAAAATTATGCACCCATGGAACCTGAATGGAATGATTATGAGGATTACAATTCAAATTGGGATTATTCCCAAGAATATATCTGAACTCAACAACCAGAGGACGAGGAAAATTATGTGTCTGAAATTTTTTTAGATTATATGAAAATCAAACTCGAAGAATTTGACGCTCAAAATGAACAGATAAGAGAGTTCACAAATTGGTAAGCTGAAACTCTATCAGACTATACACCTGTTGATCTGAGGAGTCATGTACAAGAAAATCTCATATCATCGAATTTTGTTGAATTCGAGAGCTCCGAAATCACCAATTATCTTGATGATACTTTTTATTCAGTTTTACCAATTTTACAACATATCAACACATTAGCCTCTACCGACGAAATCATCGATCCATCAATGGATGAAGAAGAAGTAAGGGTGACAAATTGGTACTCTTGGAAAAATGATAACGTTGAAAATTTTACCCCCGAGACCAAAGTGGTGGGACCGATAAGGACCGTTAATGAAGAAGAATTTGCTTCGATCCCGAAATTCACCATTCCACAACCTTCCAACCCAATATTCTCAATAGATGAGTCATCTACCGAAGATGAACTACGAGCTGTAATAGATATTGACACCTCAAATTTTACCCAACTGGGTAATAGTGGTGAAAATTTTGATCCCGAGAATGAACAGAAGGAAGTGTTTGGAATTGTCCACCCTAAAGAAATATGTATGTCGGTGTATAACGATCCATTTGACCAAGAACCAGAAAAGAGACATATCCATTTACTAAAAGCTACACTTAAAAAAGAATTAAGTAGTGACGATCGGGTGGGTCTAAACTTTAAACCCATTGATATATTATACACCATCCGAGATGTAAATAATTGGCTCACTATTTTAATTCGTGGAACTTATTCCACCGACTTCACATGTCGTCAACTAAGTGTGGGGAAGTCTAACCCCACTTAACGTTAAATTAGGGGTTTGGGTTAGTGCATAACTCGTTAATAAAAATGCATGATAAATTAGGGTAAAATACGCATTTTCAAAGATTAGCAAATAGTTCAGAAAAGCAACCATTAAAAACATGTATGATAAAACAACAAAAGGAATGAACGATGAGGCGCGCCATCTATCATTCGACAAGCTTTTTGATTACAAACTGGGTATTTTTAATCACTTTTCTACACTAATCACCCTCATGAATTTATAATTATAGTCTGATTTCATGCAAATGAGGGCATTACATGATCTCAAGTGTGGGGAAGGGTTATAAATTCTCTCGGGTTTATACTTGGCTTATTTTCTAAATTTTATGAAAATTTGAAAAAAATTCAACTAAATAAATTCAAAATCATGTTCATACATATTTATGAACGATAAAACTAGGTGTTAATGCCGAAATTATTGTTACCCTAAAAAGATGACATAAATTGAGAAACAACTAAAATGCTTGAATTTATTTATTAAGATATAAAAAGACGCATGAAAAAAGCCAAGTGTGGGGAGAATGTACCAAGTTATTCAATTAAAAACTATCTATCACATGTTTCTGTAAAGTTATTGTAGGTCATTTGAAAGAAAAGATGAATCTACACGATGAGTCAATTCCATCATTAAAATGAAGTAAAGTCTTCAGAAAAAGAAATGCGCTTCTTGATTTAGGTCAAGAAGTTGTCATCCAAACCAGTTGTAGAGTCTACGAAAAACCTTGAAAAGTTTTCTCGAAAATCAGCTGGAAATCCACGGACCTCAGCATCAAACAGGGTCGCCAAGTGGTCAGACTTATCCTAACCATGAGAGAATCTGTCTCGTAAAATGGGGAGGGCGCCGTGAAAATTAGCTTGATAAGACTAATGAATCAGACCCCCAGAAAAGATAATCTTCTTAAAGATTAAAAATCATCATTTAAAGCCTGATATTACTCAATCCTTGAGATTGACCTTAAAGATTGAGAATTACAAACTCATGGAATTCAATGATATCTAAATCGAGCTTGAACGAGAAAATATTTTGATTAAAATTAAAATCAATTTGTTTTTTGAAAACCTATTTTCAATGCGTTCATTACCATTGAACGTAAAATCCTGAGAATTCATCAGAATTCATTAGGTCACCTGAACCAAATCGGGTATCAACAGTAAGAACGGTGGTTGAATAGCATGGTCGAAGACAGGACCTTGTGCCAGACCGAAAAATTATAGGGCGATCTTTACTATTTCTCTTACAAAGGATAATAATTGCATCCGACACATTTTTGGACCATGAACATGTGCATGTCATTAGACATTGCCTTAACAGTTGCTTGTTCAACGCTTTCCTTTACAACCGAACAGTAGTTTACCGAAAGGTAATATACGGAGCAAGTATACTGGACGTGTGCTTTCCTAATACAAGGTTAGCAAGTGGGTGACACAAAACCGCAAGTTTTGAGCTAAATTTTTAAAATCTGAAACCCACACAACCCACAAAAATAGTTTGCAAACACCGGTGTAGGGTTATTCCAGAAAACTTGTCTAGGGTAAAATCTAGCTTGAATTTTCAAAACATCAAATGTTTTCATAAAGATCCAATTTCCTTAAGGATCTAAATTTTCATAGGCATGTGGGACTGTAAACCACATCGTTACTATCATTGTTTATACCGCCGTATCAAAATCATTGATGTATAAAGTGTGAGAATAAAAAAGTGATTCGAGTGAAGTGTGATTTAATTTCAAGTTCTGTATTGCTTGAGGACAAACAACGTTCAAGTGTGGGGATATTTGATAGTGCTCTAAATGATCATATATTTAGTCGCAATATCGTTCCAATATGTAAAGTTTTTAGTTTTAATTTCCTTATTTTTAGTTGTAATTGTTTAAATAAATAAGTGCGAAGACGAAAGACGAAAATGAAGATATGAAGACGAAAACGTCCAAAATGCTCAAACGTACAAGTTAAACTCCAAGTGATACTAATTATCGATGAATAACGTCTAAATATTGACAAGAGTACAAGCCGTGAAACACAAAGTACAAGATATTAAATCATACGAGAAGACGTTCGAGAATCAGGAACCGAGACATAAACCTAGCATCAACGTACAAGTCAACGGAGCTAAAATTACAAGTCAACTATGCACAAGAAGATAATATAATATTTATATAATTATGTAAATTATATATATATTATATATCTATGTGGACGAGCATGAAGCCAAAAGAACATGAGCTGGAAACCAAGCCCATGCAAGTGCATGGCGAATACACTAAAACCTCATGAACTTGCATGAGGATCAAAAACTCAAAACTCCTATAAATAGTTCCAGCTTTTGATCGAATAAAACACACCTACACCTTCAATATCTATCTCTCCCTCTGTATAATATATATATATATATATATATATATATATATATATATATATATATATATATATATATATATATATATATATATATATATATATATATGTTTTATATTAGTTAGTTAGGTAATGTAACGGTTAATTTACGGGTTTTGAAGTCGAAGTTCTGTCCGTGTAACACTACGCGATTAATAATCATTGTAAGTTAAATTCTCCTTTTTAAATTTATGTATTGTACTTAAGTTATTATTATGCTTATTTAAGTCGAAGTAATCATGTTGTTGGACTATTTTTAAGACGGGGTTATTGGACTTTGGGCCATAATTAGGGTTTGGACAAAAGACCGACACTTGGGACATTGAACTATGGACTATTAATAGATGGGGGTATTGTCTAATTGAGTGACAACTATTAATAGATGGGGGTATTGTCTAATGGAGTGAAAACTCATTGGAGTCTATCGAACATATCTTCAAATTAATTAACCTAATAATTAATAATGATTATGGTTGTCCTATTTAGTGACGTTCATATGGGGTCTGTTATAATCATTTAATTAATTATTTGGGTTGGGTAATTGATTATTCAAACTGATCAAGTGGATAAATTAATATTCATAATTAATTAAAACAGGGGTGGATTACATACAGTGATAACTGGTGTAATTGTTGAGAAGTGAAAACTGCGTCACAGTCTAAATCCCTAATTAGTTGGACTATTTGACTTCGGGTATAAGGGTTAATTTGACGAGGACACTCGCACTTTATAATTATGACCGATGGACTATTAAGGAAAAAAACCAGATAGACGTATCAAACAATCTAGGACAAAGGACAATTAACCCAGAGTAATAAATTAAAATTAAAACGTCAAACATCATGATTACGGAAGTTTAAATAAGCATAATTATTGTATTTTTATATTTCCTCGTACTTTTAATTACATTTTATTTATTGTCATTTTAATTATCGTCATCGCCATTTATATTTACGTTTGACTTAAAATCGACAAACTGGTCATTAAACGGTAAGCTCCCTTTTTATATATTATTACTATAAATAATTATATATATTTTGTACAAATATACTTGTTTAAAATATAGTGTAAAATAAACCAGCTCCCTGTGGAATGAACCGGACTTACTAAAAACTATATTACTCTACGATTAGGTACACTGCCTATAGTGTTGTAGCAGAGTTTAGGTATATCCCATTTGTAAATAAATAAATTAAAACTTGTATTATATTTCATCGTATTTTGTAATAAAAATAATAGTATTTCGTACCCCTCCGCTGCATCATCAGGTGTCGTGGTGTAGTTCTCACGACAGAAGCACAGAACAGAAGGTTAAAAGCTACAACATGTTTTAGTTTTTGTGATGGGTTAATGAAGATGAAGTTCTTGGTTCTTGGTTTGATCGAAACAGGAAACGATGGCAATCAATTCACATTAGTAGCTGAAGGATAAACAGAAAAACAATAATAAGAAAATATTAGCGAGTGATGGTGTTGTTGGGTGATGATCGTCGTGTGGTTTGTGATGGTTTATTATGATGGTGGGTGGTGGTGGTGATGGTTTATGACAGAAGCACGAAACAGATAGCATAACTGAAGCAATAATCGAACAGCACAATAGTATTAGCTTGTGGTTGTGTTTCGATGTCCAGCAAAGAGGATAAAAGTAGATAAATTTTCGAAGTCCTTGGTCTCGTTCGAATAGAAACATCAGGAAACATATTTAATGGTTGTGGTTTGGAGTAACAACAAGAAATGGGTTCGAATAACTGCAGTTAATGGTTGTGTTTCCTGGCAACAGAAAACAGTGGAAGATGATGGTGGTAGATGTTCTAAATGGTAGTTTGGTTCCGGGTCTAGCTTGCTCGCATATTGACTTAAACAAACAACCGATAGTAATAAAGAAACGGTTTGTGTGATGGTGATATTGGGTGGTTTAGGGTGGTAGAATTTGATCGCAGGAAAGGAGAAGAAGAATACAGGATGGTGAGATGGTTATATGATCAATCATAGTGTGGATATAAATATATGATCAGCCAACAACTTGTTTACTATCCATACACAAGTTAAATAGTATTATATATTAATTAAAGAAAGAAAGAAAGACGTGCACACTTACTTTACAGCTTTCATATATGATATTATCTACCGACAGTTTAAACGGAGTATTAAATCGTGCTCCGTTGATAATTATATAGCGGATAAATGTCCACTGAAAAATCTCAAAATTTTACATAAAATATTAATATTTAATCTAGTCATTATTTTATAAAAAAAATGGTCATTAATTGTTTAAAATTATTAAATAAAATTTAAATCACTGTCCGCGCTCGATCCCAGGTAAAATATAAAAAGTGTTAAAAATTAATAATTAGATCCTAAATACATTTCTAATAAGCCTATAATTTATATAACTCATTTTCGGATCATTGTCTATTTTAAATCCTCATAAGTTCCCTTTTAACTTGTTTAATATCCATCGAATGGCAATTGAGTGTTACTTTCGTTTACTAAATAAATTCGAAATCACAAAATATATATTTAATATACTATATATATATACATATATATATACATATATATATATATATATATATATATATATATATATATATATATATATATATATATATATATATATATATATATATATAGATTCATTTTAATAGCAACTTTATTATATCGTATATTATTTTACATATTTATTTCTAATATTTAAATCATATATTACTTCCAATTATATTTCAAATTATTATATATATTTATATATTTAAATATATATGTATCTATTTACAAATAATTGTTCGTGAATCGTCGAGAACAGTCGAAGGGTAATTGAGTAAATGAAACAATTCAAAAATTTTAAGACTCAACTTAATAGACTTTGCTTATCGTGTCAGAAATATTAATTCATTTAGAGATTTGAGTTAAAAATAAGTCGAAATTTTCCGGGTCGTGACATAAACCACCCTCTTAAACTCCCGTAACAACCTACATCAATGAAAATCCATCTTGTATCTCCTGAAGTTTCTCTAGACAAAACTGTTTCTCCACTCGCGACCTCAAATCTCAAAATTCCACCAGAAACTGTAGCAACTTCGAAAACTCATATATAAAAATCTAAAGGTCCGATCATAGCCTAATTTTTAAAGAACCATTGACAATCATGGTGTGATAAAATCAATGGATTGACCATACCCGTCGAGTTCAACTCAATCAGCTAAGTCAGTTGGTCTCGATACATGTTGCAAAACAAATCCTATACCTATCATTCATTCGAACGATAATAACTTATCATCAACTTATCGAATATCAAGCTCTCAATCCACTATTTTTTCCGATATTTAAACATTGAAGCTCTGATACCACTTATTGTAAGTTTTTGACTAAAACAAGACATAAATTTGATCACCAATCACAAAGTCACAACAACAAACGGATAGAAAATAAGTGAAACGATATGTAAAGGTAAATGACGCAAGAATTTAATGTGGTTATATCCCAACTTAACTCACATGGAGAAAGATTTAGTTCACAGGCACAAACCAAAGTTTTCTTTATTATTATACACAAAGTTACATAAGGTTAGAGTTACATTATATAGGAAGATAAGCAATTAGTAACAACAAACTCTAAAAAAAAGTTCAAAAATCGAATATCAAAACTAGGTTTCCACATGGATAACTACAATCACATTGAGATCAAATTTTCTGCTCACATCAAAGCAAATTCTCTCTTGGGTAAGTGAGATCGCACTTAAATCTTGGCTTCCGATCTTGATTTCTTTGTTTTAGCTTTACACCATAATTTCAACAATAAGAATTAAACGGAATAAAAAATGAGCATATAAAAAATGAAAATGAAAATGAAAATAATATATATATATATATATATATATATATATATATATATATATATATATATATATATATATATATATATATATATATATATATATATATATATATATATATATATATATATATATATATATATATATATATATCTTTAGCATTGATAATAGATTTTTTGGTTATATATAAGAAATGGGTTTTGGCCATTAATTTTTGAATCTGGGTTCAATTAACTAATCAGAATTCAATATTTTAAAATTACATTTTAGTTTCTATTTTAATATAATATAATATAATATAATATAATATAATATAATATAATATAATATAATATAATATAATATAATATAATATAATATAATATAATATAATATAATATAATATAATATAATATCTTAATAATATCAAATCTGTTAAGATTTAGTAGTGTAGAACTACTTTTAATGGCCTAATATTTATTATAAACTTAATATTTCAAATATGAAAAGAGAGAGTAAGGAGTATATTGGATGAGAAACTACTATACTATTAGACCAATTTTAACACGTCGTCAGAGGGGTCCCGTTGTGCTCGCTGATGCCCCACGAAACGCCCCAGGGTGTCAGTTGAATTTTTCACGGAAAAAAAGCGTTAGAACATGTGTCGAGCTGTGATTGGTCCACGATTATAGTCGTTGGGCAACGGCTATTGTAGTGACCCGAACTTTTCTATATTTATATATATTAAATGAAATTGTTATTTACATGATTAAGTGTTTCCAACATGTTAAGTAATCAAACTTGTTAAGACTTGATTAATTGGAATAGGTTTCATATAGACAATTGACCACCCAAGTTGACCGGTGATTCACGAACGTTAAAACTTGTAAAACTATATGATGTCATATATATAGATATATATATAGTTAACATGGTATTATGATAAGTAAACATATCATTAAGTATATTAACAATGAGTTATATACATAAAAACAAGACTACTAACTTAAGGATTTCGAAACGAGACATATATGTAACGATTATCGTTGTAACAACATTTAAATGTATATATATCATATTAAGATATATTAATATATCATAATATCATGATAATATAATAATTTAACATCTCATTAGATATAATAAACAATGGGTTAACAACATTAAATGAGATCATTAACTTAAAGGTTTCAAAACAACACTTACATGTAACGACTAACGATGCCTTAACGACTCAGTTAAAATGTATATACATGTAGTGTATTTAGATGTATTAATATACTTTTGGAAGACTTCAAGACATATATCAAAACACTCATACTTAACGAAAATGGTTACAGCTACATTCCCATTCTTTTTTCATCAAGAATTCTAGTCGTATTCATACCCGTATTATACACAGCTTCTAGACGTACTTACTATGGGTATATACCAATAGGAACTAGCATGGGATTCCACTCTTGATTATGTCATGCATAACCAATCAATTTTAACTTCTACCATGAACTGTCAACTAACTAGAACTCCTTTTAACCCCACTCACCACTCACCACTTACCACTCATCATTCACTCCATTTCACTTCCAATTCTCTTTCTAATTCTCTCTCAACACGCACACACACTTATGAAAGAATTTTTCCAGTAGCTAATCATCATCTTCATCAAAAATTACTTCAAGAATCAAGCTATAATCATCTTAGGAAGAACACTTCAAGAACACTTCGAAAATCCTTTCAAGTTTACTAGTTTACTTCCAAGCTTTCTAATCCATTCCAAGTAATCATCTAAGATCAAGAAACCTTTGTTATTTATAGTAGGTTATATTTCTTATTCAAGGTAATATTCATATTCAAACTTTGATTCAATTTCTATAACTATAAACTATCTTAATTCGAGTAAAAATCTTACTTGAACTTGTTTTTGTGTCATGATTCTACTTCAAGAACTTTCAAGCCATCCAAGATCCTTTGAAGCTAAATCATTTCTTATCACTTTCAGTAGGTTTACCTACTAAACTTGAGGTAGTAATTATGTTCATAACATCATTCGATTCATATATATAAAACTATCTTATTCGAAGGTTTAAACTAGTAATCACTAGAACATAGTTTAGTTAATTCTAAACTCGTTTGCAAACAAAAGATAATCCTTCTAACTTTACTTTTAAAATCAACTAAACACATGTTCTATCTATATTAAATGCTAACTTAATGATTTAAAATCGAAAAACACGAAAAACACCGTAAAACCGGATATACGCCGTCGTAGTAACACTGCGGACTATTTTGGGTTAGTTAATTAAAAACTATGATAAACTTTGATTTAAAAGTTGTTCTTCTGGGAAAATAATTTTTCTTATGAACATGAAACTATATCCAAAAATCATGCTTAAACTCAAATTGGAAGTATGTTTTCCAAAATGGTCATCTAGACGTCGTTCTTTCGACTGAAATGGCTACTTTTACAAAAATGACTTGTAACCTATATTTTTGACTATAAACTTATACTTTTTCTGTTTAGATTCATAAACTTAAGTTCAATATGAAACCATAGTAACTTGAAACACCCAAAACGGATTTAAAACGAAGAAGTTATGGGTAAAACAAGATTGGATAATTTTTCTTGTTGTAGCTACGTGAAAATTGGTAACAAATCTATATTAATCATATCCTAGCTAACTTATATTGTATTATACATGTATTCTAATATATTATGTAATCTTGGGATACCATAGACACGTATGCAAATGTTTTGACATATCATATCGACCCATCTATATATATTATTTGGAACAACCATAGACACTCTATATGCAGTAATGTTGGAGTTAGCTATACAGGGTTGAGGTTGATTCCAAAAATATATATACTTTGAGTTGTGATCTAGCCTGAGACGTGTATACACTGGGTCGTGGATTGGGTCAAGATAATATATATCAATTTATTTTATGTACATCTAACTATGGACAACTAGTTGTACGTTACTAACGAGGACAGCTGACTTAATAAACTTAAAACATTAAAACATATTAAAAATGTTGTAATTATATTTTGAACATACTTTGATATATATGTACATATTTATTATAGGTTCGTGAATCGACCAGTGGCCAAGTCTTACTTCCCGACAAAGTAAAAATATGTGAAAGTGAGTTATAGTCCCACTTTTAAAATCTAATATTTTGGGATGAGAATACATGTAATTTTATAAATGTTTTACGAAATAGACACAAGTAAATGAAACTATATTATATGGGTGAATGATCGAAGCCGAATATGCCCCTTTTTAGCTTGGTAGCCTAAGAATTTGGGAACAGACCCCCAAATTGACGCGAATCCTAAAGATAGATCTATCGGGCCCAACAATCCCCATTCTGGAATTTGAAATGCTTTAGTACTTCGAAATTATCATGTCCGATGGGTGTCCCGGAATTATGGGGATATTCTATATGCATCTTATTAATGTCGGTTACCAGGTGTTCACCATATGAATGAATTTTATCTCTATGTATGGGATGTATATTGAAATATGAAATCTTGTGGTCTATTATTATGATTTGATAATATATAGGTTAAACCTATAACTCACCAACATTTTTGTTGACGTTTTAAGCATGTTTATTCTCAGGTGATTATTAAGAGCTTCCACTGTTGCATACTAAAATAAGGACAAGATTTGAAGTCCATGCTTGTATGATATTGTGTAAAAACTGCATTCAAGAAACTTATTTTTGATGTAATATATTCTTATTGTAAACCATTATGTAATGGTCGTGTGTAAACGGTATATTTTAGATTATCATTATTTGATAATCTACGTATTGTTTTTTTTTAAACCTTTATCAATAAAATAAAGGTTATGGTTGTTTTAAAAATGAATGCAGTCTTTGAAAAACGTCTCATATAAAGGTCAAAATCTCGCGACGAAATCAATTAATATGGAACGTTTATAATCAATATGAACGGGACATTTCAGCTATTTGGAAGATTTTTTGTATTTTTTAATTATTTATATTCTTATCTATATAAATGCATCAAACTTATCATTTTTTACACATCAAATTCAATAATTTATCTCATTTTAACACTTTTAATTTAAATTATGTATATATAATTAAATGACATCGTATTTACTTAATTCCGAATTTGATTCAGAAGACGAGCGTATTGTTGCACTAATTCAAGAATTACAAGGTGAAGATGGCGAAGTCGAATCATCCGAGCGTGTTCCAAGATCCCGAATTTATATTCCAAGAGATCGTGAGAAAGCCGCAGAAAACATATGGAGGATTATTTTTGTGAGTCGCCCGTGTATCCGCAACATAAATTTAAAAGGCGTTTTCGTATGCGTATACAATTATTTCTCCGAATTTCTGGAGGTATTTCTAATTACGATGGTCACAAAATTCCCGATTATTTTAGTTATTTTAGGGAACGTTTTGATGCTATCGGTAGGCCGACTTTTATAATATTGCAAAAAATGACTTCGGCTCTATGACAGTTGGCGTATGGAACTGCCGCCGATATGTTTGATGAATATTTAAAAATGAGTGAGCAAACCTCAGTAATTTGTTTAGACAACTTTTGTAAATGTATTATTCACTTATACAAAGAACGTTACATGAGATCTCTTAATGCATACGATGTTGAACGATTATTTAGTAAACATGAGGAGAAACATGGTTTTAAAGGTATGCTCTGGAGTATTGATTGTATGCATTGGGAGTGGAAGAATTGTCCAGTTTCTTTAAAGGGAAAATACACTCGGGGTGATCACAAGAAACCCACCATTATGCTTGAAGCAGTTGCTTCGTATGACTTGTGAATTTGACATGCATTTTTTGGGACGGCTGGTTCCAACAATGATATAAATGTTTTGAAACAATCACCCGTTTTTGATAAACTAAAGAATGGAACAACTCCACCCGCACCATTTAAGGTAAATGGTAATCATTACACAAAAGGCTATTACCTAGCTGGTGGTATATATCCTAACTGGGCTACCATAGTCAAAGGTTTTGCGGTGCCGACAGATGATCCAAGGATTAAGTTAAAGCGATTTCAAGCTAGTGCCCGGAAGGATGTTGAGAGGGCATTTGGGGTTCTTCAAGGTCGATTTCATATTTTAAGGTTAACGGCACCCACTATGTCGGTAAACAAGATGTGAATAGTTATGGATTGTTGTATCATATTACATAATATGATTTTAGAAGTTCAAGGATTTGCGTTAAGTGATTGGGAGGAAGATTTCATTACCGAACCGATGTAGAATTTTCTAGAGTGTATACCGAATAGAGGATGGGATCAAGACGTTATCATCCGAGAGATTAGAGATATGACGGTGCACGACCAACTAACCGATGATCTTGTTGAGCATATTTGGAACCTTCCGTCCACATTTCGCACTACGAACTAGTTTATTTTATAATTTAATTTATGTAATGGTTAGATTTTAAATATTGTTGAATTATATTAATTTATGTAATGGTTGAATTTTATGAAATATTAATTTGTGATGTTTTTTATATTTTATATGCATTTTATTTTATAAAATATACTTTGTATTCATATTTAATATTTAATATAAATAAAACTAGTAGGAACTACATTCAGGTGACACAAAAATGGGGCGTCAGGCTTATTTTGTGTCAGAAACTGACATCTGCTACGTCATAGGCAGATTGTACATTTTGGCCAAAAAGTGTATAATCCGCCTGTGATGTCACATGCAGGGTTATATATGGTCTTAGACCATATATAACACTGTTTGTGACATCACATGCAGATGGTGCACCTTTTGACCAAAAAATGTAATCGTCTGTGACGTAGCAGTGTCAGAATTAACCCTTGTGTGAGATTTGAGTGTCAAATTCCTGTGGGTCCTACCAGTTTTATATTTTCTTTTTGATTAAATATGAATAAAAAATATATTACATAAAATAAAATACATATAAACTATAAAAAGTCACAAATTAATATTTCATAATATAATTCAACAATATATAAAATTTAACCATTACATGAAATTAATAATATGATTTTAATTATAAAATAAACTAATTCATAGTGTAGAATTGTGGACGGAAGGTTCCAAATATGTTCAACTAGATCATAGGTTAATTTGTCATGCACCGCCCATCTCTTATCTCTCGGATGATAATGTCTTGATCTTGTCTTCTATTCCTTATACGTTCTGGACGATTCTACATGTATTCGGTAATGAAATCTTCCTCCCAATCACTTAACCCCAATCCGTTATCTTCTAAAATCCTATTATGTAATATGACATAACATTCCATAACTCTTCGTATCTTGTAGACTGACATAGTGTGTGCCGCTAACCTTAAATATGAAATCGACCTTGAAGAACCCCAAATGCCTCTCTACATCCTTTTGGGCACTAGCTTGAAACCTAACTTATTCCTTGGCTCATTTGTCGGACACGCAAAACCTTTGACTATAGTAGCCCGATCAGGATATATACCGTTAGCTAGGTAATAGCCTTTTGCGTACTGATTACCAGTTATCTCAAATGGTGCGGGTGAAGATGTTCCGTTCTTAAGTTTATCAAAAATATAGGATTGATTCAAAACATTTATATCATTGTTGGAACCCGCCATCCAAAAACATGCATGCCAAATCCACAGGTCATACGAAACAACGTGATCACCTCAAGTGTATTGTTCCTTCAAAGCAATGAGACAATACTTCCACTCCCATTGGATACAATCAATACTCCTGAGAATACCCTTAAAACCATGTTTCTCATCATGTTTACTATATAATCGTTGAACATTGTATGCATTGGGAGATCTCATGTAAGGTTCACTGTATAAAGTAATGATACATTTACAAAAGTTGTCTAAACAAAGTATTGAGGATTGCTCACTCATTTTTAAATATTCATCAAACATATCGACGGCAGTTCCATACGCCAATTGGCGTAGATCCGAAGTCATTTTTTTGCAATATTGTAAAAGTCGGCCTACCTATATTATCGAAACGTTCGGTAAAATATCTAAAATGCTTGGGAATATCATGATTATCGAAATTAGAAATACCTTACGATATTCGGAGAAATAATTGAATCTGCATATGAAAACGCATTTTAAATTTATGGGCGGAAACACGGGCATCTCACTAAAATAATCCTTCCATAAGTTTTGTGCGGATTGATCACGATCACTTGTAATATAAATTCGGGATCTTGGAACACGCTCGAATTCAACTTCGGAATCTTCATCTTCTAATTCTTGAATCAGTGCAATAATACGCTCGTCTTCCGTATCGGATTCAGAAGTAAGTAAATACGATGCCATTTAATTATAAATATAGTAGGATTGAAAGTGTAAAATGATAGAAAGTATTGTGTATTGGTGTGTTAAAAATGAGAGTGTGTATGAGTTTATAAAGATAAATATAAATTATTTAAATAAAAAAATTGAAAAATGGCATATAGCCATTGTCCAATGGCTTTAAATTCAGACCAATCACAAGTTGCCACGTATATTTGACGATTTTTTCCGTTTAATTTTAACTGACACTCCAAAATCATCACAAGTGATGCCTCGTAAGAGGCATCGGGAGACGTCACCCATCACCGGCGCATCTAACGGACCCCTCTGATGCCGCTTAAAAATGGTATTATAAGTTGTCAAAATGAAAACTTACGTGTCATTCATGTCTTGTACCCTTAATCTTTAAGTAAATTAACTCATCAACAAGTAGCTTAGTCATTTATGAAATATCTCAACGTTTACACTTTGCTTTCGTGTCTAACTGCTTAACCACATTCACATTTTTAAATTATTTAATCAATTTAATAATATTAATATATCAATCCATAACTATATATCAATCCATAACTATGGTTACATATATCTACTACAATTTAATATCAAGTATTAGTTGTACATGTAGTTTACAATTAAGACCAACTTAATTAATCACGAGTATAATACTTCATCATTTTAATTATTAGTATTATTATTATATTTCGTTATCTAAAACCAATGCTTACTTTAAGCAGTCTTAACGAAGACCAATTTAATCAAACAAATATTTTCTGTGATTATTGTCACAAAAAAATTCATTTGACCACTTAATAAATTATTCTCACATAATTTATTATTTCACTCCTCTAATTAATCCCTATCAATTACTTAAATATAATATTTAAAATATATAATAAAATAACATTGAGATACTTATAAGTTCTAGACCATAAAAGCGGGTGTTATAATTTTAGCGAATACTGCCCATGCGGTGGTTTTTCACAGCCGGTTAAGAAGGAGGAGGATAAGAACAATGTATTTACGGGTAGTGATCTAGGATGCGTTGGTTTAAAGATTGGTGGTAAGAAGAAAGTGTTGGTGTTGACGTTGATGAGCGCACATAGCCGTTTTCCCCTTCTTCATCGAAACTTGATTTATATTATTCGTTTTATTCTCGCTTAGGTAAAGCGGTTCAATTTTCTTTGATGGAAGGATAGCTCGTTCTGTCGGTTTCAAAAGTTAAGAAAGCTAGCTTGAAATGGACATGTTTAGAAGCGAGAGGAATGTTAAAAAAAATTGTGTTAATGTGACGCCGATTTGAAAGAGAGAAGTTATGTTAAAGGAGTGGAGGACATGGAATGGTCTAATGGGTATGGAGTGACCAGTGTGATGGGAGTAAGCCTAACCCTTTATTTCGGTTTTCTTGTTTGTTTGCAGATTCGAGCTTTTGTGGTGTTGTATTTCGTTTCTCAATTTGTGTGCGTTTTGAGTGTTTTTTATTGTTTGATAAAAGTCTCTTTTGACTTTATTAAGTTTTGTTTTTTCGAAAATAGCATGACTGGTTACATTTATAACCCTTTTTCTGTAAAAAGAATATAACTAAAATAAAATAATTCTCGTAAGAATAAATTAATAAATAAAAATTAATAATATTATTATTACCATTAATAATTAATAATTAATAAATCAAAATAGAATAATCATCATCATAAATTAGCTTTTAATTTGTAGCATTTCTGTTAAGATGATGAGCATTTTGAGCCCGATATAGGTGATGGTATTACTACCAGCTCGGGAAATCTCCTCGGATTTGAAAGGGTTTTTTTTTTTGCGAAATTTAGGAATGTTTCCGGTCCCGATGGTTGTAACGACACCACAGATCACAAGTTCTTCTTCCTGCTTTTTTGATTCCTTTATGAAGAACTTTGAGGTAGATAAAGTTGATCAATCAAAAACCAAGATAAAAGTAGAAAAATAAGAAAAAAAGTGCATGGGGAGGAGTTGAAAATTTTCAATGTTGACAATATTTGAGTTGCATTATGTCAGTTGTTTTTATTGTTGTTTAGTGTGTGTGTTGTAGGCGGTATAATGGGAAGTTCAAGTGATAGTTTCAGATCTTTGGAACTCAATTTAGATTGCGTTTATCTTCTTGTCTTTGTTATGTTTGATTTTTAGGTTGTTATTTCTTTTGTTGATTTATTGTGTATGTTACACTGTATTTTTTTAATCACGGCGGAAATATTTAAAGCATATAATGTGACAACCCGAAAATTTCCGACCAAATTTAAACTTAATCTTTATATGTTTCCGATATGATAGGCAAAGTTTGTAATGTTGAATCTCAAAATTTTGGAACTACATTCATGTAATCAATTACCCTTTGACCGTGCTCGACGATTCACGAACATTTATGTGTGTGTGTGTGTGTGTGTGTATATATATATATATATATATATATATATATATATATATATATAAATAATATGGTTATATTAATTGAAAACGTTAACAAAGTATTATATGTATAATACTTTACATGAACGTGTTTGTTTCAATATAAGTTTATTATAATTATCGACGAGATTCTAAGATAATATCAAATGATTGAATTATCAGATATATTGTGATATGATTACGGGTCTCTGTTGTAAGGTCCACTGAGAATTAAGAAATCTATTCTTTTTAACTGTATTCGGAATAATTGGTTAAGTGATTTACAAGTAAGAACAAATGTGTCAATTAACGGGAACTAGACAAGGGTTAGTGGAAATTCCTGTTTAATTTCCAATTCATGTTTTATAATATTTTCCTCGTGACCTTGATAAGATAACTATGTTAACTTTCATTTTATTTAATATAAAAGTAAGAACGTGGAGTGTAAATAACTTAGATGTTGGATATCGACAAGTTAAGTAACTTGACATTTTTCATTAAGATGATTTCATATATTTATTTAACCTTTGGACTTTATCCCATGCTTCACCAACAGACTGTAATTTAAAAACTTGAAACCTATTATGAATATATATAGTTCTACTTTTCTAAAACGTTTTATGATATAACGATTTCCATTATTTTAACTTTTTAACAAAATGATTCTTAAATATATTTAGTTTTGGAAAATAAAATTATCATATTTATTTGATTTAGTTTTAAACGTACAAAAACGTTTTCAGTTTAAAAAGAACTTTATTATTAAAACGTATATAACTTTTATAAATATCTAGAACCACTTTTGACAACTCATTTCTTAACCATTATGATAAAGATAACGATATTTATATTATATTTTAATAAATATATATAAAGATTTAAATTAATATTATATATATTTATACGCGTATTATGCGTATATAGTTTTATACTTTTACTATACTTTAACTTTACTTTTACTTTACTTTTACTTTACTTTAACTTTAATAATTCATACTTTAATAATTCACTTTAATAATTCATACTTTAATAATTCACTTAAATAATTCATACTTTAATAATTCACTTTAATAATTCATACTTTAATAATTTACTTTAATAATTCAAAAATATATTATAAATAGAATTCAATAGGTTTCATTATTTCATAGAAACTTGAAAATATATTTCTCTAAACTCTCTCAATCGATTTACATATATATATTTACTCAATATTTTTTCAAGATATTATTAGTATACATAAAATACTACGACGGAGTTATGTGCAGGCGATTTCAAAATAAGTTTTCAAACGTGATAGAGCTAAGGAAATTATGGGTTATAGCTATGAAAGTTATGGATATTGTTCGGGGGTATAGCTCGTGAGGTTAACCTAGTGTTTATCATCTCCGTTGCATCTACGTACTTTCCTGCAATATTGAATCTCAATATTGATACGTGAGCATTCATATCTTATCTTTTATATATTAATAGTATATCCCCGACTAGTGCTCGAGTATATATGATTATGCATGTTTGTATGCTTAGTTTCGTCGTTAAATAGTTTATGATAAATCATGAATTTAATACATATGCTACTAAGATAAGGTATATGATATGCATGTCGTTGGAAAGCTGGCGAAAAATTAATAACTTTTCATTTAGAAAGCTTATGGTTTTGATGAACGGATTAAAAGATATGGTCAACTAAATTATTATTAATTTTAGTATTATTATTATTAAAATGATTATTATTATTACTATCATCGTTATGATTATCGTTATTATTATTATCTAATAACTATTATTATTATTGTTATCGTTATCATTATCAATATACGTATTATCATTAAAATTGTTATTATTATTATTATTAATACTATCGTTATTATCACTAAGGTTATTATTATTACTATTATTATTATTATTATTATTATTATTATTATTATTATTATTATTATTATTATTATTATTATTATCATTATAATAATTATTAGTATTATCATTAGTATTATTATAATTATTATTATTAGTATCACTATCATTAAAAACTAATATTAGTATCATCTAATTATTATGATTATTATTATTATCACTATTATAAATGCGATATAAAAGATGACTAAAAGCTATTAAACAAATCGATTTAGGAAATAATGAGTATAAGTATCATGATGAAATTAAAATATTATAAGATATTGAATTAGATAAAAAAATATCGTTTTCATTATTTTTATCATTATTATTATTATTATTATTAAAAGTATCATTAATATTAAAACTATCATTTTTATTGAAATTATCATTTTAAATAGAAATATCATTGTTATTATAAAATATAATTATTATTATCATTTTAGTATTATTATAATTAAAATTATCATTTTGAATAGAATTATTATTTTTATATAAAATATTATTATTATAGTTAATATTAAAAAGTATTGTTATTACTAAAATTATCATAATCAGAATTATCATTTCTTTATAATAGCATTATCAGTAAATATAAATATTGTTATTATTATTATTTTTAGAATAATAATTATTAATATTATTATTACAAAATAATACAACTTTACTCATTATTATTATTATCAATATTATTTTATCAAATAAATATGTGATACAAAGATATTTTTACCACACGTAATATAATAATACATACCACTATATTTTTATGATATTAACTGAGCTTTATAAATTTTATTTGAGATATATAAAAGAATATTTTTATCATAGATAAATTTTAATATAATTTTTAATTATTAATAAATTACTTGTATTATTTACTTTAATAAAATCTGATAAATATATTTAAATATATATAATGACTATATTTAAGTTATTGATAATGCTAAAAACGAACATATATTTCATAGTATTATTCCTCAAGAAAGACAAGCTTTTAGTTGCAATTGTTCTATTTACAAGTGATATTCGTTTAAATAATAAAAGGTGAAGACAAAAGACAGATTCGACAAATTGAAGACGCAAACGACCAAAAAGGTAAAAAAATACAAAGTACAATCAAAGTGGTTCAAATTATTGATGAGAAACGTCTCAAAATTACAAGAGTACAAGACACGAAACGCAAAGTACAAGATATTAAATTATACGCAAGGACGTTCGAAAATCCGAAACCGGGACCAGAGTCAACTCTCAACGCTCGACGCAAAGGACTAAAAATTACAAGTCAACTATGCACATAAATATAATATAATATAATATAATATAATATAATATAATATAATATAATATATAAATAATTCTTAAAATATATATATATATATATATATATATATATATATATATATATATATATATATATATATATATATATATATATATATATATATATTATATTTATTTATTAAAACCGTCGGCAAATAAAAAACAAAAGCATGTGAGCTGTAAAAGAAGGCCATGCGATCGGATGGCCTGGAAGTGTAAAAACCATGCGGTCGCATGGTGAACAGTATCAGCTCAGGTCCTATAAAGTTCGCGTGTTTTGGCCGAAAAAATCACATCTTTTTCTATTCTCTCTATCTCTCACGTAATATATATATATATATATATATATATATATATATATATATATATATATATACATATACATATATATATTATAATTTTAATTTTAATTTTAATTTAATAATAATAAGGGTATGTTAGTGAATGTTGTAAGTGTGTAAGTCGAAATTCTGTCCGTGTAACGCTACGCTATTATTAATCATTGTAAGTTATGTTCAACCTTTTTAAATTAATGTCTCATAGCTAAGTTATTATTATGCTTATTTAAGCCGAAGTAATCGTGATGTTGGGCTAAAATATTAAAGACGGAGTAATTGGGCTTTGTACCATAATTGGGGTTTGGACAAAAGAACGACACTTGTGAAAATTAGACTATGGGCTATTAATGGCCTTTATATTTGTTTAATTGAATGATAGTTCGTTAATTTAATATAAAGATTTACAATTGGACGTACCTATAAATAACCATATACACTCGATCGGACACGATGGGCGGGATATTTATAAGTACTAATAATCGTTCATTTAACCGGACACGGGAATGGATTAATAGTCAATAGACTTATTAAAACAGGGGTGAATTATATACAAAGAA
Source organism: Rutidosis leptorrhynchoides (assembly GCF_046630445.1). Classification (NCBI taxonomy): domain Eukaryota; kingdom Viridiplantae; phylum Streptophyta; class Magnoliopsida; order Asterales; family Asteraceae; genus Rutidosis; species Rutidosis leptorrhynchoides. The sequence goes on along the minus strand of NC_092333.1, from coordinate 620,161,114 downwards.
AATTGGTGTAATTATAGTTTAAGTCCCCAATTAGTTGGAATATTTGACTTCAGATATAAGGATAATTTGACGAGGACACTCGCACTTTATATTTATGACTGATGGACTGTTATGGACAAAAACCAGATGGACATATTGAATAATCCAGGATAAAGGACAATTAACCCATGGTAATAAACTAAAATTAATACGTCGAACATCATGATTACGGAAGTTTAAATAAGCATAATTCCTTTATTTCATATTTCATCGCACTTTTAGTTACTGTCATTTTATTTAATTGCACTTTTAATTATCGTACTTTTTAATTATCGCAATTTTATTTATTGTCATTTTATTTATCTCATTTTAATTTATCGCACTTTAATTATTGTCATTTACTTTACGCTTTAAATTAAGTTATATTTATTTTTAATATTTTACATTAGGTTTTAACTGCGACTAAAGTTTTAAAATCGACAAACCAGTCATTAAACGGTAAAAACTCCCTTTTATAATAATAATAATACTACTTATATATATATATATATATATATATATATATATATATATATATATATATATATATATATATATATATATATATATATATATATATATATATATATATATATATATATATATATATATATATATATATATATATATATATATTTACAAATATAGTTTTAAAAATATAGCGTTAAACTTGGCTAGCTCCCTGTGGAACGAACCGAACTTACTAAAAACTACACTATTATACGATTAGGTACACTGCCTATAAGTGTTGTAGCAAGGTTTAGGTATTTCAACTATATAAATAAATAAATAACTTGTGTAAAATTGTATCTTTTTAATAGTATTTCCTAGTAAAATATAAGCTGCTATTTCGTATACACCTCTACGCACATCAACTATTTTTGGCGCCGCTGTCGGGGACTGCTTAAACACCGGAAGCGAAACGCTATATATAAAAAAAAATTAATTTACTTTTGTAAAAATACGTTTTAAAAATACAAAAATATAAAAACAAAAAAATATATATATATTTTTAAGAGTTGTTTAAAATATAAAAAAATTAAAAAGTTTGTATTTTCTTTTAGTTACAAAAACTAATAGGTAGTTTTTTTTTTAAATTAAGTTTTTATTTATTTTATATAAATACTTTATATAAATATAAAACAGAAAATTGAAAAAAAAATAAATAAATAAGTAATCGGGCTACACTGTAGCAACCCAATTTGTGATCTGAATATTTGGGCCATGCGATCGCATGAACCTGTCGGCTAAAACTCATGCGATCGCATGAGATAGCCTGACACGCCATATCTGATCCTCGTACAGCATTAATTACGGGTATAATTTAATTATTATTATTATAAACCCTAATTAGGTTTAGTTTATTTTAATATTTAGTTTAGTTTATTTAATTTGTAATATTTAGTTTTAATTAGTTTTATTAATTATAAAATTAATAATTTTATAAAATAAATAATATAAAAATAATATTTTTATAAAAATTGTATTTTTATAAATTTAAGTTTCTTTGTTTTTTTATATCTTTTTAATCGTTTATTCATAATATTTATATTTTTCGTTCGTAATTAGTTTTTAATCTAATATTTTTCCGTAGTTATTTTTATTTCTAGATTTTTAGGCTTTGCCGTAAAATCCCTAAAGTACTTTTTCTTTAAACTAAGATTTAGGTGCTTTAGAATTTTGCGACGCCGTTTTAAGTTTTAGTGCCTTTTTAAGTTATTGCCGTTTTGGATATAGAATTCCTTTTAAGCTTTAATACCTTTAGATATAAGTTTTAATTCTTAGTTTTTAAACTTTTAAGTTTCGACGCTGCATTTTATTATTATTTTTTTCCTCTTTTATTTTTCGACGCTTATTTTTTCGACCTTTTATTTTTTGACTTTTTCGACGCGCTCTTTTTTTTTCTTATTTCTCGATGCTCTAGTTTTTAGGACATAGAATTTTCTATTTCTTCTCTAAAATTTCTTTAAAATTTCGACAAAAAAAATTAATTTAAGCGGTTAAATTGATAGACATTAAAAATTTTCTGGTTCGTAGTTATAGTTGGATTTGTTAGTGGCGAGTTGTGGGCTTCCGATTTAAAGGGTCCTGGCTACCTGCTGCATCCATTGGTAATTCGAAACGTGGGCAAAATCAGAAAAGTCTATTAATTTGATAACTTATATAATATTTATCTTTTATAACTAATAGGATATTCTGTGAATGCACCGAGCAAAACGTTCACCACCTTTTATACGTTCACCACCTGTAACTCGATCAAGACATCTAGTCAACATTGTCGCCGTTGATTTTTCTTTAGAATCGTCATCTAGTCGACCAAGTACTCCAATTCAAATTTCCGATAATCCATTTTTTGAACCCGACCTCACAATTGAGAATCCGGAGAATATTCAGGGACAATTTAGAGATCCTGAACCACTAATCATTCCTCCTGAACCACAAATCACTCATCCAGAGATTGTCGAGGAAGAAACCATTAAGTCAGAATCCTCTAGCGATACAGATTCAACAAACTCAATCATGGAAAATCTGGAACCTCTAAGTATGGAAGACCGAATGAGAGCTAAACGCACTGGCCAAGGTCATGCAATTACTCAACCAGATATTAATGCGCCAGATTATGAAATCAAAAGACAAATCCTACATATGGTAACTAATCAATGCCAATTTAGTGGTGCACCGAAGGAAGATCCAAACGAACATCTTCGAACCTTTAATAGGATCTGTACTTTATTTAAAACAAGAGAAGTGGAGGATGAACATATATATCTCATTTTATTTCCCTGGACTTTAAAGGGAGAAGCCAAAGATTGGTTAGAATCGTTACCTGAAGGGGCGATTGATACATGGGACGTTTTGGTTGAAAATTTTCTTAAACAATTCTTTCCGGCATCTAAAGCCGTGAGACTTCAAGGAGAAATTGTTACGTTCACGCAAAAGCCAAATGAAACTCTATATGAAGCGTGGACAAGATTTGGAAAGTTATTAAGAGGATGTCCGCAACATGGTTTAGACACTTATCAAATAGTACAAATATTCTACCAAGGATGCGACATCACTACACGCAAAGACATCGATATAGCAGCTGGTGGTTCCATTATGAAGAAAACCGCAACTGAATCTTACAAAATTATTGATAACACTGCTTCCCACTCACATGAGTGGCACCAAGAAAAAGATATCATTAGATCATCTAAAGCAGCTAGAGCCGATTCTAGCCATGACTTCGATTCCATTTCCGCAAAGATAGATGCTGTCGAGAGACGAATGGAAAAGATGACTAAGGATATTCACTCAATACGAATTAGTTGTGAGCAGTGTGGAGGAACACATTTGACAAAAGATTGTCTCAGTATTGAACAAACAATGGAACAAAGAGAGAATGTTTCATACATGAACCAAAGGCCTGGAAATAATTATCAAAATAATTATCAACCGCCAAGACCAATCTACAATCAAAACCAGAATTATAACCGAAATGTTCCATACAACAACCAACAAGGTCCTAGTAATCAACAAGTATCTAACAATACTTACAATCAGCAAAGACCTATTTTTCAAAATAAACCACCACAAATCGATGATAAAAAGCCAAATTTAGAAGATATGATGTCGAAGCTAGTTGAATCTCAAACGCAGTTTTTCACATCTCAGAAACAAACGAATGAACAAAATGCTCAAGCATTTAGAAATCAACAAGCTTCTATTCAAAATCTGGAACAAGAAGTAAGCAACCTAGCAAGGTTGATAGGTGAAAGAAAACCGGGAAGTCTACCTCGCGATACAAATGCTAACCCCCAGAATGAAACAGCTAAAGCCATTACCACAAGAAGTGGTATTACACTTAAACCACCTGAAATACCTATAATTTCGGATGACTCTATTCCTACTTCACAAGAACCACAACCTGAACAAGATAAGGAAACAGAACCGGTAGTTGAAAAGGTTAATGAAGATAACACATTTAAGGCTTAACTTTATGTTAAACCATACCAACCACCACTTCCTTACTCGAGTAAAATGAGAAAAGAAAGACTTGAAGCCGAGCAATCCAAATTCTTGGATATGTTTAAACAAATAAATGTAAATCTTCCTTTCATTGATGTGATTTCAGGAATGCCAAGGTATGCTAAATTCTTGAAAGATCTAATCACAAATAGAAAGAAAATGGAAGAACTCTCGGCTGTTACTATGAATGCTAATTGTTCTGCAGTACTGTTGAATAAGATACCAGAAAAATTATCAGATCCAGGAAGTTTCACAATTCCATGTTTTCTGGGTAGTCTTAGTTCAATAGAAGCATTGGCAGACTTAGGTGCTAGTATAAATCTAATGTCGTATTCACTATACGCTAAACTAGACCTTGGAGAATTGAAACCAACATGAATAAGCATACAACTAGCCGATCGATCAGTAAAATATCCTAGAGGGATAATGGAGAACATGCTAGTTAAAGTTGGTACTTTAGTATTTCCAGTAGATTTTGTTATTCTGGACATGGAAGAAGATTCTCGAGTTCCTCTCATATTAGGAAGACCATTCTTAAACAAAACTAAAGCAATAATAGAGGTGTTCGGTAAGAAACTGACCCTAAGTATAGAGGACGAGAGTGTTACCTTTTCTGTTGATAGAGCTATGCAACAACCGCAATCTGCAGATGATACATGTTATTATATTCAAACTATAGATTCACATGCAGAATTGTTAGAAGAATTTTTAGAATTACAAGGAACATGAGAATGTTCTTTAGGAGACGGAACTGAACCAATTGATGAAGCTGAAATGTTAGCCGCACTCATGGCTAATGAATATGAATCAACAACAGAAGAAATTCAAATGCTAAAAGAAGAAGACAGATATCGATACAAATCATCGATAGAAGAACTACCGACATTAGAGTTAAAGCCACTTCCAAACCATTTGGAATACGCTTATTTACATGGTGAATCTGAATTACCTGTAATAATATCATCTTCTCTTACTGAAAATGAAAAATCTCAACTCATTTCTGTACTAAAAGCTCATAAACCAGCTATTGCATGGAAGATTCATGACATTAAAGGCATAAGTCCTTCGTATTGCACATATAAAATCCTTATGGAAGAAGGTCATAAAACGTATGTGCAACGCTAACGAAGACTAAATCCTAATATGCAAGATATTGTTAAAAAATAAATTATTAAACTGCTAGATGCAGGTTTAATTTATCCAATCTCTGATAGTCCATGGGTAAGACCAGTTCAATGCGTACCTAAGAAGGGTGGCATGACTGTCATCACAAATGAAAAAAATGAGCTTATTCCTACTAGGACTGTAACTGGATGGCGTGTTTGTATAGATTATAGAAAATTAAATGACGTCACCAGAAAAGATCACTTTCCCTTACCTTTCATTGATCAAATGTTGGAAAGATTAGCCGGAAATAGTTACTATTGTTTTCTTGACGGTTTTTCCAGATACTTTCAAAATTCCAATCGCACCCGAGGACCAAGAGAAAACCACGTTCACGTGCCCTTATGGTACTTTTGCTTACAAACGCATGCCATTTGGACTTTGCAACGCCCCTGCAACCTTTCAAAGGTTCATGATGGCGATTTTTCACGACATGATAGAAGAATGCATGGAAGTATTCATGGATGACTTTTCATTCTTCGGTGATACATTTGAATCATGTCTAGTTAATCTTGAACGAATGCTTATTAGATGCGAACAATCAAATCTAGTTCTTAATTGGGAGAAATGCCATTTCATGGTTAAAGAAGGCATCGTTCTTGGTCATAAAATTTCAAAGGAAGGAATTGAAGTGGATAGAGCTAAAGTAGATGTAATTGCTAAACTTTCACATCCCACCAATGTTAGAGGAGTTAGGAGTTTTCTAGGGCATGCCGGTTTTTACCGATGTTTCATAAAAGATTTTTCTAAAATTGCCACTCCTATGAATAAACTCCTAGAAAAGGATGCTCCATTCATCTTTTCGGATGAATGCATCAAATCTTTTAATACTCTTAAAGAAAAACTCACTAATGCGCCGATCATGATAACTCCAAATTGGAATCTACCATTTGAACTCATGTGCGATGCAAGTGATTTTGCAATGGGAGCAGTTTTAGGACAAAGGATTGAAAAACGATTTCAACCTATTTATTATGCTAGTAAGACATTACAAGGAGCACAAACAAATTACACAACTACTGAAAAAGAACTCCTTGCTATTGTCTTTGCTTTTGACAAATTTCGTTCATATCTCGTTCTAGCTAAAACGGTGGTCTATACCGACCATTCTGCTCTTAGATACCTATTTTCAAAACAAGATGCCAAACCACGATTAATCCGTTGGATCTTACTCCTACAAGAGTTCGATATTGAAATCCGAGACAAAAGGGGAGCAGAAAATCTCGTCGTTGATCATCTTTCTCTTCTTGAAAATCCTGAATTAGAAGTTCTAAATGAATCGGCCATACATGATAACTTTCCTGATGAATATCTATTGAAGATAGATTATAGTGAAATTCCATGGTTTGCAGACTATGCAAACTACTTAGTATGTAGATTCCTTGAAAAAGGGTTGTCGTACCAAAAACGAAAGAAATTCTTTAGTGATATAAAACACTATTTCTGGGAAGATCCACATTTGTTTAAAAGTTGTCCCGATGGAATAATACGCCAATGTGTATTCGGGGATGAAGCCAGTCAAATCTTAAACCATTGTCACACATGACCAACAGGAGGGCATTATGGGCCTCAACTTACAGCAAGAAAAGTTTACAATGCTGGATTCTATTGGCCTACAATTTTCAAAGACGCACATCTTCTTTGCAAATCCTGTGATGCATGTCAAAGGGCCAGAAAAATAAGTCAACGTGATGAAATGCCACAAAATGTCATTCAAGTATGTGAAGTATTTGACATTTGGGGTATTGACTTTATGGGTCCATTTCCAAAATCTCATAATAATCTCTACATTCTCGTTGCTATTAATTATGTATCTAAATGGGCGGAAGCACAAGCTCTCCCAATTAACGATGCACGAGTTGTAGTCAACTTCTTAAAACATCTTTTTGCAAGGTTTGGAACACCGAAAGCTTTAATAAGTGATCGGGGTACTCATTTTTGTAATAATCAACTTGAGAAAGTTCTCAAAAGATATGGAGTAACTCATAAAATCTCAACTGCTTATCATCCACAAACAAGTGGACAAGTTGAAAATACCAACCGAGCATTAAAACATATTCTAGAGAAAACCGTAGGATCAAATCCGAAGGAATGGTCCATGAACTTGGAGGATGCACTCTGGGCTTTTAGAACAGCCTACAAAACTCCAATTGGAACCACACCTTTTAAACTCGTTTACGGAAAAGCATGTCACCTTCGAGTAGAAATTGAGCACAAAGCATTTTGGGCTTTGAAGACATGTAATCTTAATTTGCATGAAGCCGGACGTCTACGGTTAAGTCAACTAAACGAATTAGAAGAATTAAGACATGGAGCATACAAAAATTCATTAATCTATAAAGAAAGAACGAAGAAATGGCATGATAAAAGAATCAGAAGTTCAAAAGAATTTAAAGAAGGAGACAGAGTTCTTCTTTTCAATTCACGATTCAAGTTATTTCCTAGAAAATTGAAATCAAGATGGTCTGGACCATTCATAGTCAAAAGATTTTTCCCGTACAGAATAATAGAATTAATAAATTCAAATGGGATTGAATTTAAGGTTAATGGTCACAGAGTTAAACGTTACATAGATAGTCCAATGGAAGTTGAAGATGAAGTTAATCACAATTTCGACACCACAGCTAACTAAGTGTGGGAAGGTTCGAATCTTTTTAGGGTAATATATATTTCTGTTAGAGTTAGATATTCTGTTTTCGTGTAGTTTCCGAGAATGGAATCCGAATGGTCTTTCCTTAGCAGACCCTAAAGAACTAGTCTTCTCCCTCCATTCTGAATTTTTATTTTTTTTAGGTTTTACGAGATGAAGAATTCCTTTGATCTGAACCATGGTCTAATGCTACATGCTATGATTACTAAACGTAATAACGACACCCTTCCGAGTGAATTGGTATCATTCATAAGAGGCAAAATGGACGGAGTAAGAAAAGAACTCAGAAAAGATCATCATAAGATACATTTTGGTAAAGGAAAATCAAAATCCGCAACAAAAAGAAGAGCAAGACACCTTGAAAGATGTTATAAATGCGGAAAATGGTCACACGAAGGTAAATGTTCAAATAATCAAAATATTCAAATACCGAATTTGTTACTCTATGCAGAGAAGGACCGTTCATATGTTTAGAAGAAAAGATATTGAAGAATCGAGGTTACGCTTACGTAGCTATGGAGAACCAAATCACACGACTCTCTTATGAGTTGGCTAAAGCAGGTCTCTGAGAATTCTTTCTCATAGGTAAGTATGTACAGTTTTTATTTTTATTTTTATTGCTTTTAACATTTTGATAATAAACACTGAATCGTTCGCTATAAAGTATTAAATTGGTATTCAATAAAATTAGGTATGCGTAACCGAAATTATTGATATCGTACAAAAATTTATTACATCACTGCGAAATTTACCGTTTATTCTTAAGGTATAAATATCTTTAATCAATCAACCCAAAATATTTCAAAAATTCTTCAGGAGTAAAACTAGGTTATGGAACCGAAATTACTTTACCGAAAAGAGGGGCGTATATTTTTGATAATATTTGATTAATTAAAGTGGGATAAAAGTCCAAAAAGATTTTTAATTTTAATTTTTACCTTGTTTTTAAAATTGATATATAAATATTAAATTATTAATGTAAATTTTTAAAATCAATATATTTAAGTTTTTAAGTATTTTAAAAATTAATATAAGTTTGTATGTATAAAAATATTAATAAAATGAATTTTTAATTTTATGCATTTTAAATTTAAGTTTGGTGTGAATTTAAAAACAAAAATTTACTTTATTTCATTGAGTTAAAAATATGATTTCTAAAATTCGTCGTGAGTTGAAGACTAGGTCGTTGAACTAAAATTGCTTTACCCGAGGGCGGGACGAGAAATTTTATTATCATTATTTTTAATCTTATTGAATTAAAGTATGCCAAAAACATTAAAAACCCCAAAAATCTTTGCTTTTAAAACGACGCTTAAAAAGTAACAAATTTTAAAACTTTGTTGAGAGACGGACTAGGACAACGATCCGAAACGCCCTCACTCCTAAAAAGAAAACAAATTTTTAAAATTTATTGATTTATGTTTTATTAAGTGAAGGTTTTTATATATAAAAAAAACAGGACCCCATGCGATCGCATGGGATTTACACTGCAACCTCATGCGATCGCATGAGGCCTAAAATCTGGCCAGAAACAAAAAGAGCAGCGAGCTGCTGCTGCTCCTCACTCCACACACACACAAACACGCATATACTCTCAAAAACACCCCTAAAATCAACAAATTTTCACCAAATTCAACCATATTTCTTGTTATAATCCGCTCTAATCATGAATTTGTTAAGAAATTTCTCAAGAAAGGTAAAAATTACACCCCTAAACTATTAAATTTCCTAGTTTTTGTGATAATTACCAATATTTTACCTAATTTGATTTTGTTAATTTCTAGTGTAATTAGAGTTAAATTGATAGTATATTATGTATGTATAACCTAGATTGATGCTATTTAACATGATTTGAAGCCAAAAACTTCAAAAATTTTAGGAATCTAGGGTTTGTGTTCTTGAGCAATTTGGGACTTTTTGATAAAAATAGGTTATGGCCGATTTTTGTCATGAATTATTGCTAAATTAAGTAGTGTAACATGTTTAGGTAGCTAAATGATCCAAACTTTGATCCTAAACATGATTTTTGAGAATTAAAGTGGACTTTTTAGGTCTAAAATTCATGAACTTGATTAAAATGATATAAATGCCATTTGAAACTTGTTTAATTGCTAATAATAGTTATTTTAACATGTTATTTGAGTAGAATGCTTATGAACTTTGTAAACATTTTCATATATGCTTATTTGAAAAAGTGTAGAATTCTTAAAATTGTGAAAATGTGTATAAGTTTAATTTTGATTAAACATGTTATTGTAATTGTTTCAAGTTGTTATTTTGCTAACACTAATGCATATTTGGATGCACAAATTTTGTGTTTAATGTGTTTTGCAGAGATTTACCGATACTGATGGTGCATCATCATCATCTAGGTAACCTACTCCGAAACCTGAACCAGAAATGCAATATGAACCGGAGCAACAACAGGAACAACAACAACAACCTGATCAACACGTACCATACTATGATCTGCAACAAGAATATGTTAATACCTACGTAATTTTTCCGATTCATCCGATAGTAGAACACCCAACGATTCATGAAGAACAGTTGCATCCTAATTTGAGATTTGATCGAAGCTGGAGAGATTACCCGACGTATCAAAGTAACAAATTTAAACTGATACCAAAAAATGTAGAAGTACCGAGGGTAATCAATTAGGAGCCTTTGGAAAGGGTCCAACTAGTTAACTCAGTTAGGCAGCATCTGATCCAAAGGTATGACAGCTCTTCTTTTCTCGATTGGGAACGTTTATTCACCATTCGTAGGCCTGCATATAAAGAGTGGTGTGTTGAGCTTATGAGTACTATATCACTTAATGCGGATGTAGTTAGGTTAGATGATAGAAGTTTTCTTAGATTTTTACTTGGCCGTAGGATGTACAGGATGTCCATGCTGGACATGGCCAGGGCTTTACAGATTTACACTCCTGGTGAATTACTCCAACAGATTGTACAAATTTGATTTATCATGGGGAGCGGGTAGATAGGAATTTTGACGCGGACGCCGTCTGGAGGCGTATGTCAAATTATAATGTTTTTTTCGCTAGGAGGAAGACACTCCTACTTAGATATTAACAAAGCAAAGCTACGTATTATACATAGATTTTTAGCTAATTCGATTACACAAAGAGGTAAAAACAAGGAGCAGATGACCTTACATGATTTATTTTACCTTAAGTGTATTCGAAACCCTAGAAGCTTTGTTAATATCCCCTACTGTGTTGGTTTTTATCTATCCAAAATAGTGGCAGGAATACAGGACGGGGGAATAATAGGAGGAGGCATTTTTGTTACTCTCATTGGAGAGTATTTGGGTGTAGATAGGGATCAAGGGGGTCCACTGATGGTGTGTAGGGAATAGGTTGATACTTTAGGATTGAAGGTCTATCAGGGTGCAAAGGTATTAAAGAGCAGACGCAATCAGGCAATACCATATGATGGTCGTCATCCACAGGTAGAGAGAGGTTCAGATGAGGAAATGGAGGAACCGGATGACATTAGGGATGTCATTAGGGAGGCTATGACTGACGTCTACAGTGTATAGATGAGGTAGAAATGACAAACCAGGATAGACATAGTCGGTACGAGCAGTGGCAAGCCGAGAATGTGTACGAGCATTCCAGGCAACGACAGCATGATAGATGGCACTATCATCAGCATCAGATCATGAGCCAGCTATCACCTCAGGTACCAAATAACTACGTACCAACCCGACCTACTTACTATCCTCCACATCAGCCCGATATGCGACCACCATTTACCCTCTACGACCCTAACCAGGCCTATCAGTACACCTATAACGAACCATGGAACCCGCCCGACGACATGAACTGGAACCCCTATCCAGATTGATATAGTTCCCGTTGGTGATTTTTATTTTTTTTGTTATTTTTATTTACTTATGTTTAAAACATATAATATTGTGATACTTTAATGTAAGTTTTAATTTTTTTATTATGTTGTACTAATATTTCATATTTGATTTGAAAGTGGGATGTTAAGTCCCATTTCAAATTACCATGCACGTGTATGTATGTATATTGTCAATTGTACACAACAGGGTAAAACAACGCATTTTCAAAGACTGGCATTAAGTTCAGCAAAAGCTACTAATTTTGACGACAAAACGAAAAACAAATGTGATGTAACAACAGACGGAATGAACAAATGAAGTGCACCATTTATCATTCAACAAACAAACGCCAATATGTTTGGAAACTTAGGTAAAATTTAATCATTTTTCAACGCTAATCACCCTCAATAATTTAAATTGTTACTGATTTCTTGCAAATGAGGACATTGCAAGATCTTAAGTGTGGGAAGGGGTTAAATTCTTTCGGATTTTTAAAATTTTTGACTTATACACTTGGTTACCATTAAAAATACTAGTAACGCAGTAGTTGTATTAGAATCTAGTGCTCTCTGATAATAAAGAACAGCCCTAGTCTTATATACTGACTACCCAATTCTAGTAAAAAAATTTAAAATTTTCAATTAAATGAACTCAAAATCATGTTTATACATATTTATGAGCGATAAAACTAGGTGTTAACACCGAAATTATTGTTACCTCGGAAAGGACATAAATTGAGAAACAACCCAAAATGTTAGAATTCATTTAAAATGGAATAGAGGACAATAAAAAGGCAAAGAAAGGAAAATAAAAGCCAAGTGTGGGAAAAATTTACCAAGTTATTTAAAACATATGTCACATATTTTTGTACAAATAATTGAAGATACTTTTGTTTTGGACGATATTTATCAGTTTTACCCAGTTTATTGTAAAGTAAAGTCTTCCGAGAGAAAAATACACGCGCTTCTTGATTTAGGTCAGGAAATTATCGTCCAGACCAGTTGTAGAGTCTACGAAAAACCTTGAAGAGTTTTCTCGAAAATCAGCTGGAAATCCATGGACCTCGGCATCAAACCGGGTCGCCAAGTGGTCAGAATTATCCTAACCATGAGAGGATCTGTCTCGTACAATGGGGGGCACCATGCAAATTAGCTTATAAGACTAATGAATCAGATCCCTAGAAAGGATAATCTCCTTAAAGATCAAAAATCAGCTTTTAAGACTGATATTACTCAATCCTTGAGATTGACTTTAAAGATTGAGAATTACAAACTCATGGAATTCGATGATATCTAAACTTGAGCTTGAACGAGAAAATATTTTGATCAAATTACAAAACGATTTGTTTTCTGAAAACCCATTTTTAATGCGTTCATTACCATTGAACGTAAAATCCTAGGAATTCACCTGGAATTCATTAGGCCACCTGAACCAAATCGGGTGTCAACCGTAAGAACGGTGGTTGCATAGCATGGTCGAAGACAGGACCTTGTGCCAGACCGAAAAATTATAGGGTGATCTTTACTATTGCTCCTACAAAGGATAGTAATTGCATCCGACACGTTATAGACCATAATCAAAAGCATGTCACGGGACATTGCCTTAACAGTTGCTTGTTCAACGCTTTCCTTTACAACCGGACGGTAGTTTACCGAAAGGTAATATATGGAGCAAGTATACTGGACGTGTTGCTTTCCTAATACAAGGTTAGCAAGTGGGTGACACAAAACCATAAGTTTTGAGCTAAAATTTTCAAATCTGAAACCCACAAAACCCACAAAAATATTTTGCAAACACCGGTGAAGGGTTATTCCAGAAAACTTATCTAGGGTAAAAGCTAGATTGAATTTACAGAAGATCAAATGTTTTCATAAAGATCCAATTTCCTAAAGGATCTAAATTTTCATAGTCATGTGGGACTGTAAACCACATCGTTACTACCATTGTTCATACCACCGTATAGAAATCACTGATGTACAAAGTGTGAAGAATAAAGAAGTGATTCTAGTATTTTTATTTCAAGACTATATTACTTGAGGACAAGCAACGCTTAAGTGTGGGAATATTTGATAATGCTAAAAACGAACATATATTTCATAGCATTATTCCTCAAGAAAGACAAGCTTTTAGTTGCAATTGTTCTATTTACAAGTGATATTCGTTTAAATAATAAAAGGTGAAGACAAAAGACAGATTCGACAAATTGAAGACGCAAACGACCAAAAAGCTAAAAAGTAAAAAGTACAATCAAAGTGGTTCAAATTATTGATGAGAAATTTCTCAAAATTACAAGAGTACAAGACGCGAAACGCAAAGTACAAGATATTAAATTGTACGCAAGGACTTTCGAAAATCCGGAACCGGGACCAGAGTCAACTCTCAACGGTCGACGCAATAGACTAAAAATTACAAGTCAACTATGCACATAAATATAATATAATATATAAATAATTCTTAAAATTATATATATATTATATTTATTTATTAAAACCGTCGGCAAATAAAAAACAAAAGCATGTGAGCTGTAAAAGAAGGCCATGCGATCGCATGGCCTGGAAGTGCAAAAACCATGCGGTCGCATGGTGAACAGTATCAGCTCAGGTCCTATAAAGTTCGCGTGTTTTGGCCGAAAAAATCACATCTTTTTCTATTCTCTCTATCTCTCACGTAATATATATATATATATATATATATATATATATATATATATATATATATATATATATATATATATATTATAATTATAATTTTAATTTAATAATAATAAGGGTATGTTAGTGAATGTTGTAAGTGTGTAAGTCGAAATTCTGTCCGTGTAACGCTACGCTATTATTAATCATTGTAAGTTATGTTCAACCTTTTTAAATTAATGTCTCGTGCTAAGTTATTATTATGCTTATTTAAGCCGAAGTAATCGTGATGTTGGGCTAAAATATTAAAGACGGGGTAATTGGGCTTTGTACCATAATTGGGGTTTGGACAAAAGAACGACACTTGTGAAAATTAGACTATGGGCTATTAATGGGCTTTATATTTGTTTAATTGAATGATAGTTCGTTAATTTAATATAAAGATTTAAAATTAGACGTACCTATAAATAACCATATACACTCGATCGGACACGATGGGCAGGATATTTATAAGTACTAATAATCGTTCATTTAACCGGACACGAGAATGGATTAATAGTCAATGGACTTATTAAAACAGGGGTGAATTATATACAAGGAAAATTGGTGTAATTATAGTTTAAGTCCCCAATTAGTTGGAATATTTGACTTCGGATATAAGGATAATTTGACGAGGACACTCGCACTTTATATTTATGACTGATGGACTGTTATGGACAAAAACCAGATGGACATATTGAATAATCAAGGATAAAGGACAATTAACCCATGGTAATAAACTAAAATCAATACGTCGAACATCATGATTACGGATGTTTAAATAAGCATAATTCCTTTATTTCATATTTCATCGCACTTTTAGTTACTGTCATTTTATTTAATTGCAATTTTAATTATTGTACTTTTTAATTATCGCAATTTTATTTATTGTCATTTTATTTATCGCGTTTTAATTTATCGCACTTTAATTATTGTCATTTACTTTACGCTTTAAATTAAGTTATATTTATTTTTAATGTTTTAACTGCGACTAAAGTTTTAAAATCGACAAACCAGTCATTAAACGGTAAAAACCCCCTTTTATAATAATAATACTACTTATATATATATATATATATATATATATATATATATATATATATATATATATATATATATATATATATATATATATATATATATTTACAAATATAGTTTTAAAAATATAACGTTAAACTTGGCTAGCTCCCTGTGGAATGAACCGGACTTACTAAAAACTACACTACTGTACGATTAGGTACACTGCCTATAAGTGTTGTAGCAAGGTTTAGGTATTTCCACTCTATAATAAATAAATAACTTGTGTAAAATTGTATCGTTTTTAATAGTATTTCCTAGTAAAATATAAGCTATTTCGTATACACCTCTACGCACATCAGTTATATAATAAACATGTATAGATTTTGGAAGTCATTTTGAGTCAAGATGACTTTTGTTGACTTTTGCATATCAGTCTCGAGCATTAGGATTGTGATACACTACGACTTGAGCTAATTTGTTAGACAGATATTGACCAACATATATATATATATATATATATATATATATATATATATATATATATATATACTTAATATAGGTTCGTGAATCCGAGGCCAACCTTACACTTGTTCAATGACGTCATATGTATTTTTACTACGAAATACAGTATTGTGAGTTTCATTTGCTCCCTTTTTAAATGCTTTTGCAATATATATTTTTGGGACTGAGAATACATGCGTTGCTTTTATAAATATTTTACGAAATAGACACAAGTAATCGAAACTACATTCTATGGTTGGATTATCGAATCGAATATCACCCTTTTTAGTCTGGTAATCTAAGAATTATGGAGCAGAAACCCTAATTGACGCGAATCCTAAAGATAGATCTATTGGGCCTAACAAACCCCATCCGGGTTACGGATGCTTTAGTACTTCGATTTTATCATGTCCTATGAGAGTCCCGGAATGATGGAGATATTCTAGACGCGTTTTGTTAATGTCGATTACCAGGTGTTCACCATATGAATGATTTTTATCTCTATGCAGTTTGTGCGAAATGCCTGATATGAGATGATGTTTATGAAAAATGAAAATAGAAATCTTATGGTCCATTATATTACTGAAAATTATTGATTATGATAATCTAATGAACTCATCAACCTTTTGGTTGATACTTTAAAGCATGTTCATTCTCAGGTATGAAAGAAATCTTCCGCTGTGTATTTTCTCATTTTAGAGATATTACTTGGAGTCATTCATGACATATTTCAAAAGACGTTGCATTCGAGTCGTTGAGTTCATCAAGATTATTATTAAGTCATTGATAGTTGGATATATTATGAAATGGTATGCATGCCGTAAACTTTCGATGTGATGAAAGTTTGTCTTTTAAAAACCAATG
Organism: Rutidosis leptorrhynchoides; assembly: GCF_046630445.1. Lineage (NCBI taxonomy): Eukaryota > Viridiplantae > Streptophyta > Magnoliopsida > Asterales > Asteraceae > Rutidosis > Rutidosis leptorrhynchoides. The sequence goes on along the minus strand of NC_092333.1, from coordinate 620,144,365 downwards.
CAATGTTTGTAAAATGTATCATATAGAGGTCAAGTACCTAACGATGTAACCAAATGTAATGTATTCATCCAGATGGATTTGGACGGGTCGTCTCATATAACATTTATAAATTAAAGTGTCTCATTAATATACATTTTAATACAACTGGTGTTACTTTTCAAAACAGATATATTAAACATAAGAGTTCTTTAGTGTGTCAAACATAACCCAAGCATGACTATCTTTTTCCGTCTTTAGCATGCAAAACAATATAACCTTCGGGGAAGAAAAATGTGGAAGCACAACGCTAAGTGAATAAGATATCCCAACAGATATTACTATATAGTATCAAGTCTAGCTTTTAGGGATCATGCATCTGGTTACGAGCATGTGAACATAACGTTACACATCTATTATATAATATAGCATACACATCTGTGACATACATAGCTAGGCAGTAATTCAACTAACAGGGCAGCAATAGCATTAATAAGTTATTCACTAAAAGCACCAAAGGCACTAGACTAACATAGCCTTACATAGCTATACAAATACAGCATCAATAGCTCTACACAACTATTCACTAATGGTATCAATAGCTCTACACAGTTATTCGCTCTCATAGCACTAACGTCTATACTTAGCACTAATGACTATAAATACAAGAGGAAGGTTAACCCTACTAGGTCAACAACTACTATCTGATCAAGCTAGAGCTGTACCAATATCCCTCGTTATTCCCACATGTGCACATAAACCACCTACAACCTCACAATATGTAGCATCACTAATAAACACATGGCAACCTAATCAGGCATGCTACAAATTCAATCTAATCGGGCAACCTGGTAACAATAGTATCACCTACTACTTATAATTACAACAGTAATCAACATGCATACATATATTATCATAATGTTGACTAGCATAACAACGGGTAGTAACCACACTTGTTACTATATACCAATATCCATAAGGATAGTCCCACTCACCGATTATCAGCAAGAACTCAGTGGTTTAATATTACTGAGTCTTCACATCCACTTTACCACCTGAGAACATCATATACTAAGTTAGTATACTTTTCCAAATCAAATTACATCACTAGAGTAGTTTAAAACAATCAAACGTATCACATGGATCAAAATTGCACTTGACCCGTTCAAAGAACAAAGTCATTCGCATGCGTGACATCTGGTACACGCCAGATTGACCCGAAAAGCATATCAAAATCATCATTTAATCATAATGATATGTTCTATATGTTGTCACATGCAAAACGAATCATTAAACGCGTGTACAAGCCTCAAATTGCACGAATAGCGCTTCGCGCACGTGCTGAAAAATCTCACGCTTATGGCTGAAAGGTCACACTTGTGGGCTGACAAGAATGAGCACCTCAAACGCATGGTTGAGCACTCACTCATACAGTTGAGCACTCACACGCGTGGTCACTCGCGCGGTTGAGCTCACTCGTGCGGTTGATCTCACTTGCGTGGTTGAGCTCACTCGCAGGGTTAAACGCGCGGTTGAGCTGTCAAACGCGTTGTCACTCGTACGGTTGAGCTGTCAAACACATTGGAGATGAAGAACAGCACCAGTTTGCTGATTTTGGGTATTTTGCACCCAAAACTCAATTTCTGCTTCCTTTGGTCAATCCAAAGGCTTAATAATACCATATAACACATATAGAAGCTATTTCTAACCACAATCAAGCATAACAAACACTTAAGATCAAGAATCAAGCCCAAAAACTATCAAAATCCATTTTAACCCAAAACCCATTTTAAATTCACCCAAATCAGAGATAGTTACTGTAAGTAACTAGAAGGGGGGGTGAATAGTTACTTGATACATTTTTAACACTTTTTCGATTGACCACCAAATTTGATTAACTATGATCAACCAATTCAACTCAAACTTGATGTGTGTGGTGTATATGTTCAAAATGATAATCAAAGTAATGTAAAGAACATAAACACAAGGATTTAAAATGGTTCGGGTGGATGTTAACTAATCCACCTTAATCCACTCCCCGACTACACTAATCGGGATTTCTTTCTTCACTAAGCACTTTTCTCCAAACCCGATGGAGATTCGAGTTACAAGTCTTCAACTTCTTTCGTAGACAACAAACCTAATCTTTCTATCCCTTTGAAAGACCAACTCCAACCTAGCTCAACTTGTCTTCAACTTGAACAAGTATTAATCTTCAAATAAGATTAATCAACTTCCTAAGTCCCTTTAAGGAAGTAGATCACTAAGCTAGCCTATGCTTATACTAATTGAAGTTAGAAGACTTATACAATTTGTAATGATAATGCTAAGACAATACTAAGACATACATTACACTAAGTAAACTCATAAGATGAACAATTTTGATTAGTAAGTTTACAACAACCAAATTCTATATCTATAAGATCATAGAATCTTCTCTTGTTTGATCACATTTGAGTAGTAATTAAAGCTCTTGTGATCTCAGGAAATAAGCTTTTTAAATATGCAAGTGGGTCAGCTTCAAATGTGTCACACCCCCAGTTAGGGCCTGGGTGAAATGTGACTTAATATCAAATCAACCAACATATTATAATATACGAGAACAATACTAAATGATAAAACAAACTTTATTGAGCACGCAGCGGAAAATGAAACGTAGTTACAATGATAGGAATAACAATAATGGAAATGTTCACATGCAGAAGTAATAAATGCGATATTCTCTTGATCCTATGTCCAAGTAGCATCACATAAGCAGTAAGTATAAGAGCTTGAATTAAACAGCACCTGAGACAAAACATGCTAAAGTGTCAACCAAAAGGTTGAGTGAAGTTCATAGGTTTAACAAATAAGTTTGACCGTTTGTTTTAGACCACAAGATTTAATTTGTAAGGTTGATCTCCCGCAGGATCAAAAAGTTATGCCAGTGCGTGATATTTAGACTAAACGTTCAAGTTTGCCCCATGACAAGTTGTGTCTGTCCTTGTCGGTTTAAATTTCATTATCAAGTAATACAAAGACTGAGTCAAATGTATCGGGGACGTTACTCCCGATAGGCCTACCCCCAATAAATAAGCATGCCGCAGCACTTAAAAATATCACTGTAGGGACTTAGTCGGACATAGCCGGGTATAGCATAGTTTAGCAGTTGGTACTTGTGTCTAAATTGTAAATAGTAAAAGCAGCATGTGTCTCACCCCAAATAAGTTAAATAAGTTTGCTAGCAATAAAGAGTGGGGCTATGAATTCACCTTAGTAAGTAGAGAGAGTTATTCCTCAGAATAGAGAGTTGAACGAGTGAGCAGGAAAGTCAACCTATTGACATTTAAGAGTAGTTAAGTGTTTTGCCCATGTTTAAGTTTAAGTATGTGTTTAAGTATAGTTTGTTTTACTAAGTTTCTATTCCTAGTAAGTTACTATTTTTATAAAGTTTCTATTTTTAGAAAGTTTCTTATTTTACTAAGTTTCTATGACTAGAGAGTTTCTACTTTTATGAGTGTTTCCATTTTAGGATACTTGCCGTATTAGATAAGCTTCCAATCACCCCTTTCCCTTCGAATGGCTAATTTAGATCTAGGGGCTTGAGCCATAGGACCCTTTAAATCGGAAGTCCAAACCCTCTGCCTAGAATCTCGTAGAAACCATTCGTCAAGAAAGTTCGAAGATCTATACATCTCTAATACATATCCCAAAATGTTTGTGTGCTACAATATAAGTAGTAGGTTATAGGTGCTAGTAATAGTAATAGTATATACATGTTAAGTACTAGTATAAGTAGTATTAGGGTTTAAGGTTTTAATATGTATATGTATATATAAAAATATATATATATTTTTTTTTTACATGTATATATGTATATATAAATCTAGGTGTGTTTATGGATAACAAGTTTATAATATGAATATGAATTAACAAAGATTAAAGTTTATGTAAATAGTTTAGGGTTTATGTTATACCTTTGAAGATTCAAGATAATTAACAAAGAAAAGATGAACACGATGAAGATGGAAGATCAAAGCCTTGAAAATCTTGAAGAACTCCTTGAAGATTCTTGAAGAACACGAAGAACAAGCTTGAAGATCCGAATACCACAAGAGAGGGAGAGGGAGAGATTGTTTTTGAGAGAGGATTTTGGTGTGATTTGTGAATGAGAAACTAGGAGTTTATATAGTGCAAGTATTAGAGTGTTAGTCAACATAAGGATGTTCTAATTAATGATTTTATTTTATTTTATAATTTTTAGTCAACAATAGGTGGTACTAGTTTATATATATATTATTTTAATTTTTAGTCAACATAAGGATGTAATTGTTTAAGATTCTTTAGTCTCATTATTATTACTATTATTACTATTATTATTTTTTACATTTACTACATGATAAGTATTATTTTCTTTTTTACTAATTCATGACTTGTATATATTTAGTTCTCAATTGTTTTATTATTTATATAAATGTCAATTTTTATTTATTACTTATAGGTTATCAGTTATAATATTACATAAATGCATAAATTTTAATTAGCAGTGAGTGTCGACTAACAGTTTATTATTTTCATCTTTTATTAACTTGTCAATTATTGCACAAAGTTAATTAATATGTTTTCTAACTCTTAATACTTAACAATTGTTGATTAAAGTTTAATCATTAAGTTTTGATTATATTGTTTGGGCATTTAATATTGGAAAAATATAGAATGGAAAAATGAGGGTCGTTATAGTACCTCCCCGTTATTGAAAACTTCGTCCCGAAGTTTTTAGGTAGTTTTCTCGTTTGCATCAGCAGTTGAGAAGAGATGGGGATATTTCCGTTTCATATGGTCTTTGCGTTCCCAGGTATATTCGGGGCCTCTACGCGAATTCCACCGGACTTTAACGATAGGTATATTGCTTTTACGCGTTTGTTTGACCTCTCCTTCCATGATTTCTATAGGTTCTTCAACGAAGTGCATTTGCTCATCAATGCGGACATCATCCAGAGGAATAACGAGTGTGTCATCGGCAAGACACCGTTTAAGATTTGAGACATGAAACACATCATGTACTTGACTAAGTTCGGTTGGCAGTTCTAATCGGTATGCCACGGGACCGACTCTTTCAGTGATTGTGAATGGTCCAACATATCGTGGACTGAGTTTACTTCGCTTACCGAAGCGGACAACACCTTTCCAAGGGGATACTTTCAACATGACTTTATCTCCAACTTGGTATTCGATGTCTTTTCATTTCTTATTGGCATAGCTTTTCTGTCGGCTACGGGCAGTTTCTAAACGTTGCTTGATTTGAACGATCTTTTCGGTAGTTTCGTGAATAATTTCAGGACCAGTTAAATGTCTGTCCTCAAGTTCATCCCAACACAAAGGAGATCTACACTTCCGTCCATATAAAGCTTCAAAAGGTGCAGCCTTAATGCTGGAGTGATAACTGTTATTATAAGAAAATTCAACCAAAGGTAGATGTCTATCCCATCCTTTGCCGAAATCGATTGCACAAGCACGTAGCATATCCTCCATAGTTTGAATGGTTCGTTCACTTTGACCATCGGTTTGCGGATGATAAGCTGTACTCATGTCGAGTTGAGTTCCAAGAGCAGATTGTAAAGTTTTCCAAAATCTAGAAACAAATCGACTATCGCGATCAGAAATGATCGAGATAGGAACACCATGACGTGAGACGATTTCTTTAATATAAAGCTGTGCTAATCTCTCCATCTTGTCGGTTTCCTTGATTGGTATGAAATGTGCAGATTTAGTAAGACGATCAACTACGACCCAAATAGTATCGTTACCGTTCGAAGTCTTAGGTAACTTAGTAACGAAGTCCATAGTGATACCTTCCCACTTCCACTGCGGAATGTCGGGTTGTGTCAACAGACCAGAAGGCTTTTGATGTTCGGCCTTGACTTTCAAACAAGTGAGACACTTACTAACATAAGTAGCAATATCGGCTTTCATGTTAGGCCACCAGTAGAATTCCTTCACATCGTGATACATCTTACTGGAACCGGGATGGATAGAATATCTAGTCTTATGTGCTTCATCCAAGACTAGTTCGCGAAGATTACCAAAACGAGGAACCCAGATTCTATTGCCAAAGTACCGTGTACCATTAGCTTTCACTTGAAGTTGGTTCTCAAAACCAATAGGTCCTTCACCTTCGATAAGTGTCGGTCTAATAGCTTCCAATTGAGCTTCACAGATTCGTGAAATAAGATTCGATTTGATTTTTAGGTTTAAAGCACGAACACGTTTAATATCGTCTTTTCGACTAAGGGCATCGGCAACTACATTCGCCTTGCCAGGATGATATTTCAGCTCACAATAATAATCGTTCAATGTCTCGAGCCATCGACTTTGCCTCATATTCAGCTGTTTTTGATCAAAGATGTGTCGAAGACTTTTATGGTCAGTGTACACCGTAAAGTGATTACCATAGAGATAATGTCTCCATATCTTTAATGCAAATACCACGGCACCTAACTCTAGGTCATGTGTGGTATAGTTTACTTCATGTTTCTTCAACTGTCTAGATGCATAGGCGATAACCTTCTCTCGTTGCATTAAAACACAACCAAAGCCATGCTTTGAGGCATCGCAGTAAACAACAAAGTCATCGGTACCTTCAGGTAAAGAAAGAATCGGGGCTGTGGTCAACTTCTCCTTCAGAATCTTGAAAGCAGATTCCTGTTCTTCGGACCACTCAAATTTCTTCCCTTTTTGAGTCAGCTTTGTAAGAGGTTTGGCAATGAGAGAAAAATCTTTTATAAACCTTCGATAGTAACCGGCAAGTCCCAAAAATTGACGAATATGCTTTGCAGTCTTTGGTATCTCCCAGTTCTGAATAGCAGTAATCTTAGCTGGATCGACATGTATTCCGTTTCTATCAACAACATGTCCGAGAAATTGTACGGTTTTGAGCCAAAACTCGCACTTAGAAAATTTAGCATAAAGTTGTTCCTTTCGTAAGAGTTCAAGAATCATGCGCAAATGTTGCTCATGCTCTTTCTCATTCTTCGAATAGATCAAGATGTCGTCAATGAATACGATGACAAATTTGTCAAGATACGGTTTACAAACACGATTCATGAGGTCCATGAACACGGCAGGAGCATTAGTTAAACCAAAAGGCATGACACAGAATTCATAGTGCCCATAACGAGTGCGAAAAGCAGTCTTAGGAATATCGGATTCCTTGACCTTGAGTTGGTGATAACCGGATCTTAAATCAATCTTTGAATAAACACTTGACCCTTGAAGTTGGTCAAATAGATCATCAATACGTGGCAACGGATAACGGTTCTTGATAGTAAGCTTGTTAAGTTCACGGTAATCAATGCACATCCTTAATGTACCATCCTTCTTTTTAACAAACAGAATAGGAGCTCCCCAAGGGGACGAGCTTGGACGAATGAAACCTTTATCCAATAGTTCTTGGAGTTGGTTGGATAATTCCTTCATTTCGGAAGGTGCTAAACGGTATGGTGCTTTAGCAACAGGAGCAGCACCAGGAGTTAAATCAATTTGGAATTCAACTTGTCGAGGAGGTGGAATACCCGGAAGATCTTCGGGAAACACATCGGGAAAGTCTTTAACTACTGGTACATCTTCAATTCACTTCTCTTTCGATTCAATCAGATTAACGTGGGCTAGAATAGCTGGATAACCTTTCATAAGGTATTTGCGAGTTTTAATACAGGAGATAATATTGAGATTGGAACCACTCTTTTCACCTTGGATAATAAGAGTCTCTCCATTTCCTAATGGAACATGAACGGTTTTATCGTAACACATGATCGCAGCTCTTAATGGACGTAACCAATCCATTCCAACTATGACATCGAAACTTCCTAGCTCGACCGGCAAAAGGTCTATCTTAAATTCTTTGCTGGCTAAGATTAGGTTGCAGTTTTTATAAATTTTATCAACTTTCATGATCTTTCCATTGGCTACTTCTACTAATCGTTTAGTTTCTAAGGGTTGAGGCTTTTCAGTAAATAGGGTACAAAATTCATTAGATACGTAACTTCGGTCGGCACCAGTATCGAATAAAATAGTTGCGTAGCAATTATTGATGAGATACGTACCCGTGATGACCTCATCTTCATCTCGGGCTTCAGCAGCAGTAATAACAAATGCACGACCCTTTGCAGCAGTAGTATTGGCTCCAGTAGCAGGATTATCTCTCTTCTTAGGGCAATTTGGACTAATGTGTCCCTTTTCCCCACAAGTATAACAAGTAGGAGGAGCTTTGGCAGGAACAATAGATTTATTCTTTGGAGGAGTCCTACACGTCTTAGCTACGTGTCCCACTTTCTTACACAACGAACAAGTGGCAGTGCACTACCCCGGGTGATGCCTTTCACAACGAACACAAAAAGGATAAGTGCCCTTATAATTCGTACTTGTACTATCCATAAGCTTTTTACTAACATTCTGATTAGAACCTTGAGACGGCTCAAACTTCCTCTTACCATCATTACCCTTGGTTTCAACTTGCTTATTGGCCGACGCCCTTCTTCTCTTGGCCAACATGAGATTTTGTGCCATGAGAATCACAGCATCCAAAGTAACCTTCTCAGCAGCAATAACATTCCCTTGAACATCCTCGGGAAGACCTTCAATATACCGCTCAATTCTTCTAGCTTCAGTAGGAAACATTTCAGGACATAGAGTAGAAAGCTCCAGATAACGATTGGTATAATTCTCAATGTCAGTACCCTTGACCCTGAGTTCCCAGAACTCAGCTTCAAGCTTCTGAACTTGACTCCTTGGGCAGAATTTGTTGACCATCATACTTTTGAGTTCGTCCCATGGAATTGCATTAGCATTATCAATTCCTACGGACTTGGCATAAGCAGTCCACCAAGTTAAAGCATTACCACCCAACGAGCTAGTGGCATACTTTACTCGATCATCATCACCACAGTTGCAAATACGGAAAATAGATTCCATCTTTTCGAACCAACGAACTAGTTCGACAGCTTCTTCGTTTCCCTTAAAAGCGGGAGGGTGACAGTTTGTAAAGTCCTTGTAGGAACAAGGTTTTGGTTGAGTATTAGCATGATTAGCTTGGGCGTTGCCTTGGGCAGCAGCGAGTAACTGTTGGAATTGCTCAGTAGTTAACACAACGTTGTTAACGGTAGGTGCAGCTGAACGAACCATGATGTCACTACATAAAAGTGAACATATGTTTGATAAGTTTAACAAGTTATAAGTTTGAGTAATCACAAGTATGAATAAACTAAAGTATTGATATCGCATGATATTAATAAAACACTTTATATTATTAGAACGAGGCATTAAATAAGCCTTTATTACACGATTCGGAAATAGAAATTGTTTAAGGCACAGCCTTTACATAGATGGAAAATAGGAAAAATAACTAGGAAATATTAAGATTGAAGTAGTCTTCATATTTCGTCTCCAACCTTCTTCATAAACTCCTCAACTTTCTCATTTTTCGACTTTTGTTTCTCATAGAGATACTCGAAGTTGTCATAAAGGTTGGTAACACGACTGTTTACGGCATTAGTGTTGTACTCTCTTATGGCAAGTTGTTCGTCGACTCGACCTTTCTCCATTTTCATTCGGACATCAACATCCTCCTTGAGGTAAGCAAGTGATTGCTTTCCCCAGCGAGTGTTGCGTTCTTCCTCGCACTTTAGCATCAGCAACTCCTTTCTTAGCTCGACGTTTTCTTTCATAAGTTTCTTCATTCGACGATCCGCTCTTTCCATGTGGCGAAGTAGACCTCCAATGTTTCTCTCGGTATCGTTTCGTAATCTCATGATTTCATACTTAGGACCATCATAAAAAGGAGATCGGGCTCTCTTCCTTGATGGACCAACTTCTTCATGCCGTTTTCCCTTATCTTGGGTTCTCGGAGTTGGGTAGTATTGAGGAGACCCATGTGAATCTAAAATAGTATTCGGGCTATAATTCAGCGGTGGTGAAGCAGGATTATAAAGAGGACTTCGAACTGGTCTCGAAGTTGAAGAGTGTCCAACACCTACTTCGGTGGTAGGGTTGTGAGTTGCTTTGTTGGACTTGTTAACGCTTGAGCTTGACATCCTATCATTAGGAAAGAGACCTTGATTAGAATCTTTGAGTCAAGTTTATTAAAGCATAATTGTTAAGATTATACGACAATCCTAAGTGCTTTAAGTCTAAGGCAGGAAAGGTTATAGTTTCCTAGATTGCTAAGGCACCCTAGCTAACAAGTAAGGCACACATAAAAATGCAATCATGGTTCTCTATAACAGCCTGGTTTGCTCTGATACCAATCTGTCACACCCCCAGTTAGGGCCTGGGTGAAATGTGACTTAATATCAAATCAACCAACATATTATAATATACGAGAACAATACTAAATGATAAAACAAACTTTATTGAGCACGCAGCGGAAAATGAAACGTAGTTACAATGATAGGAATAACAATAATGGAAATGTTCACATGCAGAAGTAATAAATGCGATATTCTCTTGATCCTATGTCCAAGTAGCATCACATAAGCAGTAAGTATAAGAGCTTGAATTAAACAGCACCTGAGACAAAACATGCTAAAGTGTCAACCAAAAGGTTGAGTGAAGTTCATAGGTTTAACAAATAAGTTTGACCGTTTGTTTTAGACCACAAGATTTAATTTGTAAGGTTGATCTCCCGCAGGATCAAAAAGTTATGCCAGTGCGTGATATTTAGACTAAACGTTCAAGTTTGCCCCATGACAAGTTGTGTCTGTCCTTGTCGGTTTAAATTTCATTATCAAGTAATACAAAGACTGAGTCAAATGTATCGGGGACGTTACTCCCGATAGGCCTACCCCCAATAAATAAGCATGCCGCAGCACTTAAAAATATCACTGTAGGGACTTAGTCGGACATAGCCGGGTATAGCATAGTTTAGCAGTTGGTACTTGTGTCTAAATTGTAAATAGTAAAAGCAGCATGTGTCTCACCCCAAATAAGTTAAATAAGTTTGCTAGCAATAAAGAGTGGGGCTATGAATTCACCTTAGTAAGTAGAGAGAGTTATTCCTCAGAATAGAGAGTTGAACGAGTGAGCAGGAAAGTCAACCTATTGATATTTAAGAGTAGTTAAGTGTTTTGCCCATGTTTAAGTTTAAGTATGTGTTTAAGTATAGTTTGTTTTACTAAGTTTCTATTCCTAGTAAGTTACTATTTTTATAAAGTTTCTATTTTTAGAAAGTTTCTTATTTTACTAAGTTTCTATGACTAGAGAGTTTCTACTTTTATGAGTGTTTCCATTTTAGGATACTTGCCGTATTAGATAAGCTTCCAATCACCCCTTTCCCTTCGAATGGCTAATTTAGATCTAGGGGCTTGAGCCATAGGACCCTTTAAATCGGAAGTCCAAACCCTCTGCCTAGAATCTCGTAGAAACCATTCGTCAAGAAAGTTCGAAGATCTATACATCTCTAATACATATCCCAAAATGTTTGTGTGCTACAATATAAGTAGTAGGTTATAGGTGCTAGTAATAGTAATAGTATATACATGTTAAGTACTAGTATAAGTAGTATTAGGGTTTAAGGTTTTAATATGTATATGTATATATAAAAATATATATATATTTTTTTTTTACATGTATATATGTATATATAAATCTAGGTGTGTTTATGGATAACAAGTTTATAATATGAATATGAATTAACAAAGATTAAAGTTTATGTAAATAGTTTAGGGTTTATGTTATACCTTTGAAGATTCAAGATAATTAACAAAGAAAAGATGAACACGATGAAGATGGAAGATCAAAGCCTTGAAAATCTTGAAGAACTCCTTGAAGATTCTTGAAGAACACGAAGAACAAGCTTGAAGATCCGAATACCACAAGAGAGGGAGAGGGAGAGATTGTTTTTGAGAGAGGATTTTGGTGTGATTTGTGAATGAGAAACTAGGAGTTTATATAGTGCAAGTATTAGAGTGTTAGTCAACATAAGGATGTTCTAATTAATGATTTTATTTTATTTTATAATTTTTAGTCAACAATAGGTGGTACTAGTTTATATATATATTATTTTAATTTTTAGTCAACATAAGGATGTAATTGTTTAAGATTCTTTAGTCTCATTATTATTACTATTATTACTATTATTATTTTTTACATTTACTACATGATAAGTATTATTTTCTTTTTTACTAATTCATGACTTGTATATATTTAGTTCTCAATTGTTTTATTATTTATATAAATGTCAATTTTTATTTATTACTTATAGGTTATCAGTTATAATATTACATAAATGCATAAATTTTAATTAGCAGTGAGTGTCGACTAACAGTTTATTATTTTCATCTTTTATTAACTTGTCAATTATTGCACAAAGTTAATTAATATGTTTTCTAACTCTTAATACTTAACAATTGTTGATTAAAGTTTAATCATTAAGTTTTGATTATATTGTTTGGGCATTTAATATTGGAAAAATATAGAATGGAAAAATGAGGGTCGTTATAAAATGTTTTTCAATGTTGCCTTTTATAGTGAGATTCAAAAACTAGCCGTTGTCATACGGTCACAGACACGGTCGACCGTGGTTCGACCGTGTGTGCTCCAGTCCAAAAGTATGTATCCGTTGTATAGCCGTTTGACTCAAATTTGAACATCACATTTTAGAATCTTTACTCCATCTAGCACCTGCAAAAGAAACCCAATATCCTATACAAGTACTATATGATGGAATTTGACAATCTTTTAAACAAACATGTTCTACATATTATCAAGTTCATAAAACTCATTTTATGAAGATTAAAGTAAGCGGAAGCATGCAAAGTCATGTTATATGTTAACCATTTTAAAAGACAAATTCCATAAATATATCAAGTCATGAAGATATGCTTACAAGTATATAAGAGAAGACATAGAAATATACCTCCTCAAAAGTTTGAGGGTTGTGGTTCTTAAATGAATGATGAAGATGATGAAGAAGATGATGAATGCAAGCTCCTTACTTGAAGCCTCAAGCTAGTGATACCCACAAGCAACCAAGAATCAACACCACCTTATGTATGGTTAGGATTTTAGACACCAAATGCAAGAAAATCAAACTTGAAGAACCCTTCTTCCTCTTCCAAATTTTCGGCCAAAAGGGGGTGAAAGGGAGAGAGTTTTTTGATTTTCAAAAGTAAGTAATAATGTGTGTGTGTAAAAGTGTGTAAGCATGCATTAACCTTAAGTGTAAAATGCATTTAACCAAAACAAGCATGGGTGGGGTGTCTTGGGACTCCAAAACCGCCACCACCACCCTTTCCCTCCTTTTTTTTTTTTTGCTTTTCTTTAAATAAAATGTCTTGCAACATTTATTTGATACTTACACATTTATACATAATTTTATAAACCACTTTATAAAATTATAACACACATATAAGTTTAATCATATAAATAATTAAACTTGCACTTATAATTATCCAAATAATTATTTCTTGCATTTTATCTTTAGAAAACCAATTTCTAAAGTCTAAGTGTCAAGTATTTATTTTAAAGATCCACTCATTAAAACAAATACATAAAAGTGTTGACGGCTTGTTATTGGGTATGACCCGACTTGGATCATAACATATTGGCCACATTAATTTACTATGTCTCTCGGGCATATGAAATACCTTCAATCTCCCACTTGCACGAGAAACATAAGGAATTAATGCAAGTGATGGATACCACCTAACGACCGTCCATCACCCCCAATGTGTTATGACTTGGTGCCATTCAATAACATCATCCCTTTCGAGTTCCCATCTCGAATATGATTAGGTGAATCTTTCAATATATCCTTTTGTCCTAGATGTCATGTTAAATCCAAGAGACATAGAGTGATCACTCTCTTATAGATTTAACTTTATCAGGCCTTAGACATCTGACTCTCAACGAATAAAAGGGACAAATTCCATCTTGGCTACATACGTCATAGACACTACACTTTGTACCATACCTGAAGCCTCCCTTATGAGCTACCTTTTCAGAATAGCAAAGGAAAGAATCAAGGCACAATATTCGGTGAATATCTGAACCCAATATGTATCTCAGGTCAGAGGATACAATGATATTCTCCTTTACTCAAGATTACATGTGATCAACTACAAAGGCTCCATACAGTAAATCTTGAGAGCGGGTCTTCCAATATTTGTGTCCCACAAATATCTATGAACCTTGGTTGCAACCTTGCCCCACATTCACCATTTGAATGTTAACCAATCCAAGTTCATAATAGTCTAGACCTCACACTTGTTCCCAAAAATGTGATCAACTACGGAATTTAGAATAATTATTTATTCATGGATAAAATATGAAAAATTGGAACATGACTCATAATTAAATTAATACCATAATTATATTAATGAGTTTGAACTAATTCGTTCCGTTACAATACATAAAATAGATCATTTCCAATCACTAGAATATCGAAGCCCTAATGCACAAACATGTCCCTCATGTTTTGGCCCATGTAAAAGCTTCGTGAGTGGATCCGCAACATTATGATCTGTGTGAACTTTGTGAATACATATCTTTCCCTTTTCAACTTCATCCCTGATGTAGTTGAATCTCCGCTCAATGTGACGAGTCTTTTGATGAGCATGAGGTTCCTTGATTTAAGCAATCGCACCCTCGTTGTCACAAAAGATCTCAAGAGGGTCCTGAATGGAAGGGACCACTCCTAAGTCGTCGATGAATTTATTCATCCATGCAGCTTCCTGAGCTGCCAGTGAGGCGGCAATGTACTCCGACTCTGTAGTGGATAACGTAATAACATCCTGTTTTGAACTCTGTAGTGGATTGTGATCGAGAGTCATCTCGATCAGTTTGGAAACTCGCTTCCACGTAACCTTTTACAGCGAGTTCCTCCTCACCAGACCCATATATTAGAAACATATCCTTAGTCCTCCTAAGGTATTTCAATATACTCTTAACAGCAATCCAATGACTGTTTCCTGGGTTATTCTGGTATCTACTTGTCAAGCCTAGAGCGCATGACACGTCCGGTCTAGTACATATCATCGCATACATGATAGACCCAATAGCAGATGCGTATGGGACATTTTTCATCCTCTTTTGTTCATATTTTATGGTGGGACACTGGGATGAACTGAGAACGGTTCCTCTTTGAATAGGTACCAAACCTTTCTTAGAGTTTTCCATCTTGAACCTTTTCAAGACCTTATCAATGTATGTACTTTGACTTAGACCTATCAATCTCTTGGATCTATTCCTATAGATCCCTATCCCCAATATGTATTGTGCTTCTCCAAGATCCTTAATGGAGAAGCAACCCTTTAGCCAAGTTTTGACTTCTTGCATTGTGGTAATATCATTCCCAAATAATAATATATCATCCACATATAGCACAAGGAACATTATGGTGCTCCCACTAGCCTTCTTGTATACACAAGCTTCATCACCATTTTTAATGAAGCCAAATTTCTTTGCCTCCTCATTAAAACAATGATTCTACATTCTCGATGCTTGTTTCAATCCGTAGATTGATTTCTTTAACTTGCATACCTTTTTAGGATGTTTCGGATCAACAAAACCTTCGGGTTGTACCATATAGACATCTTCCTCAAGATATCCATTTAGGAAAGCGGTTTTGACATCTATTTGCCATATTTCATAGTCATAGTGAGCAGCAATGGCAATAATATCCTAATAGACTTTAGCATTGCCACTGGCGAGAAAGTTTCATCATAGTCAACCCCTTGAGTTTGAGTGAAACCTTTTGCTACAAGTCTAGCTTTGTATGTATCCAAGTTTCCATGTATGTCGGTTTTCTTCTTGAAAAGCCATTTGCAATCAACTAGCTTAGAGCTAGGAGGTTGCACAACAAGTTCCCAAACTTGGTTTTCATACATGGATTGCATCTCGGCGTTCATGGCTTCCTGCCATTTGTCTTTATCAATCCTTGATAAAGCATCTTCGTAGTTTGTTGGTTCATCTAAATCAACCGTATAGCAACCATCCACAAGAAAACCATATCTCTCAGGAGGATTACTAATCCTACTAGATCTTCGAACGTCTTGTGTACTTTGATCAACCACTTGATCATTCTCAACATTTTCATGTTGAGTGCTAGTGTCAACCAATTGTGTATCATCTATTTGATCTTGAACCTCTTCAAAATCTATCTTGCTTTCACTATTTCCTTCCATTAGGAACTTAGCTTCAAGGAATTCCGCCTTTCGAGCAACAAATACATTTTGCTCGGTCGGATCATAGAAATAGTATCCCATATCATCCTTGGGATATCCTATGAAGATACACTTTGTGGATCGAGCATGCAACTTATTAGCATTATAGCGCTTTGGATAAGCTTCACATCCCCATACTTTCAAGTATGAAAGAGAAGGAGGTTTTCCAAACCACATCTCGTGAGGAGTTCGTTCCACTTTCTTGGTTGGGGCCATATTTAAAATACGAGCCGCGGAGCATAGACAATATCCCCAAAATGATAGAGGTAACGAGCTTCTTGCCATCATAGATCGAACCATATCCATTAGGGTTCGGTTCCTCCTTTCGGAAACTCCATTAAGTTGGGGTGTTCCGGGTAGAGTAAGTTGTGAGATAATCCCAAAACTCCTAAGATGATCTTGGAAAGCATCGCTTAGGTATTCACCTCCTCTATCGGTACGAAGTACCTTGATTGTCTTGCTGAGTTGATTTTGTACTTCATTTTGATATTCTTTGAATGCTTCAAAAGTTTTGTCCTTGTGTCTCAATAAGTAGACATATCCGAAACGACTAAAGTCATCAATGAAAGTAACAAAGTATCTTTCACCATTCCTTGTCATGGGCTTAAAGGGTCCACACACATCCAAATGTATTAATCCCAATAAGTCTTTAGCCCTTTCATAGGTCCCTTTGAAAGGTGCTTTAGTCATCTTGCCTTGTAAACAAGATTCACATACATCAAACGAATCCATTTCATTTGATTTCAAAAGTCCATTCTTTTGAAGTGTATGCATTCGGTTCTTGTTTATGTGACCAAGGTGATAATGCCATAAGTAGGAATCGCTCAAATCCCTTTTGAGTTTCTTGGTGCTAGTATGGTATATTGAGCTACTAGATGATGTGTCATCATGAACCAATTCATAAATTCCATTTGAAGGCGAATCCTTGAAATAGAATACATTATCTAAATAAACGTGGATATCATCATTAACAAAATTAAGATTAAAACCACATTGTTTCAAACGGGAAACGGAAATAATGTTTCGACATAAATCGGGAGCATACAAAACATCATTCAAAATAAGTTCCAAACCACTTGGAAGCTTTAACACAAAGTCTCCTTGAGCCTTCACTTGCACTTTGGCTCCATTACCCATAAAGAGACTTGATCTTCCCGCTTTCTTGCTACTTCTTTTGAACCCCTGCAATGAATTGCAAATGTGAGTTCCACATCCAGTGTCTAATTCCCATGTATTAGAAAAAGTAATACTAAGCTCTATATATACCATATATATATTACCTGAGGATTGCCCCGCATCCCTCTTTTCCTTCAACTCCTTAAGGTAGACCGGGCAGTTTCGTTTCCAGTGACCCATTTCACCGCAACCGAAACATGGGTCTTCCTTGGGGTTTGCTTGTCCGGCAACCTTTTGCTTCTTGTTCTTGTTTTTGGTTGGGGTAACCATCTTCCCCTTTCCCTTGCCTTGATGAGCGGGTGAAAGGACCCGTTCATATACATTATAAACGATTCACAATAGTTGATTACATCGCGAGGAATTTGACCTCTATATGATACATTTTACAAACATTGCATTTGTTTTTAAAAGACAAACTTTCTTTACAACGAAAGTTGACGGCATGCACACCATTTTATAATACATCCAACTATAATTGGCTTAATAATAATCTTGATGAACTCAATAACTCGAATGCAACGTCTTTCAAAATATGCCATGAATGACTCCAAGTAATATCCTTAAAATGAGCTAATGCACAGCGGAAGATTTCTTTAATACCTGAGAATAAACATGCTTTAAAGTGTCAACCAAAAGGTTGGTGAGTTCATAGGTTTATCATAACAATCATTTCAATATATTAATAGACCACAAGATTTCTGTTTATAAATATATGTACACTCGCAAGTGTATAAAAGTATTCTATAAGTTGTAGGCATCCGGTAACAAGCCTTAACGTTCATGTTTTACCCTCTGAAGTACACCAGATCAGGTGTGTTTAAAATAACCTCGAAGTACTAAAGCATCCCATAGTCAGGATGGGGTTTGTCAGGCCCAATAGATCTATCTTTAGGATTCGCGCCTACCGTACATAGACAAGTAGTTTAATGTTACCAAGCTAAGGGTATATTTCTGGTTTAAACCCACATAGAATTAGTTTTAGTACTTGTGCCTATGTCGTAAAACATTTATAAAACAGCGCATGTATTCTCAGCCCAAAAATATATATAAAAAGGGAGTAATGAAACTCACAATACTGTATTTCGTAGTAAAAATACATATAACGTCATTTAACAAGTGCAAGGTTGGCCTCGGATTCACGAACGTATCAATATTGAGATTCAATATTGCAGGAAAGTACGTAGACGCAACGGAGATGATAAACACTAGATTGACCTCACGAGCATACCCATGAACCATACCCATCACCTCCATAGCTATAACCCATAATTTCCTTAGCTTCGACTCATTCAAAAAAACTATTTTGAAATCACTCGGACAGCACTCCGTCGTAATATTTTATGTATACTAATAATATCTTGAAATAATACAGAGCAAATATATATATATATATATATATATATATATATATATATATATATATATATATATATATATATATATATATATATATATACATAAATCGATTGATAGAGTTTAGAGAAATATATTTTCAAGTTTCTATGAAATAATGAAACCTATTGAATTCTATTTATAATAGATTTTTGAATTATTAAAGTGAATTATTAAAGTATGAATTATTAAAGTGAATTATTAAAGTATGAATTATTAAAGTGAATTATTAAAGTGAATTATTAAAGTATGAATTATTAAAGTTAAAGTAAAGTAAAAGTAAAAGTAAAGTAAAGTTATAGTTAAAGTATAGTAAAAGTATAAAAACTATGTATGTATAATATGCGTATAAATATATATAATATTAATTTAAATCGTTATATATATTTAATGAAATAAAATATAAATATCGTTATATTTATTATACTGGTTAAGTAATGAGTTGTCAAAAGTGATTCTAGATATTTATAAAAGTTATATACGTTTTAATAATAAAGTTCTTTTTAAACTGAAAACGTCTTTGTACGTTTGAAAATAGATTAATAGAATATTATGGAAACCAATTCTCCACTAACTTTTGTCTAACTTTCGTAAATGACACTTTTTGTTTTTATTTATAAATAGCTTTACAAATTATTCTGAATATCGTTAAGAGGAATAGATTTTCTCAAATCATAGTGGACCTCTCAACAGAGACTTGTAATCATAATTCAATGTTTCTGATAATTCAATCATTTAATATATATATTTTTTAATTTCGTGGAAAATCATATTGAAACAAATACGTTCGTGTAAAGTATTATACGTTTAATACTTTATTAATATTCTCAAGTTATAATATATATATATACATAACATATCTATTTATATATAACGGTTCGTGAATCGTCGGAATTTGGTCGAGGTTATAATGAATGTATGAACACAGTTTAAAATTCTTGAGATTTAACTTAACAAACTTTGCTTATCGTGTCGGAATAATATAAAGATTAAAGTTTAAATTTGGTCGGAAATTTCCGGGTCGTCACAGTACCTACCCGTTAAAGAAATTTCGTCCCCGAAATTTGATAGAGGTCATCATGACTAACAATGAGAATGTTATTATAACGATTATAGAGTTTTATCATGTTCAAGAAGAATGGATAAAATATTTCGATTACTCGAAGCGTGTGAGTGAAGTTATCGTAAATGAATGAAATAAGATAATAGTGATTCGTTGTATCTTTTAACGTCATCACGATTGATCTCCGAAAAGAAAATCTTTGTAATCTATATTGGATTTGATTATTTGACGATTAAGGAAATTATGATCCTCTTCGAATTAATGCGATAATCTATTTTGATTTCTCTGTCGGATATTTTACTATAAATCCACCTCATTTGTTTTCTTACAACTCACACCTTCTCAACTCATATTTTAAAGTATTTGTCAATATGCTTCATCCAGTGCTGATTCTTGATATACTCCTCACTTTCATATCTGTCGCTCTTCTTTTTCATCTGCCTCCGAAAGAATCTATTTACTTCTACTATACTCTTGGTTTTATAGTGTTTTTAGTTCTCCCGTGTCTTTATATTGCTATATGCATTGATATATACGGTTTGTGATTTCTGGGTTATTGTTGGGTTTTATATCTTCCCTTATATTTCAAAGTCCTTGCTTCTTCTATAATCATTGTCATCCACAGTTAATGCTCTCTTCTATTTGCTATGATTTATACTCCCATTTCTAGTTCGGAGCTTTGTCCTTTCGTTTCTTCTTCTTGCGATTAAGCACCGCTTGTAATGGTCCAGAATTCGCAGATATAAATTTCGGAATGAACATTGTTAATGTTCTAGGAAGAAAATTGTAATGACACGATCTTGACTTGTCAAATTACCAGAATACCTCGGAAAAGGCCGAATCATCAAGAAATATTTTCTTGATATTTAGAGATCAAAGAGAATACAAGAGTCGTGTAACATAGCACACGATGACGTTATGATCTGTGAATCATCATGTTCCATTTAGAAACTCAGCATGAATTACTGTAATATAATCACGTTGATCAAGTGTCATTATATTATACTAACTCATGCTTCAGCTCCCAACACTTCTTCAAGAATATTCCTATTTTAAACTCGAATGTTTCAGAATTTAGAAACTAAAATAGTTTCTTTTATGATATAATACAGATAGCGCGAAGAGGTAAATGATTTCAAATAAGAATAATTATAAAAATATCTTCAGAAGTATGGATGATATTTATAATGAAAGATACGATGATATCTTAGAATGTCTAATATCAGAGGATGATGAAGGATATTATCCGCAGGGATTTAGAGTCAGGAGCAAGGTATTCGTTAATGACTTCAGAAAATACTGAATCATTTGGATTCTTTGAAGGCAGGTTCAGCCTTTGTGATTTATCCACAGCCTCCTTCATACTTTGCTCAATCCGTTTTCCAGTTCCAAAGCTTCTCTTTTTCTGAGGTTTGCCAATATACTATCCTTTATCATCCAACTTTTTACTGTTAAGGTCGTTTACAGTTTTTGCTGCTTCATCAGCATTTTTCAAAATTTCGAGAACTGGTTCGCAGTTTAGGGTGTTTTTCAGAAATTTCTCATTCAAAGAATGTAAGTCTTGGAGGTAGACGTTGTGTGTATATGTAATTGTTGATGTAGACATGATGCGTGGTTTCAAAATACTGATTGCTGATTCTCAATAATTGGTATGGCAATTCTTGTTATAAGGTACGAATGAGTATATGATAGGGTTTCGATAATTATAATGATTTTTTTTTTTGAAAGTCAAAGATCAGTGAAGTTGTTGGTAAGTTTATTGCTAATGTGGTGAATATAAACGATTCCCCGGTAACGTTGGCGAAAGGGCAACGTATCTATTGAGGTTATAATAAGACTGTTTTGATTGAGAAGTCGAAGTTGACTTGCTGGAGATGTGACAAAACTGTCTATTTTGAAACGGAATTGAAAAGTTATTTTAGCTAGTAAATGCCAAAGGGTCTAACACGGATACGTGTCGAACTATGACTTGGGTTTTGAGAGTTTTTCAGGTGTATAGCTGTGGGTAACATGTGGTTGGATCATCATCTCGATTGTTCCTTAGTTGAAGTGTCTTCAGGAATTTCGAAGGGTTTGAGCACATATTGTAATCGTTAATACATATGATGTTCTAACACAGTTTTGAAGTCAAAGTATAGCTTTGAAAGATATAGGAATCTAAGAGTGATGATACTGGTTATATTTCGAATTGAATTATGCGATTTCAAAATCAGAATATATAATTGAATTTGAATGAGTATGATTGTTTTGATTTATATGAAAGAATGGATATTGTTGTGAAAGTAGGGAGTATAGTTGATGATTGCTGAATTAATTTCAAAAAATATAATATATTAATTGTGAATTTATATATCTCTCGGGTATTACCTACCCGTTAAAAAATTTTCACAATTAATATTTTGTACAAAAGAAGTTTATTACAGTCTTTATGAAAATATATGTGTATATTTTCTTTAGATGTAATATAGATTTAATGAGTTAATATTAAATTAAACTCATTTGTTTTATGGTTGGAACTAGAATTGAGTAATCCCTAAAACTTTATAAATTGCATAAGTATTTCTTCAATAATATTGAAATTATGAATCATTACTTTGTTATTTGTTGGTTTTCGTGAAATTCTTGTGAACTTCGCAAGGTACGAATGATGTTATTTGAAAAGTTTCGAGTACATCGATGATGAAAGTGTAAAATCAAACATATATTCGAATAATACACTTGATTTATTATGAATTGGATTTTTATTGAATTGAGAGAGAGATTGTAATTAATGATGGTTAAGTTGCGAACGAAGGAGGTACATCATTGCATATTTGTAATATGAATTAACTGAGTAGTTAAGATTCACACATAATAGCTTAGTACGGGAAGATTTATTATGGTTTAAAAATTTATACATATAAAATATACATATAAATCTTTCGATTGGAAATGAGTTAATACTTCATAACTCGTTGATACAATATATTTGTTGTTGATTCGTAATGATGTCCACAACGATTCTTGAACTGACAGAGTTTGTGATGTTACAGGTGCTGTTGATTCTGACGATACTGACGGCACTGACTGTGTTGATGATGCTACGGTCCTGTTGATGCTGTTGGTAAAACAAATCTAGCTTGTAAATCGTACACCATTTTCGATCAAAGTTTCTACTCTACCATCTCCGTTCACTCATCCGATTTACGGTCAGAATTAAATAATCTCTAAGATTTTGGAGATTACATAACTGCCGCAGAGATATCTCTTCAATGAAGTTTATGAATTAATACTTCATCGTTTGTTGTTGTTGATATTCCTGGATATTTACAGGGGGTATGACGTTGATGTTTGAGATACAGATTGTGATGTTGCGGTGTGGGATGTGGATGTTGTTATTGGTGGTGGTGATGGTACTGTTGGTGTTGCTGATGGTGGTACTGTTTATGCTGCTGGTGCTGCTGCTGGTGTTTGTAACCTTTGCACCATATTCTCCAAAGCCACTACCCGAGCGCGAAGCTCGTTCACTTCTTCTATTACACCAGGGTGATTGTCGGTTCGGACGAGCGGATAAATAAAATCTAGAATTTGGTGTAGTATGTAATCGTGACGAGATACTCTAGAAATAAGAGAGAAAATGGTGTTTCGGATAGGTTCGCCGGTAAGTGCTTCAGGTTCTTCGCCAAGAGGGCAATGTGGTGGATGGAAGGGATCACCTTCTTCTTGTCTCCAATGATTAAGGAGGCTACGAACCCATCCTCAATTCATCCAGAATAGATGATGACTAATTGGTTGATCTATTCCGGTCACACTGCTTTCGAAACTTGAGTGGGATTCCATTTCGGAATCCGAGGGACTTGAACTAATGACGAATTCCATTTCGTACGATTGAATAAAGAATTTTTCGATATGAAATGATTTTCCGGCTATCGGGTGGTATTCTAATTATATAGAGCAAAAGGTTTCGTAGATTACGGAGGAATTTACGGAATATGTCAGGCAAAGTTTACAGTAACAGATACGCTAAGATATGAATTAGCAGATACACTAAGATATGAATTTTGTCTATACACTATTCATGCAATCAATGCAATAAGATGTGTCTAGACTGAGAATGATAAGCAGGTAATTTTCGACAAGAATGATGAGCAAAACTTTTGAAATGCAGACACGGTCGAAGTCCAGACTCACTAATGCATCCTAACGACTATCAGTTAGACACACTAATGCAGACCTGGTTCGCTAAGACCACCGCTCTGATACCAACTGAAAGGACCCGTTCATATACATTATAAACAATTCACAATAGTTGATTACATCGCGAGGTATTTGACCTCTATATGATACATTTTACAAACATTGCATTTGTTTTTAAAAGACAAACTTTCTTTACAACGAAAGTTGACGGCATGCACACCATTTTATAATACATCCAACTATAATTGGCTTAATAATAATCTTGATGAACTCAATAACTCGAATGCAAAGTCTTTCAAAATATGTCATGAATGACTCCAAGTAATATCCTTAAAATAAGCTAATGCACAGCGGAAGATTTCTTTAATACCTGAGAATAAACATGCTTTAAAGTGTCAACCAAAAGGTTGGTGAGCTCATAGGTTTATCATAACAATCATTTCAATATATTAATAGACCACAAGATTTCCGTTTATAAATATATGTACACTCGCAAGTGTATAAAAGTATTCTATAAGTTGTAGGCACCCGGTAACAAGCCTTAACGTTCATGTTTTACCCTCTGAAGTACACCAGATCAGGTGTGTTTAAAATAACCTCGAAGTACTAAAGCATCCCATAGTCAGGATGGGGTTTGTCAGGCCCAATAGATCTATCTTTAGGATTCGCGCCTACCGTACATAGACAAGTAGTTTAATGTTACCAAGCTAAGGGTATATTTCTGGTTTAAACCCACATAGAATTAGTTTTAGTACTTGTGCCTATTTCGTAAAACATTTATAAAACAGCGCATGTATTCTCAGCCCAAAAATATATATAAAAAGGGAGTAATGAAACTCACAATACTGTATTTCATAGTAAAAATACATATAACGTCATTTAACAAGTGCAAGGTTGGCCTCGGATTCACGAACGTATCAATATTGAGATTCAATATTGCAGGAAAGTACGTAGACGCAACGGAGATGATAAACACTAGATTGACCTCACGAGCATACCCATGAACCATACCCATCACCTCCATAGCTATAACCCATAATTTCCTTAGCTTCGACTCATTCAAAAAAACTATTTTGAAATCACTCGGACAGCACTCCGTCGTAATATTTTATGTATACTAATAATATCTTGAAATAATACAGAGCAAATATATATATATATATATATATATATATATATATATATATATATATATATATATATATATATACATAAATCGATTGATAGAGTTTAGAGAAATATATTTTCAAGTTTCTATGAAATAATGAAACCTATTGAATTCTATTTATAATAGATTTTTGAATTATTAAAGTGAATTATTAAAGTATGAATTATTAAAGCGAATTATTAAAGTATGAATTATTAAAGTGAATTATTAAAGTGAATTATTAAAGTATGAATTATTAAAGTTAAAGTAAAGTAAAAGTAAAAGTAAAGTAAAGGTATAGTTAAAGTATAGTAAAAGTATAAAAACTATGTATGTATAATATGCGTATAAATATATATAATATTAATTTAAATCGTTATATATATTTAATGAAATAAAATATAAATATCGTTATATTTATTATACTGGTTAAGTAATGAGTTATCAAAAGTGATTCTAGATATTTATAAAAGTTATATACGTTTTAATAATAAAGTTCTTTTTAAACTGAAAACGTCTTTGTACGTTTGAAAATAGATTAATAGAATATTATGGAAACCAATTCTCCACTAACTTTTGTCTAACTTTCGTAAATGACACTTTTTGTTTTTATTTATAAATAGCTTTACAAATTATTCTGAATATCGTTAAGAGGAATAGATTTTCTCAAATCATAGTGGACCTCTCAACAGAGACTTGTAATCATAATTCAATGTTTCTGATAATTCAATCATTTAATATATATATTTTTTAATTTCGTGGAAAATCATATTGAAACAAATACGTTCGTGTAAAGTATTATACGTTTAATACTTTATTAATATTCTCAAGTTATAATATATATATATACATAACATATCTATTTATATATAACGGTTCGTGAATCGTCGGAATTTGGTCGAGGTTATAATGAATGTATGAACACAGTTTAAAATTCTTGAGATTTAACTTAACAAACTTTGCTTATCGTGTCGGAATAATATAAAGATTAAAGTTTAAATTTGGTCGGAAATTTTCGGGTCGTCACAGCGGGTCCTTTCCTCTTAGCCGCCTTAGGCTTAGAGGTGTTGTTACCTTTAGACCCACCATCATTGATCATTAGCACAGGTGAAGCCCTTTTACCCATGCTAGTTTCGGCCGTCCTTAACATGCCATGAAGTTCACCAATGGTCTTATCCATCCCATTCATATTGTAATTAATTACAAATTGGTCAAACCTCTTTGACAAGGAGTTTAGGATAAGATCGGTGGCTAGCTCATTAGATATGTTGAGGTTAAGGCGGTTTGCGCGATCAATGAGGCTTTTCATTTTGAGGACATAAGAGGATACAGATTGGGTGTCATCCATACGACATGCATGTAATGTTCGAACCGTTTCGAAGCGCTCGACACGTGCTTGTTGAAGGAACATCTCCTTCAATTGCGTAATCATGTCATATGCACTATGATGTTCGAAATCCTTTTGGAGTTCGGGTATCATAGTCCCAAGCATTAGGAAAGCGACTTGCACCGAATCGGCGCAATACTTGTCATAATAAGCCATGCCCTCTAGATCTTCCTCATCCGGTTGGTAGGGAATAGGGTCCTCCAACACATACGCTTTATCCTCAAGTTTGAGGACAATTCTAAGATTACGGAACCAATCCATAAAGTTCGTATGGTTGAGTTTGTCTTTCTCGAGGAGAGACCTTAATGATAGGTTGTTTAGGTTAAGTGGTGCATTTTGCATGTTGTTGTTATTTGCGGCCATCTACAAAATTAACAAAGTTCATTTAAGTATCGATTTTAAATTTAATAAACAACACCCTTTTATAATTAATTGTCTTATTAAATATTAGAATCCAACGGTAAATCAAATTTCAGTTAGGTGACCTTTATCCCGTTATTTGATTTAGCTAGGTAGTCATTTATATGACAATTGCAATCCTTTTGCAACTTCTAAATTATGGGATCATGCAATCCTTTTGCATGGCATATTTATCCCATCAACGCCTATTTGTTCCTCATGCTTCGGTGACCCTAAGTTCATGATTCCCAAATCAAGTCGTCCTACTTGTGTAAACATGTAAAATCAACATACAAGTGGTTAGGTGACCTTTATCCCACAAGCATGCGAATTTTACCTTAACCATATTAGTTAGTTCATAATGGTTAGGTGACCTTTATCCCATTATAATTTCCCTGCTATGTTCAAGTGTTCCCACAAAAGGATGGCGTTTAACTTGTTTACCTTGTTTTAGTTAAGGGATTTTAAGTTTTCATAAATTCTAGTTTAAGAAAACATTTACCATACACCGACATGCATTTGGTGTATAGTACATTATGAAAAACCAATTTTCATGTCATATTAGTAAAGCCAATTATATAATATAAACCATTTTATATACATTAACATCATGTCCTTAATAACCATTTATTAGTGTCCTTTTGTTGTTTTAATTATAACCAATTATAATGTTATTTTGCAAGTTGTAAATATGTGATTATCTTGTATCAACCAAGCATACAAACACAATAAACATGCAAAACAAACAAGTCCACAATCAAGCCAATTTGGTAGACATTTGTTTAGCCAAAACAAATGTCACCTTCTAAGGGTTATGACAAAGTAGGAGATTTATAATCTCCCACTTAATCTTGCATCCAAATGCTTCCAACTTGTGTTCATCTTCATTCTTCATTCTCTTTACAAAAAAAAAATATATCCTAATACATTTTTTCTAGAAAATGAAATTACAACCTAATCTATTTTACATACCAAATATAAAATTAATTACAAATGAATAAATATTATAAATCATAAGAATGAATAAAACAACCACATCATACACACATGCAACCACAAGGCCAAGGCTTGATTGTGAACAACAACTAACAACAAAATTTGACCAAAAAATAAGTTCCAAACCCATTTTAGAACCTCCTAATTTTTGGCCAAATAGGGAACCCTCCCAAAATCCAAAATTTTTACATTCTAGTTTCATGCATGTTACTAGATTGTAAGATTAGTGGATTTAAAAGTCATAAACAAGAAGCATATTTCAAAGACCTTGGCTCTAGATACCATTGATGGAATTTGACAATCTTTTAAACAAACATGTTCTACATATTATCAAGTTCATAAAACCCATTTTATGAAGATTAAAGTAAGCGGAAGCATGTAAAGTCATGTTATATGTTAACCATTTTAAAAGACAAATTCCATAAATATATCAAGTCATGAAGATATGCTTACAAGTATATAAGAGAAGACATAGAAATATACCTCCTCAAAAGTTTGAGGGTTGTGGTTCTTAAATGAATGATGAAGATGATGAAGAAGATGATGAATGCAAGCTCCTTACTTGAAGCCTCAAGCTAGTGATACCCACAAGCAACCAAGAATCAACACCACCTTATGTATGGTTAGGATTTTAGACACCAAATGCAAGAAAATCAAACTTGAAGAACCCTTCTTCCTCTTCCAAATTTTCAGCCAAAAGGGGGTGAAAGGGAGAGAGTTTTTTGATTTTCAAAAGTAAGTAATAATGTGTGTGTGTAAAAGTGTGTAAGCATGCATTAACCTTGAGTGTAAAATGTATTTAACCAAAACAAGCATGGGTGGGGTGTCTTGGGACTCCAAAACCGCCACCACCACCCTTCCCCTCCTTTTTTTTTTTTTGCTTTTCTTTAAATAAAATGTCTTGCAACATTTATTTGATACTTACACATTTATACATAATTTTATAAACCACTTTATAAAATTATAACATACATATAAGTTTAATCATATAAATAATTAAACTTGCACTTATAATTATCCAAATAATTATTTCTTGCATTTTATCTTTAGAAAACCAATTTCTAAAGTCTAAGTGTCAAGTATTTATTTTAAAGATCCACTCATTAAAACAAATACATAAAAGTGTTGACGGCTTGTTATTGGGTATGACTAGACTTGGATCATAACATATTGGCCACATTAATTTACTATGTCTCTCGGGCATATGAAATACCTTCACTATATGCATTAAGTGTGTGAGATTTGGTCTTATTGAGTGAAAATGACATAACACTCCAAATGTGGTAAACCCAACATTCTTGGAAAAGTGTCATGATTGAAATTTTGGGTAATCTCAGTTTGGTCAAGACTTAGTTAGGCTCATTAATGCATTTGGTTCAATCCTAAAGACTAGTCAACATGTCATTAACTTTCTAGTTTCAATTAATCACAAGTCATAATTATTTTAAGATTAAGTAGAGATTAATTGAATGATGTCTTTCTAAAATAAACAATAAGTGTGTAAAGACATCAATGTTAAGTCATACTTGGACAAGTAATCACAATGTGTTACTTAGACAAGACCGAATAGATTATTGACCAGTATTCCTTTGTGAACCATTTTACACTTAATTCATTGGAGTAAACTAGTTGCTTGAATCCTAGTATTCTAACTAGTAAACACATAGCAAGCATATTATTCAAGTTGGCAAATTGATGATTATTAAACATATTAGCAAGTAGCAAGTAATACTCACACATAGAAAGAGTTAGTTATTCTAAAATCAATCATATAGATATTTGCACACTTTATTTTTATGGATTTAGAGAACAAAGGTTGATTAGGGTTTTTAGGTTACTAAAATATCTATTTGGGGTTTCTTAATAGTGAGGATACCCCACTCCGTGTTTTACACAGGTACTTACCAGTTATCTGTTTGACACCCCCAAATAGGGCCTGGGGTATTTGTGTCTAATTATATCAAATCACAGTTGTATAAACGAGAACGACTCTACATGAGACGTTTTGTTGAGTTTTGTAGTGGAAGATAAATATGTCTTTAATTGATATGATATGTAATGAAGACTCCAAGCATAGCAAGCAATCATCATCAAAGCAGTAGATATACAGCGGAAGCAATATTTAAGTACCTGAGAATAAACATGCTTAAAAAGTCAACACGAGGTTGAGTGAGTTCATAGGTTTGTCATAAATAATAATTTCAGTAATAGTGTTAGACCACAAGATTTAGTTTGTAAAGTAGATCTCGCAAGATCCAAAAGTTGATCTCCCGCAGGATCAAAAAGTTATGCCAGTGCGTGATATTTAGAATAAACGTTGTTTGCCCCGTGACAAGTTGTTCTGTCCTTGTCGTTTAATTTCATTATCAAGTAATACAAAGACTTAGTCAAATGTATCGGGGGCGTTACTTCCGATAGGCCTATCCCCAATAATTAAGAATGCCGCAACAATTAAAAATATCACTGTAGGGAATTAGTCGGACATAGCCGGGTATAGCATAGTTTAATAGTTGGTACTGATATTTAGACTAGACTTTCAAGTTTGCCCCGTAACAAGTTATCGTTTATACTTGTCGGTTGGGGACTTGCTAGTCATAGCCCAACATATCACAGTTTAATAGTTGGTACTGATATTTAGACTAGACTTTCAAGTTTGCCCCGTAACAAGTTATCGTTTATACTTGTCGGTTGGGGACTTGCTGGTCATAGCCCAACATATCACAGTTTAATAGTTGATATGTGTAAAACAGTTATAAAAGTTGCGCATGTATTCTCAGCCCAAAAATATAGATAAAAAGGGAGCTATGAAAACTCACGAAAAATCAGTTTTAGTATTTGTATTCATTTCATAAAAACAGTTATAAAAGCAGCGCATGTATTCTCAGCCCAAAAATGTAAAGAGTAAAAGGGAGCATATGAAAACTCACGAAAAATCAGTTTTAGTATTTGTATTCATTTCATAAAAATAGTTATAAAAGTAGCGCATGTATTCTCGGCCCAAAAATGTAAAGAGTAAAAGGGAGCATATGAAAACTCACGAAAAATAAGTTTTAGTATTTGTATTCATTTCATAAAAACAGTTATAAAAGTAGCACATGTATTCTCAGCCCAAAAATGTAAAGAGTAAAAGGGAGCATATGAAAACTCACGAAACTGATACGATAGTTTGTAGTAAATTTGTGTATGATGGTACTGAATAAGTGTGGAGTTGTCCTCGGATTCACGAACCTTTAATCAAGCTTTTCAAAAAAAAAGATGCCCAAGACGGGATTCGAACCCGTGACCTCTCGCTACCCCGTTAACACCCTTAACCATCCAGCTACTTCTATTTTTTTATTTTAAATCCCGACTTATATTTATTTAAGCCTTTCCTGTTCAGTTCATGTTCTACTTCTTCTTCTCAAATCCAATAATTGACCCATTGTTTCATCACAAATCAGTAAACTTATTTAGATTATTTATTAGGAATATAACTAATCATTTACATTTGTTTGTATTAATAGAAAACGAAAAGAGAAAAAAAAAATTAAAAAGAAATAGCTGCTGCAGCTTCGCTGTAAAAAAAAAGTAAAATTGGTTTTGATTTTTAAGAAAGTTATAGATAAATATTATAACACGAATTATGTTTCAAATGACTCACATAAACTTCTAAAATTGTTAATTATAACAGAAACATCACACAAATCTTCAATTCGATCCTAGAACAAAGTTTGACTTTTGAAAACCAAAACTTTGACTCGTAAATTTGACTTCGATAACAAGAATTGGAACTTAGGATTTTGCAAATAGATTGAGTGGATGATTACTAACAACATGACATTAACACAATTTGAAAAATGATTCGAATTCGAGTTTTTTAAAAAATGAACAACAACAGGGAACGAACTCTTTTTTTTATTTATTTTATTTTTCTGATTTTGATTCATGAACTGCAGTGAGTATATATAGAACGTGTGATCAACTGGTACTCCATTAGATTTAATTATAATGTATTTGTGTATGTTAACTGGATTTCAATTAATCAGAGAATGAAAACAAAAATAATCACGATATATAATTAAGAATTTGGTGACCTAAATTAGGTATTAGGTTCCTATCTTTTTTTTTTAATATATATTTGTATATATTTTTTTTATAATATTAATAAACATAATAAAAATGCTAATAATAATACTAAAATTAATAATAATATTAATGATATTAATAATGACAAAATAATACTAATTAATAATAATTATGTTAATAATATTAATAATAATATTGATAAGATACTAGTAAAAAAATGATAAATAAGTTTATTAACAAAAATGATAATACAAATAATAATACTAACAAATAATAATAATGATGATATTACTAATACTAACAATAATGATAATAATATTAGTAATGATAATACTCTTAATAATAATAATAATAATAACAATAATACTAGAAATGATAATAATATTACAATTTAAATGTATCACATTTCATTATATATTACAAATAATAATATAACTAATACTGATATTAATACTAATAATAATAATAAAAGTAATAATATTATAAAGTTTTACATTTTTAGTTATAACAATTAAGTCGTATTATATTTCAAGTTTTAAAATTATTTGTTCGTGAATCGTCGGAATTCGTTCAAAGTTAAATGAAGTCATGTAGAGGTTTTTGTTTAAATTAACTCGGAAATTTCCGGGTTGTCACAGTATCCCCCTGTTAATAGAATTTCGTCCCGAAATTTTAGTTGTTGCCATCCATCGGCGTTGTTTGTAAATAGGTGAGGATATTTTCGTTTTATTTGGTCTTGACGTTCCCAGGTATGCTCAGGGCCTTGCGTGAATTTCAACGGATAGAATATTGTTTTGTTTCAAGAGTTTAAATCATACAAATCCATAAATTTTACGAAGTGCATTTTATTATTAATGCGGAGGTTATCTAAAGGATTTGATAAGAGTGTTATTTGACTAGGTTATCCTCAAAAGGGATGATGACGCTATATACAAGTATTTCAATATACATGAAATGTGTTATGAATAATAGTGAGCTTATTTAAACCTTGAGCGTTTATGCCACAATATTATGGTAGACAAAATAGAAAGAAGTTCATGAAAATCACGGTCATGAAGTTTGATAGAGATCGTCATTGTTTACAACAAGAACATTTTAATGATGAATATGAGTTAAAAATAGAGTTTTATCACCTTTGAATAATTCAGATAAAACGACTCGATTATAGGAAGAGTATAAACGAAGCTATTGTAAAAGATTGAAATGAGGAAATTAAATGTTCGCTTTAACTTTTGACGTAGTCACGATTGATTTCCGGAATTCAAGGAATTAAAGAAAATCTTTATAAGATGTGATTCTCCGATAATTACGAAAATTGAGATTTTCTTTGATTAAATGCGGTGAAATTGTCTCGATGGACGTGTCTGGAATTTTGCTATAAATTAGCTTCTTCCGTTTCATTATCTTCACCACTTTTATACTTTCTTTCCTCAATTCATATTTCCAAAAGATTTGTTAATATGCTCAATCCAGTTCTAGTTCTTGACCTTATATTGGTTATCGCCACAATCTTCCTTCTTTTCCAACTCCCACCAGAGGAGTCTGTTTACTTCTATTATGCTCTAGGATTTATTGTGTTTTTAGTTCTCCCGTATCTTTATATTTCTATACGCATTGATATACACGGTTTGTAATTTCGGTGTTGTTATCGGACTTTATATTTTCCCTTATATGTCGAAGCTTCATGCTTTTGTAAAGCAAGTAACGGTCCAGAATTCATAGGTATGAAGTTTCAAATGATCATAATATATAAAGTAGAAAGGAAAGGAAATAGCATGATTTGATTTGTCAAATTACCAAAATATCCGAAAAAGACCGAATCATCAAGAAAAATATTTTCTTGATATGTCTAGAGTTTAAATAGAATGTAAGAGTCGTGTAACATGGCAAATGATGATTATAAAGTATATGAATCATCATCTTCCATTAAAAATTTAGCATGACTTACTGTAATATAATCACGTTAGCCTGACGTCATTATATTATACTAACTCATGCTTCAATTCCCAACACTACTTCAAATCATTCATAAATTAAACTTGAATTTTACAGAATATAAAAACTAAAACAGTTTCCTTTATGATGTGATAAAGATATCGCAAAGAGATAATTAATTGCGGACAAGAATCGTTATGAAGATATCTTCAGAAATATAGAGGATATTTATAACGAAAGATACGGTGATATCTTAGAATTTCTAAGATCCAATGATGAGGAAAATTCTTCTGTTTCCTATGAATTTAATGCTACCATATCTGAATCATTTGTTATTTATCCGAGATGGTTTCAAGAAATTTTATTTTTAGATGATTAAACGCTGACTGTAATCGTCAACGGATCTAATGGTTGACGAATAGGCGTTGTTGATTTCAAAAGTAATGAATGATAATTTCGGTGGTTTGATGTGATAATTCATTGCAGAATACGAATGAATATAATTCATGAATGTAGTAATCTTTAGGAAGATAACACCTGCTAAAGCTTTACTTGAATTCCGATATGTTAATTTCAGAATGTGTAATTGATTTTGTATGAAGATGATTGTGTATCATTGTGAAGGTGGTGCGTATAATTAATGATTTATGAATCGAAATTGAAGAATGTACAGTGTATTAATGTGAGATGTAAATATGTCTCGGGTTTTACCTACCCGTTAAAATATTTTCACAATTAACAGTTTGTACAACAGAATACGTTCATATATGTATTCTTCAGATGTAATCATGGATTTAATGAGTTAATATATATTAAACTCATCTGATTTGCGGTTTGGAACGAGAGTAAATAATCTTCAAAACCTTAGAGATTTCATAATTGTCGCGAAATATTTCGCTAATGAAGTTATGAATCAATACATTCATCGTTACACTTGATTTATTATGAAATGGAGTTTATTGTGCTGAAGCAGTGATTAACAATTGTTAAGTCATTAGCGAAGGGTGTACATCATATCATATTAGTGATATGAATTAACCAAGTAGTACATACTAGTTGAGATTCACACGTAATTGCTTAGTACGACAAGATTTATTATTGTTCCAAATCATATATATATATATATATATATATATATATATATATATATATATATATATATATATATATATATATATATATATATGGTATACATATATAATTCTTCACAAAGAATGAGTCAATACATCTTAACTCATTATTACTAATATTCCTTGGTATCCATGGGCGTATGATGTTGATGTTTGAGGTAATGAGTGTGATGTTGAGGCGTGGGATGCGAATGTTGTTGTTGATGAAGCTGATGCTGTTGGTGGTGATGTTGATGGTATTGGTGGTACTGGTTATGCTGCTGGTGCTGCTGCTGGTGCTGCTGCTGGTGTTCGTAGGTTTCGCACCATATTCTCCAAAGCCACTACTCGAGCGCGAAGCTCGTTGACTTCTTCTACTATTCCTGGATGATTGGCGGTTGGAACAAGGGGGTGAATAAGATCTAGAATCTTCGATATTATATATTCGTGACGGGATACCCTGGAAAGAAGAGAGAAAATGGTGTTCCGAACTGGTTCGCCGGTAAGGGCTTCAGGTTCTTCGCCAAGAGGTGAATTCGGTTGGTGAAAAGGATCACCTTCTTCTTGCCTCCATTGATTGAGTCGGCTACGAACCCATCCCCAATTCATCCAGAAAAGATGATGGCTTATTGGTTCGTTTGTTCCGGTTACGCTGCCGTTGGAGCTCGAGGAGTTCTAGAAATTCATATTATGTGTTTGGAATAGGGTTTAATATGAAATGGGTATTAGATATTGAATGATATATTCGTCTCCTTGAATACGTATATATAGCAAAAAGATTTCAGTAATTTACGGAGGAAATTTAGGAAAAGTGTTAGACAAAGTCTATTGGGATAGATATGATAAGATATGATGTGTCTATACTCCACTTATGCAATAATGGTAGTATGACGTGTCGTATTTAAATATGGTGGCGGAATTGGATAGTACTTAGGAGAATGAGCAGAGTTCTTAGATTGACTCGGCATTCTAAGATAAGTAAAGTTTCTAAAGTATAGTATAACATTTAACAGTTAAACGCAACAATTAAAGGCACTATGGTCAAGAAAAGTTGTAGTCCTACATTGCTAAGGCACCTAATTGTATAAGGCACACATAAAATGCAATCCTGGTTCTCTATAACAACCTGCTCTGATACCAATCTTTGACACCCCCAAATAGGGTCTGGGGTATTTGTGTCTAATTATATCAAATCACAGTTGTATAAACGAGAACGACTCTACATGAGACGTTTTGTTGAGTTTTGCAGCGGAAGATAAATATGTCTTTAATTGATATGATATGTAATGAAGACTCCAAGCATAGCAAGCAATCATCATCAAAGCAGTAGATATACAGCGGAAGCAATATTTAAGTACCTGAGAATAAACATGCTTAAAAAGTCAACACGAGGTTGAGTGAGTTCATAGGTTTGTCATAAATAATGATTTCAGTAATAGTGTTAGACCACAAGATTTAGTTTGTAAAGTAGATCTCGCAAGATCCAAAAGTTGATCTCCCGCAGGATCAAAAAGTTATGCCAGTGCGTGATATTTAGACTAAACGTTGTTTGCCCCGTAACAAGTTATTCTGTCCTTGTCGTTTAATTTCATTATCAAGTAATACAAAGACTTAGTCAAATGTATCGGGGACGTTACTCCCGATAGGCCTATCCCCAATAATTAAGAATGCCGCAGCAATTAAAAATATCACTGTAGGGACTTAGTCGGACATAGCCGGGTATAGCATAGTTTAATAGTTGGTACTGATATTTAGACTAGAATTTCAAGTTTGCCCCGTAACAAATTATCGTTTATGCTTGTCGGTTGGGGACTTGCTGGTCATAGCCCAACATATCACAGTTTAATAGTTGGTACTGATATTTAGACTAGACTTTCAAGTTTGCCCCGTAACAAGTTATCGTTTATACTTGTCGGTTGGGGACTTGCTGGTCATAGCCCAACATATCACAGTTTAATAGTTGATACGTGTAAAATAGTTATAAAAGTTACGCATGTATTCTCAGCCCAAAAATATAGATAAAAAGGGAGCTATGAAAACTCACGAAAAATCAGTTTTAGTATTTGTATTCATTTCATAAAAACAGTTATAAAAGTAGCGCATGTATTCTCAGCCCAAAAATGTAAAGAGTAAAAGGGAGCATATGAAAACTCACGAAAAATCAGTTTTAGTATTTGTATTCATTTCATAAAAACAGTTATAAAAGTAGCGCATGTATTCTCAGCCCAAAAATGTAAAGAGTAAAAGGGAGCATATGAAAACTCATGAAAAATCAGTTTTAGTATTTGTATTCATTTCATAAAAACAGTTATAAAAGTA
Source organism: Rutidosis leptorrhynchoides (assembly GCF_046630445.1). Classification (NCBI taxonomy): domain Eukaryota; kingdom Viridiplantae; phylum Streptophyta; class Magnoliopsida; order Asterales; family Asteraceae; genus Rutidosis; species Rutidosis leptorrhynchoides. The sequence continues at coordinate 620,107,029 of NC_092333.1, read as the reverse complement.
GCGCATGTATTCTCAGCCCAAAAATGTAAAGAGTAAAAGGGAGCATATGAAAACTCACGAAACTGATACGATAGTTTGTAGTAAATTTGTGTATGATGGTACTGAATAAGTGTGGAGTTGTCCTCGGATTCACGAACCTTTAATCAAGCTTTTCAAAAAAAAAGATGCCCAAGACGGGACTCGAACCCGTGACCTCTCGCTACCCCGTTAACACCCTTAACCATCCAGCTACTTCTATTTTTCTGTTTTAAATCCCGACTTATATTTATTTAAGCCTTTCCTGTTCGTTTCATGTTCTCCTTCTTCTTCTCAAATCCAATAATCGACCCATTGTTTCATCACAAATCAGTAAACTTATTTAGATTATTTATTAGGAATATAACTAATCGTTTACATTTGTTTGTATTAATAGAAAATGAAAAGAGAAAAAAAAAAATTAAAAAGAAATAGCTGCTGCAGCTTCACTGTAAAAAAAAAATAAGTAAAATTGGTTTTGATTTTTAAGAACGTTATAGATAAATATTATAACACGAATTATGTTTCAAATGACTCACATAAACTTCTAAAATTGTTAATTATAACAGAAACATCACACAAATCTTCAATTCGATCCTAGAACAAAGTTTGACTTTTGAAAACCAAAACTTTGACTCGTAAATTTGACTTCGATAACAAGAATTGGAACTTAGGATTTTGCAAATAGATTGAGTGGATGATTACTAACAACATGACATTAACACAATTTGAAAAATGATTCGAATTCGAGTTTTTAAAAAATGAACAACAGGGAATGAACTCTTTTTTTTTATTTATTTTATTTTTCTGATTTTGATTCATGAACTGCAGTGAGTATATATAGAACGTGTGATCAACTGGTACTCCATTAGATTTAATTATAATGTATTTGTGTATGTCGACTGGATTTCAATTAATCAGAGAATGAAAACAAAAATAATCACGATATATAATTAAGAATTTGGTGACCTAAATTAGTTATTAGGTTCCTGTCTTTTTTTTTTAATATATATTTGTATATATATTTTTTATAATATTAATAAACATAATAAAAATGCTAATAATAATACTAAAATTAATAATAATATTAATGATATTAATAATGTCAAAATGATACTAATTAATAATAATTATGTTAATAATATTAATAATAATATTGATAAGATACTAGTAAAAAAATGATAAATAAGTTTAATAACAAAAATGATAATACAAATAATAATACTAACAAATAATAATAATGATGATATTACTAATACTAACAATAATGATAATAATATTAGTAATGATAATACTCTTAATAATAATAATAATAATAATAATAATAATAATAATAATAATAATAATAATAATAATAATAATAATAATAATAATAATAATAATAATAATAATAATAATACTAGAAATGATAATAATATTACAATTTAAATGTATCACATTTCATTATATATTGCAAATAATAATATAACTAATACTGATATTAATACTAATAATAATAACAAAAGTAATAATATTATAAAGTTTTACATTTTTAGTTATAACAATTAAGTCGTATTATATTTCAAGTTTTAAAATTATTTGTTCGTGAATCGTCGGAATTCGTTCAAAGTTAAATGAAGTCATGTAGAGGTTTTTGTTTAAATTAACTCGGAAATTTCCCGGTTGTCACAATCTGGAACACTGTGTATCTCATTAAGCGATCCTAACGAAGTCCAATTCACATATGAAAATATGTTCTGTGATCCTTGTCACAAAACACAGTTTATCCCATACACAAATAATCATTAACACATAATTATTTAATCACTAACAATTCATATACAAGGGTAAAAATGTCAATTCCTACTAGGCTCATTTAAGGGTGTTACAATGTAGTTAGATAATCAATCTCTTTTTGTTTTAGGAATTGATATTTTCACCATAATTGTTTTTACATCCACCAAAATCGTACTTCGTTGATTTGCAATATATAACTCATTAATGCCTAATTAAGGTGAATTTGTAAAAGTGATGGCGAAAATATTATCGTCCGTTTGTTTTAGTTGTAGTTGCTAGGTTGTTTTTATAAAAAAACGATAATATTAATAACGGATTCAAAGACATTATCATCGGTTTATTCCGTTTGTTTGTTGTAGTTGCTAGGTTGTTCTTGTTTAGGCTTTCATCATTTATACAATCTGTGTTCTTTTTTTATGATAAAGTTCTCTATCTATTTTATCGATAAAAAAATGTGCATTGTTCATTACTTCCGATGTACAATTAATTAAATTAAATTTGACTATTTAAGGCAACCGTAAAAAAGTGAATTTCTTATACATTGGAAGACGAAGAATTACGTCCTGATTTAGGTTCGGATAACCGAGCCAACCACCTCGATAAAACTCCAACTTCATTACTACCGAACCTACTCAACCCACTCATTTCCGACACACTTCTCGAATTTATTACACTTCTGCCATTCTGCCACAAACCATTATTCCCTTCCTCATGCAAAACCAACGGTCGTGATTTTTTCAGTATCATCATTTCTGATCGTAAATATAACAGATCCGACGGCTGTACGTCGCTCCATCTATTATTCTTATTACTATCAGTCCCACCACCTGTCCCCACCACAATTCTATGCTCAAACCGTTTCTCGAAGCTCTTTCTCCGCCGCCGCCGTTCCTCGTCCGCCGCCACTAACAACATCCCGTCTTTCCGCCGTGCCTCCGCCGATGATTTCTTACTAACCTTTTTTTTCAAGTTCCATCCGTCTAATGATCTCCGACTCCCGGTCACCGGTAAAATGGGCGTTGAATCGACGGAGATTTTTATTCCGGTGACGTTTTCTCCGGCAGACGAATGCCTGCCGGAAACACGTTTCGGGGCAATTTCTCGTTCCTGTACCAATTTATCGTCAACTTCTCGCGAGGTGTTATCAATATCTCGTAATGATTCTTGATCCCCGATAATTAAGAAAATATCTTCCGGGTCTACCCGGTACCGGCAAAGCGGGCAAGTGGAATGTGCGTCAAGCCATGTATCAACACACTCAACATGAAATGCGTGTTTGCATTTGGGTAGTAACCGGAGCATTTCATTCGGGTCGAACCGGGATAAACAAACCGCGCATTCCAGACCGTCTTTTTGTCCACTTAAAGAACCAAACCGGAAAACCGGAAGTGACTCGATGATAGTTCGGTCGATACCGGAATTAATTCTTTCAGCTGCCCGAACCGCTAACGGGTATGGGTTATGTGTCCGGCGGCAGTGTTTGGCATAAAGTAGTAAAAGAAAAGTGATTGAGAAAATTGTGGTTAATATTCCGATGATTATTGTCATGCTTGGTTTGAGGGCGGAGGGGGGTGGTGGTGGTTGTGGCGGTGGCGACGGTAACGGTGATGACGTGGCGGTGGTGGATAGGAGGGAAAAGAATATTGAAGTAGGGTGGTGCCATGGGGATTTGTAGCTCATGCTTGTGTAACGTGTATCTATCTTCTATCTATTGTGTGTGTATAAAGGCAAAAAAGTATGAATGTTGTTAAGTGTGTAGAATTAAAGAGTGATGGGGTTAACTTGTAAATGAAAAAAGATGCATTTTTAGAAAGAAACAAAAGACAAAAGAATTTATTTTTTTATTGTTTAATTTAATACGAATAATAATATAATAATAAAATAATGTTGTGCAAGTGTGTGTTTGTCGGTTAAAATTGAATTCTTAATGTTTTCATATGTTGTAAAGTTAATTGTTTATGTTTATAATAGTTTTAAGTGATTAGTGATAGTGTTTGGCTTTTAATCAATAGGATGCATAGGTTCGATAGTATGTACACGTAGATTAAGGTAAAAGAAAGTACAATCGGAAGAATCGTAGACATTCAAGGTTGATGATATTTGAATCGTTTCCAAGTTGTTTGTTTTGGTCTTTTTTTCTTGAATGGTAGTTTTCGACTTTCGATTGTATGAGATGCTTTATCCGTCTCTAATTAATTGCCCAGTACTCTATTTTGAAATGTTACAAATTAATCGTCTACTACTATAAATAGAGGAGGAAAATAAGGTAAAGTTTATTGCACCCTTACATTGTACATGTAAGTAAAGAAACTAAATTAAAGTAAGGAGTAAAACTGTAAAGTAAATAAAAAATATTATGTAATAATAATATTTTTTTAAATTGTGTATTTTTTTACGACAATTAATATGTTATGATAGAGTGCATCTCTTAATTTTCCGTGTTAATTGTTTAGGGTTTCTCTTTTATGGCCTACTTTTGAGTTTGAGTCTTGTTTCTTGCCTTGGGTTGATTTTGTTTATGATGCTCGGGCTTCTAGTTCATTTCTTTTGTTTAGTTTGAGCTCGAGTTTTCCTCTCCTTTTGTATGTTTGTCACTTTGTTGGGTGATGATGTGCATCCCATATAAATAGATTATTTTCTTATAATAATGAGGTTTACCAGAGGGAAAACCTGGTGGGATCCACACTTGACGTTGATAACAACAATTTATAACAACTTCTTATGGTGAAGTGGTATTGGATTATAATAGTTCTTGTTTTTTTTTTTTTTTTTTTTTTTTTTTTTTTTTTGGAACAATGACGTTGATAACAACAACTTTGACACTTCAGTATACAGTTAAGTTGTATTTGTTCATTGGTATATTTGTTCCGATCAAATACCACTTGTATGTTGGACAACGGCAACTTGAAATGCGTTGACATCTATGAGTTAACCAATGTGTAAACTCGTTTGAGATTAGAATCGAACAATGATCGATAAATTAAAAGATTTTAACATTGATCAATAAATTACAAGCTTGAGTGTCAACGAGTTAGACGTAGAAATGACGTGGCGCACTGGTCTCACATGGCGTAGCGTGTCAATATGGCATGACGCATGGCGTGACATTTAGTTATTACGTACTTGTCCACAAGTATCACATAAAGCGTAGAATATGTTGTGGTTACTAGAAGTTAATATAGTGTGACGTTAAAAATTATGGTGGTTGTCTTTCAACCGCAATTGGTATATGTGATGACTATGCCATTGATAGCGTGAATGTGATGTTATGCATACGTAGATGATTGAAAGAAGCGCTTGAGGCAATCCCATCCACTTCACGATAAACCTCAAGGTGAGTACTAGGGGTGATTTGAGCGGGTCGAGTGGGTTGTAAATAGATGACTAGCTTTAGAGCTTAGAAACTATTTACAAGTTTTTATGATGTTAAGTGTGGGTTGCGAGACTTACGTCTCACAAGTATATCATGATAATTTACGACAAGTGAAATGCCTTAGGGCTAACACTTGTGATATATATTGTGTGGCTTTCGTTTAATATGATCAAACGGTTGTATGTATAATACGGATCCGAGTTTCTAGCGTGATTTTAATGTGGTGATTGTTGTAAGTGTGCAATTATATATGTATGTAATCTATGATGACCATGTTTTTCTACCATTTCATTTCCTATTACTAACTAAGCTATATAGCTTACCTCGTTTATCTCGTTTATGTTGAACGTTTGTTTTAGATGTGATAGCGGCTAAAAAGTTACGTTTTTATCTCAGATATTTGGTCATAAAACAATAAAGTTACAAACTTTATGGCTAAATTAAGCGTTTATTTGCTTTATTTGCTAGATCAAGTGATTACGAAGGAGATGCAAGAAGAATCGAAGAAATGAGCTTAAAACGAAGAATCTATAGCAAAAACGATGAAACTTAAATGACAACCATGAAAACCAAGTTACGATCCAAGAAATAAGCAAAAAAGACCAAGGTAAGGCTGGCACACGGCCTGCCAACACGACATGCCAACTAATTACACGGCCTGCCCACTTGGCTTGATACACGGCCTGCTTACACGGACCGTGTACACGGTCGAACTAGAAAAACACAGTCGTGTTACACGACTTGCCAGGCAGATTTCTAGTATAAATAGGTCCATTTGTAATTCATTTCAACGCACACTTCACTTCACACTTCTCAATTCTTCCTTCCTAGTTAGATACTTTCGAGACCTTCTCACCTCCGAGCGGGAAATTTAGTACTCGGAGGCGAACGCCGAAGATCGTAGTAGGAGCTGTTAAGAGGCTAAAGTTGTTATGTTTGTAACAGTCAGAATCTCATTTGTATACGGTGAACGCTTTTCTTAATTTAAATGATATGCTTGGTTATCTTTAAATTGCTTTCATCTTATGCTTTCGTATATATGTTATAATCGTTATATATGTTGATATTTATCTGAAACTTTTGATGTTGTTATGCTAAAACCTTTCCGGATTTAGGAGTCTAATTTACGGACGACCCTTTTCAATTACTCACGTGACTATAACCTAGTGCTAGGGCCTGATCAATCCTAGAATACGGGGTAAGTAGTTATATTAGCTTAACATTACAACAAGGGTTAATACCTACGTATAGATAATAACAAATCTATCAAAGAAGATCTGCCTGATTAGAGGTTGTGATTAGGATAGTTACTATAGTGTTCAGTGAATACTGGTCTATCCAGAAGCAAGATTCGCGTCAGAAGCAAGATCTTTTAGATGTGGTAATATGATCCGGGGTTAAGTAATTTGATCGTAAAGGAGAGACCTCTTATCCAATTAGCAGTACCTTAGAATATCTAAGATTGCAAATCTGTTAATGTTAAGGCATATCTAAGCATTAAGTGGAAGATTTAGATAGACGCTAAAACTAACTAAGGTTAAGAAAAGCCAGCACATTTCTTGAATATACTACTTTGTTCATGAGCTTAGGATATCATCCGAAAAGGTTGTTTAAATATGTCAAAGATTAACGTTGGGAGTGAGTATACTTGTATTGGCCAGAATCTTCAAAGCCTAAACTCTTAGTGACAAGTCAAATAGGATTACTCTGATTTAATTGAGGTTTAATGTTTACCTTATGAAGCAAGACTCTGTCTATAATATCCCTTCAGCTCTGGATATTACATATCTTTACTTTATCTGTCATTTACTATATATAAAATAAACTGTCCGTTTCGGTCATATCAAGGTGCAAGTGGGTCGAAAGTAGACATGAAGTAATGAACTGGTCAAGGATAGTGGAATAGATAGTAGTAAGCTGAAGTCGTAATCTCTTGATCTCGCTTTTGATTTGCTACTTTGTAATTGCCCGAAACTACCTTTTGTGTCGGTTGTGTAACCTTCGGGTTAATATTATTACTATTTTGTGTGAATGTGAAATTTAATGTAGCAGATTTTTGGATGAGTCAAGTGTTTACATTTTGTAGTGTATGAATGTAAACTATGGTTGCTTCGAAGAATTTCTTGATGTATTCATGGAAAAATGATATTAGCGTGTTTTGTCCAAGTCTGATGTATTTTCGAAGTTGAAACGGGTCATGTGCCAAAATGGTCAAGAATTTCAGAGATGAGATCATACATACTGGGTAAGTGATGTACTGATGTACCCGCAGGTTAAAATTTGGGCAGAATGTGGATCAAAAAGGTTTATCCACCGAGTAAATAGTGTACCCGCTAGGTAATGTAAATAAATAAAAAAATGTCGTCTTTTTCAAATGTCGAGTTTGGGCGTTACATCTTACATTTCGAAGAGGGTGAGGTGCCAGCTAGATATCTCGGTATGCCACTTTTGTATCTTCTAGTTTGCTACATAGAGATTGCAAAATTCTTTTAGATCATGCGAGAAATAAAATCTCAGATTGGAAGAACAAGTTTCTTTCATTTGAAGGAAAGGTGCAATTGTTTAGTACCGTCCTTACCACTAGGCGATTATATTGGCAATCAACGTTTATTGTGCCTATCGCTATTGTCAAGGAAATTGAAGGCTTGATGAGGGGATTTTTGTGGTGTCTAGGAGACATGAAATGGGGGAAGGCAAAACTTGAGTGGTCCCGTGCTTGTCTTTCAAAGGAAGAAGGTGGTCTAGGTATCAAAAAATTGAAGGAATGGAATATTACGCTTATGGCATCTCATATCTGGCGAGTTTTGACTAATAAACAATCATTGTAGGTGAAGTGGGAGCATACATATCGTCTTGAAGGTAGAAGCTTTTGGGATGCTCCACTTGTAAATGGTGCGAGTGTTAGTTGGTGCAATATTATTGCCATTAGTGGCACCATTCGGGATCGATTTGTGTATTGTATTGATAATGGTGCATTTGTTTCGACATGGCTTGATACTTGGAGTGACTATGGTCCGTTAGCGACCATCATTTCTAACCGGGATATCTTTCATGCTGGTTTCTCTAGAGAAGCAAAACTGTCTGACATTGTGGCGCAAAATGGTTGGAGATGGCCAAGTACGTGGTTCGGGAAATACTCAGGTTTGTTCATCATTGTGCCTCTTACATTGTCTAATATTCCGGATAGCATTCGTTGGTGCGAGTGTTCGAGCAATTTATGTCATTTTTAAAAGTTGCGGTTGTTTGGAATACCATTCGTACCAGGGCAAACTCAGTTGATTGGTATCGTATTGTATGGTTTCCACAATGCATCTCGAGACATTCATTGTTCTTGGTACGACTGTCGTTTGGTGAGAATCTCAAGACACGAGATAAATTAAAAGGATGGGAAGTTGGGGCGAATGTTGTTCTCCTTTATCCACTTTTCATTACAGATTTTCGCTGCAGATTTTCATCAAGGATTTGGACGATTATAAAGAATAATTTTCAGTTCCCTGTTTCTGGTAACGACTAGAAAGAATTTGTTGCTGCAATAAGCTGTTTTACTTCGAGGAATACTGTAAGAAGTATCGTTTCAAAATTTTTGTTTACTGCAGTTGTTTACATGGTTTGACAGGAGCGTAACAATAGGATTTTTAAGAGGCAATCAAGATCTTGTGAGTGTCATACCCCGTCCTAATCCATCTGGACGAAGTCACCAACATCTAGTCCCATTACGATGATCGACTCCAAATAATGTCTTTAAAATGAGCAAATGCACAGCGGAAGGTTTCTTTCATACCTGAGAATAAACATGCTTTCAAGTGTCAACCAAAAGGTTGGTGAGTTCATAAGTTTATCATAAAACAATAAAATTCATCATTTTGATAGACCAAAAGATTTAAATGCTGCATGGTACAAATGGGCCCGAATCCTATACCTACCTGTAATGTACATGCGATATCTTTTAAATACAGTACACCTTTCTCGTGTACGCAATCCATTTTTCATAAATCTTAGTAACCGTACACATATCTCGTGTACAAAATATCATACACATAGCCTGTGTATAAAAATCATTCTCTCGATACATAACATTCACTTCAATTGGTGGCAATTATCATGTCCACATAATTCAATGGTGGCAATTATCATGTCCACATAATTCAATGGTGGCAATTATCATGTCCACATAATTCAATGATATTCCGCAGAACTTCTGTCTGCATAATAATTCATTAAAGGAATGTTTTGCTTGTGTCTATCTCGTCAAACATTTATAAAAGCATTTCATGTATTCGCAGTTCAAAATATATTCCAAAAGTATTTAATAAAGCAGTTGTAAAAACAGCGCATATATTCTCAGTCCCAAAAATGTAAAGAGTAAAAGGGAATCAAATGAACTCACAGTATTGTATTTTGTAATAAAAATACATATGACTATATTGAACAATGCAGGGTTGGCCTCGGATTCACGAACCTATATCAATTATATATATTAACATATTGTAATCAAACAAATTTATATATATTATTATTAGCGATGTAATTGTTATATTAATAAATTATATGTTTCATTAATAGCTTAATTAGATATATTTATTCTTATATACTTTAAATAGATAATTAATAATTATTACAAAAATATTAATATAGTTATGTTTTATGTCATAAATATATTTTTATTTAGAAATCTTTATTTGATATATTAATAATGCTAATAATAATAATGATAAAAATAATACTAATAAAAATGATAAATGTAAAAAAAATAATTATCTTTTGGTGATAATGATAATAATAATAATGGTAATTTTGATAAAAATGATAATTTTTCTAATAATGATAATAATATTAATAATACCTATTTTAATAATAATAATGATATTATTGATAATAATAATATTACTTAATAATAATTATTAACCGTAATGATTATAATGATAATGTAAGTATTAATACTTATTTTAATACTAATAATGAAAATAATAATAATAACAACAAGTTACTACCTTAAGAGTGTAAGCTCCAAAAATAAAACTATCTCTACCAGGACTCGAACCCAAGATCTCTCGTAATCACCAAATACGCCTAACCACTCGTCTGTCCCTTACATTTCTGATTATTCCCCAACATAAATATATATAACCCGTAATTATCTGTGTCTCCCTCTTCTTCATTAAAATCGGCCCAACACAAACAACTATTTGGCCCAACCTTTAAATACTTTAACCCAAGAAAGAAAAATATAGCTCTCAGCCCAAATCACAATCTTAATAAGCCCCAAAACTTGTCTTGCTACGTTCATGACCTGAGCCATAACTGGAATCAGAAAAAGGGATCGGTAGTAGCAGATAAAGAGAAAAAAACTTCGGTTCTCCCTCATCATCATTCATCGTGTATTATCATCATTATTAATATACAACGTATCATAATCTTTACATCAATATCTATTCACCTCTAACATTATCATAACCCTTGATCATCATCTTCTAATCCTTCTAAATCGTTTTTATCTACACAACCTATTACCCAAATCCTAATTTCTTAAGTTCTAATCCGCAAGAATTGCTTGGAATTAACGATAGCTTAGTTGCAGTTCGACAGAAGGAAAAGAAAACAATTCAATCCAAGAATCTCTATCACTTATCATCATCATCATCTTATCAAATATCATGTTAATAAATGGTTATCCTAATCATCATCTATATCATAATATCACTTTTATCGTTTTGTCTAGCGACTGTTTTTAAAAAGAAATTACAGTATCAGCAGGGAGCTGTAATGATGATTAAGTGTGTGTTTGTTTATGTCTGATCAACTGAAAATAGAAGGTTGTGGCATGTGTTCGTGTGGGGTGTAATTTGGGTCACGAAAAGTATTAGTATAGCAGTAATGAAAGTGTTAGATGTTAGGTTGCATAGGATCAGGAAAGAACAGACATGTTCATCCTCATTCGTTCCATCATCAACTCTCATCATCATCTTTTTATGATTCACTAATACCCTTCTTAATCACGTCAATTTTTCTTTAATATAACCATAAACACACCATGGTCCATAGAATAATAACACATATGAACTTGTTGAATCGAGGGGCCGATTGCTTTTGAAAATAGACATGTTGATAGTTCATAAAAAAAATGGTTTCATCGACCCCTAAAATCCGTTGGATTCCCAACAGTATCCGAAGAGAAGAAAAATCAAAAGGAAGTTTTCATTGACTTGATCTATATCTTGGCTCCACCAAAACAATCATAATCGGATAAAAACATTTTCCCCATCATACACTTGCATGATCCTTCCTCCTTTGTAACCCACTAGCAAAGAATTATTGTAAGTGGGGTATCATTGATTAAAGGTTGTCGACTAATTACAAGAATATATAATAATAGCAACTTTATTCACATGCTTCATTTCATTTGTGATTCGAGTAGTTTAAATCCGAAAATAATAGCGAATAGAAGCACTTTACAGTAGCAGTAGCAGCGTATCCCTAGAGTGGTAGTAGTAGTAGTACGTGACATGTAGCAAAATAGAAAAGAAGGAGAACAAAGCGAATGGTAGTATGTAACAGCAAATAAATAAAGGGGTGATGTCGGTTATGGTGGTTCAAGGGTGTTTGATGGTTAACTCAGGTTAAGACAAAGAATCGCTTAATGGTGATGAAGAAGGTGTTGTTATCAATCACAAACAGTATTACAGAAAGTAATGGTGTTGGGTTTTGTGGTGACGGTTATGGTGATCATGGGTTTCATCTTACAGTTCATGAACAAGGGTCTTGATGGTGGGTGTCTTCAAGTGATGTAGTGGTTGGTGGTGTTTGATCGATACTGAAACAATATGCAACAACTTTAAATCTAGGTTCAAGTTATAGATGGTGGTGAGTATGATGGCTCGTAAGAGAGTGAGGGAGATGTGTATCTTGTATATATCGTAGGTCATAGATGGATAGTGAAAGGAAAGAAAACAACCAATTATTGGTAATCATATTTTAATAAGTGGGAGACAAGAAATCACGGTTGTAAGGAAGAGGGAGTAAAAATAATCAAAAAGCAGATTTGATTTATAACTGATTTTGTTTGTAATGGATCAACTTTATCATCCAATTCATATTAGAGACAGGGAAATTTGAATTTTATTGTGATATATAACAAAGTCGTACAATTAATTTAACTTTTTCATCTATCTTTAAATAATAATAATAATTAATGAATATATTAATAATGTTAGTAAAATAATAATAATACTAATAATAATATAATAATAATAATAATAATAATAATAATAATAATAATAATAATAATAGAAATAATAATAATATAAATGATGAAAATAATTAATAATACTAATAATAATAATAATAATAATAATAATAATAATAATAATAATAATAATAATAATAATAATAATAATAATAATAATAATAATAATAATAATAATAATAATAATAATAATAATAATAATAATAATAATAGAAGTAATAAGAACAATGATAATGATAATTTTTAGTAATAATGGTAATGAGAGTAATAATAATAATATTAATATAATAACTATATTTTAATCTTGTACTTACCTTTAATATGTTAATATTACAGTTTATTAATTATGTATTGTTAAATAATTATATAATATATAATTGAATTTTTTTATTTTTTTATTTTATATATATTTCAATATACATATAATAATAGAAATCATACTTATATATAGATTCGATCTAATAACAGTTTAGTTATTTTGTATATTACTTTATATTTTTAATTCAGATGATTATCTTGTATCTTATTAATTCAAATTAATATGCACACTTATTTTTATATTTACATATATACATTTATTTACTTATTTATTTACACACAATTGTTCATGAATCGTCGGGAATAGTCAAAGGGTAATTGCATATATGAAAATAGTTCAAAATTTTTGAGACTCCACCCAACAGACTTTGCTTATCGTGTCGAAATCATATAAATAATAAAGTTTAAATTTGGTCGGAAATTTTCGGGTCGTCACAGTACCTACCCGTTAAAGAAATTTCGTCCCGAAATTTGAGTGTGGTAGTCATGGCTAACAATAAGAATGTTTTCATGACGAATATGAGTTGATAAACAGAGTTTTATCATCATTGAGTAATATAGATAAAAAGATTCGACTACTCGAAGCGTACGAGTGAAGCTGTCACAAAATAGTGAAAAGTTTCATCTTAACTTTTGACGTAGTCACGATTGAATTCCGGAATTCAAGGAATTTAAAAGAAAATCTTGAAAATCTATAAGATCTGATTCTTCGGGATTTATGGAATTTAAGATCTCTATAATTAAATGCGATTATCTGTCTCGATTGCTTAGTCTGGTATTTTCACTATAAATGAACTTCTTCCGTTCCATTATTTTTACCACTCCTATACTCAATTCCCAAATTCAAAAGATTGTAAAAATGCTTAATTCAATTCTAATTCTTGTCCTTATCCTTACTATCGCAACAATCATTCTCCTTTTCCAACTACCACCGGAGGAATCTGTTTTCTTCTACTTCGCCCTTGGGGTTATAATGTTTTTAATTCTCCCGTGTCTTTATGTTGCAATAAACATTGATATACACGGTTTGTAATTTATGTGTTGTTATCGGGCTTTATATTCTCCCTTATATTTCGGAGTTTCATACTTTTGGTTTCTCTTCCCGACTTTAAGTCAAGCGAATAATGGTCCAGAATTTGTAGATATGAAATTTGGAATGAATATAGTTGATGTTCTAAGAAAAAAGTTGTAATGGAAAAATCTTGATTTGTCAAATTACCAGAATACCTTGGAAAAGGCCGAATCATCAAGAAAAATATTTTCTTGATATGTTTAGAGGTTAAGTAGAATACAAGAGTCGTGTAACATAGCACATGATGACGTTATGATCTGTAAATCATCACGTTCCATTTAGAATCTCAGCATGACTTACTGTAATATAACTACGTTGATCAAGTGTCATTATATTATACTAACTCATGCTTCAGTTCCCAACACTACTTCAAAAACATTCATACTTTAAACTCGAAGGTTTTAGACGTTAGAAACTAAAACAGTTTCTTTTGTAATGTGACACAGATAGCGCAAAGAGATAAATGATTTCAGATAAGAATAGTTATGAAAATATCTTCAGAAATATCGAGGATATTTATAATGAAAGATACGATGATATCTTAAAATTTCTAATATCGATGGATGATGATGAAGATTTGTCCGTAAGGGTTTAGATTCAGAAGCAAAGTGTTCGCTAAATATTTCATCAGATACAGAATCATCAGGATTCTTTATGTACAAGTTTAGTCCTTGTGATTTGTTCAGAGTCCCCTTCATGGTTTGCTCAATTCTTTATTATCAAACTTTTGACTGTTAAGGCAGTCTTCAGTTTTCACTGCTTCATCAACTTTTTCAAAACTCAGCAAACTGATTCATAGGCTAAAGTGCTTTACAGAAATTCAGAACGAAAGATCATAATTCTAAGAGATAGTGGTTATATGTATACATATAACTGTTGATGTAGGCATGCTGCGAGTTTTCAAAGTACTGATTTCTAATTCCTGGTACTTGGTATGACAGTTCAAGTTATCAGATGTGGATAAGTACATGATAGGGTTTTGATAAATATAATGATTTTCCAGAAGGTCAAAGATCAATGAAGCTGCTGGTAAGTTTACTGCTAATGCGGTAGGATATAAACGATTCCCCGGTAACGATGACGAAAGACAAACTTATAATAGAGTTTATTCGAATGAAAAGTCGAAATTGATTTGTTAGAGCTGTGAAAAAATTGGCTAATTTGGAAAAGGGACTGAAAAGTTATTTCCGGTAATAACAACGCCAAAGGAGTTAGCACAAATACGTGTCAAATGTTTACTCAGGTTCCGAGAGTTTTTCAGGTGCATAACTATATACATTAATCTTTTCTTCCATAGATGAAGTTCGGTTGGTTCATCCTTTCAATTGAGGTGTTTTCAAGAATCGTGAAAGGTTTGAACGCAGGTTGTAATCGTCAAGATACAATGAGATTTAAGATGAAATCAAGTGGCAAACTTGAAGAATTATTTAGTTTCATATATTATAATCAGTATTTTAATTCATTTTAATTGTCCAATATTATTCGTCCACAGTCGATAGTCCACAGTTAACAATCCAATCATTCATATATAGTTTAATATATAATATTCGAATTAATTAATACGTATCATGACCCGTGTACATGTCTCAGACTCGATCACAACTCAAAGTATATATATTATTGTAGAATCAACCTCAACCCTGTATAGCTAACTCCAGCATTACTGCATATAGAGTGTCTATGGTTATTCCAAATAATATATATAGATGCGTCGATATGATATGTCAAAACCTTGTATACGTGTCCCGATACTTAAAGTGCGTAAAATAAATAACAAAAATTAAATGACGATAAATAAAATTGCGAGAATATAAACTGCGATAATTGAATTGCGATAAATAAAATGTAATCAGTTAGCTAGGAACAGTTAGCGTGGATTCTTAACAAAATTTCTCATAGTTAATTTGTCTGTTTCTAACAAATTTTATTTTGTCATATGTTTTCTTCATTATGCCACTTGTTGAATTCTGATAGGTCAAAATTCAATATGAAATTTAATGAAAATGGTTATTCTGCGGTGAACGGATACGTATATCTGTGGTTGTTATTAGGATAGTAAATGACTGTTGAATTAGCTTTGACGAATGTACAGTGTAACTTATTAAGGTGAAATCTAAATATTCTTCGGGTATTACCTAACCGTTAAAATATTTTCACCATTAACAGTTTGTACAAAAGATTTTTTTTTTTCAAGGCTACAACTCGGGCGAATGAATAAGGTTTAGAATCTGAGTTATGATATAGTCGTGGCGAGATATTTGGGAATTGAGGGTGAAAATGGTGTTACGAACAGGTTCGCAGGTAAGTGCTTCAGGTTCTTCATCAAGAGGTGAATTCGATTGGTGGAAGGGATCACCTTCTGCGCGTCTCCATTGATTAAGTCGACAACGAACCCATCAGATGAATTGGTTGATTCATTCTGGTGACTCTGCTTTCGGAGCTTAGGTGAAACTCCATATCGAAATAGCTGTCGAAATTCGAGGAATTCGAATTGGTTGAGGGATTCATCTCGTACGATCAGATGAAGGATTTTCGATAAGAAATAGATTATAGGATATAGATTAGTACCCTACAATACATATTTTACATATGCATATATAATACTAAAATCCCATAAGTTACGGAGGAATCTACGAAAGCTGTCAGGCAAAAATAACAGTAACAGATACGCTAAGATATGAATTAGCATATATGTTAAGATATGAGTTTTGTCTATACACTATCTAGGCAATAGAGGCAGTAAGATGTGTCTAGACTTTAAGGATAATAAGCAAATAATTTTCCACTCTAAATGATAAGCAAAACTTTTGACATGCAGACACGGTCGAAGTCCAGACTCACTAATGCATCTAAACAACTATCAGTTAGACACACTAATGCAAGACCTGGTTCGCTAAGACCACCGCTCTGATACCACATGTCATACCCCGTCCTAATCCATCTGGACGAAGTCACCAACATCTAGTCCCATTGAGATGATCGACTCCAAATAATGTCTTTAAAATGAGCAAATGCACAGCGGAAGGTTTCTTTCATACCTGAGAATAAACATGCTTTCAAGTGTCAACCAAAAGGTTGGTGAGTTCATAAGTTTATTATAAAACAATAAAATTCATCATTTTGATAGACCACAAGATTTAAATGCTGCATGGTACAAATGGGCCCGAATCCTATACCCACCTGTAATGTACATGCGATATCTTTTAAATACAGTACACCTTTCTCGTGTACGCAATCCATTTTTCATAAATCTTAGTAACCGTACACATATCTCGTGTACAAAATATCATACACATAACCTGTGTATAAAAATCATTCTCTCGATACATAACATTTACTTCAATTGGAGGCAATTATCATGTCCACATAATTCAATGATGGCAATTATCATGTCCACATAATTTAATGGTGGCAATTATCATGTCCACATAATTCAATGATATTCCGCAGAACTTCTGTCTGCATAATAATTCATTCGAGGAATGTTTTTCTTGTGTCTATCTCGTCAAACATTTATAAAAGCATTTCATGTATTCGCAGTTCAAAATATATTTCAAAAGCATTTAATAAAGCAGTTGTAAAAACAGCGCATGTATTCTCAGTCCCAAAAATGTAAAGAGTAAAAGGGAATCAAATGAACTCACAGTATTGTATTTTGTAGTAAAAATACATATGACTATATTGAACAATGCAGGGTTTGCCTCGGATTCACGAACCTATATCAATTATATATATTAACATATTGTAATCAAACAAATTTATATATATTATTATTAGCGATGTAATTGTTATATTAATAAATTATATGTTTCATTAATAACTTAATTAGATATATTTATTCTTATATACTTTAAATAGATAATTAATAATTATTACAAAAATATTAATATAGTTATGTTTTATGTCATAAATATATTTTTATTTAGAAATATTTATTTGATATATTAATAATGCTAATAATAATAATGATAAAAATAATACTAATAAAAATGATAAATGTAAAAAAAATAATTATCTTTTGGTGATAATGATAATAATAATAATGGTAATTTTGATAAAAATGATAATTTTTCTAATAATGATAATAATATTAATAATACCTATTTTAATAATAATAATGATATTATTGATAATAATAATATTACTTAATAATAATTATTAACCGTAATGATTATAATGATAATGTAAGTATTACTACTTATTTTAATACTAATAATGAAAATAATAATAATAACAACAAGTTACTAACTTAAGAGTGTAAGATCTAAAAATAAAACAATCTCTACCAGGACTCGAACCCAAGATCTCTCGTAATCACCAAATATGCCTAACCACTCGTCTGTCCCTTACATTTCTGATTATTCCCCAACATAAATATATATAACCCGTAATTATCTGTGTCTCCCTCTTCTTCATTAAAATCGGCCCAACACAAACAACTATTTGGCCCAACCTTTAAATACTTTAACCCAAGAAAGAAAAATATAGCTCTCGGCCCAAATCACAATCTTAATGCAGCAAAACAGAAAAGAAGGAGAACAAAGCGAATGGTAGTACGTAACAGCAAATAAATAAAGGGGGTGATGTCGGTTATAGTGGTTCAACGGTGTTTGATGGTTAACTCAGGTTAAGACAAAGAATCGCTTAATGGTGATGAAGAAGGTGTTGTTGTCTATCACAAAAAGTATTACAGAAAGTAATGGTGTTGGGTTTTGTGGTGATGGTTATGGTGATCATGGGTTTCATCTTACAGTTCATGAAGAAGGGTCTTGATGGTGGGTGTCTTCAAGTGATGTAGTGATTGGTGGTGTTTGATCGAGACTGAAACAATATGCAACAACTTTAAATCTAGGTTCAAGTTGTAGATGGTGGTGAGTATGATGGCTCGTAAGAGAGTGAGGGAGATGTGTATCTTGTATATATCGTAGGTCATAGGTGGATAGTGAAAGGAAAGAAAATAACCAATTATTGGTAATCATATTTTAATAAGTAGGAGGCAAGAAATCACGGTTGTAAGGAAGAGGGAGTAAAATAATCAAAAAGCAGATTTGATTTATAACTGATTTTGTTTGTAATGGATCGACTTTATCATCCAATTCATATTAGAGACAGGGAAATTAGAATTTGATTGTGATATATAACAAAGTCGTACAATTAATTTAACTTTTTCATCTATCTTTAAATAATAATAATAATTAATGAATATATTAATAATGTTAGTAAAATACTAATAATACTAATAATAATAATAATAATAATAATAACAATAATAATAGAAATAACAATAATATAAATGATGAAAATAATTAATAAATTTAAATAATAATAATAATAATAATAATAATAATAATAATAATAATAATAATAATAATAATAATAATAATAATAATAATAATAATAATAATAATAATAATAATAATAATAGAAGTAATAAGAACAATGATAATGATAATTTTTAGTAATAATGGTAATGAGAGTAATAATAATAATATTAATATAATAACTATATTTTAATCTTGTACTTACCTTTAATATGTTAATATTACAGTTTATTAATTATGTATTGCTAAATAATTATATAATATATAATTGAATTTTTTTTTATTTATTTTATATATATTTCAATATACATATAATAATAGAAATTATACTTATATATAGATTCGATCTAATAACAGTTTAGTTATTTTGTATATTACTTTATATTTTTAATTCAGATGATTATCTTGTATCTTATTAATTCAAATTAATATGCACACTTATTTTTATATTTACATATATACATTTATTTACTTATTTATTTACACACAATTGTTCATGAATCGTCGGGAATAGTCAAAGGGTAATTGCATATATGAAAATAGTTCAAAATTTTTGAGACTCCACCCAACAGACTTTGCTTATCGTGTCAAAATCATATAAAGAATAAAGTTTAAATTTGGTCGAAAATTTTCGGGTCGTCACAATGAGAAGATTGTAGCTGCTATTTTCTCTATGATTCGGCTCAAGATTATGGCCCTCAAAGGGAAGAATTTGAATCAAGTAAGGTTGATGAAAGACGCGTTGAAGGTTCCGTAATCTGGTAGTTTTTTTTGTTTGATTGAACCTGCGTTCTTAAGTTTTAGTTGTGGTCGAATGGCCTAACTTGTTGTTTTGAGTTTCGTTTCTCATAGCATTTAAGTGTGTACTCTTTTAATTCTATTAATATATTCACCGACTAGAATTTACCCTTTACCCAAAAAATTTACACTGTACAACTCTAGCTCCTTGACTACAACAACTCTTTCATTACATGTGTTGGTTGAGAATCCAATGATAATATTCAAAAGTTAATCACTTTTTTTTGATGATGACATAAAAGAGATAAGTGTTTAATCATATGTAAGACGACATGAGTTCATAAGCCTACACTATCTCTAGCAAAAGACCAATGTATAAATAATTAACTTGGTAAAAGTTGCATGCGGCTGCACCACGGTCGACTGTGAACCTGACCGTGTGTGTCTTGCACCAACGAATTTAAGTTTTTCTAAAACTGTCAATCTACGGCTAACCTCACGGTCAACCCCAGTTTGACCGCAATTTTCTCTGTAACCAAATTCATCCACTTTAAGATAGACCACTTTGAGACATCTATAATGTACAAAACCTTTTTAAACATACTTATAATAGTTGCCTTCTTTGATTTCAAAAGAGTTTTGAACCAAAAGATGTTATTTTTTACTAATCATACATAACGACATCTTAATGACATTTTAAGCTCAAATAAGATTAAACACAAAAGTGTTTTACTTTTCAAGTGTTACAAAATGTCATTTAAATACATACTAATAATGGTCATCAAAGTCCCAATTAAAGAGGTGCTCTCCCATTAGTTTTAACTTCCATTTGTATGTATGTAAGTTTTAATTATATTCAAGCTAGTCAAGGTTGTAACAAGGTTCATTTAAGCTCCAACTAGAATCAAACTAGTTCAATCAAGATGAAAGTATGTTCTAAAGAGCAAGACACTTCCATTAAGAAGATGACAAGCTATTAAAATGGGCTAGTGAAGTTTTGGAGGCTTGTGGTTTGTCAAAGGATGATTAAAGCAACTAGTTAAAGGATTCTTCATTATAATCAAACTAGTCAAAATTAACTTGTTGCAAGTAACCAATGAAGTATGATACTTCCAGCCAAGTATTGACAAAGTGTAAGATTCATGGGTTATTGTGTTTGGAGCTTTGTCGGTTGTCAAGGGACAAGATTTCAGCATTTACCTTTTTAGGAAATCAATGACAATGGTCAAGGGCATTGGACTTTCCTCTTTAGCTAGCACATGTCAACCTCCATGCATATGTTCAAGATCAAAGGGGTAATGGAGTTAACTTCTAGGTGTATTAAGCATATTTTGAAGGCTCTATATTAGGTAAAAAAATCCAAAAATTCAAAGGAAAAGGAGCTCCAACGGATATGTTGAAATGCTTACAAAAGTTGTACGGCTGCCTGCAAGGTCAACCGTGGTTCGACTGCAGTTTTGTCTGTCAATATTTTCTTGGAATATAAATACACCACTTTTCCAAACTAGAAGACCACCTCTTTCCAACATTCTTTCAAAGTCATATCTACTGATCTCCTAAGCCTCAAGCACATATCAATGGAGAGATTATAAGAGAGAAAGAGAGATTCTACTTACACTAAGTAGAATTGAAATGTAAACTTTGTACTTATCATTTGTATCTTTAAGTTTACTTTGTAAGACACTTCCTTAGGGGGTCAAGGAAGCTAGATAGTTCTTATGATAGGAAACACCATCTTGCTTAATTATTCAACTTCCTTAAAGGAATCTAGAAAGTTGATCAATTACATTGGGAATTAAGTTGGTGTAACCTATTAAAGAACTATGAGTGATTGTATGCTTAGCTATAAGTTTACTTGTAAGCTATCTTCTTAAAGAGATCTAGAAGGTAGTTGTGATTTCACTAGGTTAGAGCATTAGGATCTTGTGGTAAGAGCATTTGGTGTTTGTGAATTCTTCAAAGGGACGTAAGGGTTCATGAGTAGCGACTTATCGAGGAGATAGTGTTGTATCCAGACACTCCACCAGGTTTGGGGTATCATAGTGAAGAAAAGTCTCAATTCGTAGAATTGGAGAGTGGATTAAGGTGGATTAGTTAACATCCACCCGAACCACTATAACTCCTTGTGTTTATGCACTTACAATCTTTACATACTTACATTAACAAACACAAACGCTTCTACACTTAAAACTTATGTTTTGATTGTTAAATATTTCAAAAAAGTTTTAAGAAACCACTAAGTAACTATTCACGCCCCCTCTAGTTACTTACAACATGCCCTTAAGATAACAAAAGGCTAACAAACATAACATGTACTAACCAATCAAGTTAAAATGGATTCTTATTTAAGATCGTAGACTATTATATCCTCATTATTTAATAGTTTGATATGTGGAGTTTATAAATATGTTGTTTTGTTGAATAATAACATGTTGCGGGTACATAATTATATTCTGTTGTGTGACACAAACATGTTAAGAGCATGACCATAATAGTGTAAGATATATAGTACCCAAAATCACAATTTCATTATAATAATAAATCAAATATATAGAAATACACATACCTTGAGGATCATATAATCAAAAGGATATGTAAAAGGATATATCATCTCGTCAAGAGAAACCAGAAGATATTCATCAACAAATGATGCGCCGTCTACAGGTCGTTTGTTTCCCAGGGTACAATGGCCGAAGCAGTGGTACTGCCGGACTTGACCGCATGTCTGAAAATATTGTCTTTGTCGTGTTTGTAAGCTAGTCTAAACGTTTGTTCACATGAACAAAATTTCAAATTCATAACTCACAAACATACACGTTGTCATAACCCGGATTTTTTTTTCATGATTATATATTATAGAAGATTAATATTTACATGAATAAATGTTTCCAACATGTTAAGCAATCAAACTTGTCAAGACTTGATTAATTGAAAAGGTTTTTATGTAAACGTTTGACCACCCAGTTTGTCCGATGATTCACGAACGTTATAACTTGTATATGACATGATATTTTATATATATATATATATATATATATATATATATATATATATATATATATATATATATATATATATATATATATATATATATATATATATATATATATATATATATATATATATATATGTTTAACATGATGAAATGATATTTAAGTATCTCATTATTTATATTAACAACAAACTATATACATAAAACAAGACTGCTAACTTAAGGAATTCAAAACGATATCTATATGTAACGATTATCGTTGTAATAACGTCTTAATATTTATATATCATATTAAGATATATTAACACACTATGTTATCATGATAATATAACAATTTAACATCTCATTAGATATAATAACAATGGGTTAATTACATTAAACGAGATCATTAACTTATAGGTTTTGAAACAACACATACATGTAACGACTAACGATGAGTTAACGACTTAATTAAAATATATATATATAGTGTATTAAGATGTATTAATACACATTTGAAGGACTTCAAGACATATATCAAGACACTCATACTTAACAAAAATGGTTACAATTACATTCTCTTTCGTTTACATCAACAATTCTACTAGTACTCATTCAGTATTCGTACTCGTATTATACCCAGCTTTTAGATGTACATACTATTGGTATATACACTTCAATGATCAGCTCTTAGCAGCCTTAATGAGTCACCTAAACATGTGGGAACCATCATTTAACATCTAGCATGAAATATCTAGCAAAAATACAAACTAATGGAACCATATATGCAAGTTGATATTCACGTTTTCATCATTCATCTCCAACACTTTAATTTTTCAACTTTCATGCATCAAACACATCTCTCTCATGTTCTCTCATATTGTTTGAAACGACCCGTCCTAATCCATCCGGACGAATTCCATATCGATTATAAACGATTCACAACAGTTGATTTCATCACGAGGTACTTGAACTCTATATGATACATTTTACAAATATTGCATTCGTTTTTGAAAAGACAATCTTTCATTACATCGAAAGTTGACAGCATGCATACCATTTTATAATATATATAACTATAATTGACTTAATAATAATCTTGATGAACTCAACGACTCGAATGCAACGTCTTTTGAAATATGTCATGAATGACTCCAAGTAATATCTTTAAAATGAGCAATTGCACAGCGGAAGACTTCTTTCATACCTGAGAATAAATATGCTTTAAAGTATCAATCAAAAGGTTGGTGAGTTCATTAGTTTATCATAAATAATCATTGCATAATTTTAATAGACCACAAGATTTCATATTTTCATTTATCATAAACATACGTCCCATACATAGAGACAAAAATCATTCATATGCATTGAACACCTGGTAACCGACATTAACAAGATGCATATAAGAATAACCCCTATCATTCCGAGAAATCCTTCGGACATGATAAAAACAACATCGAAGTACTAAAGCATCCGGTACTTTGGATGGGGTTCATTAGGCCCAATAGATCTATCTTTTGGATTCACGTCAATTAGTAGATCGGTTTACTAATTTTTAGGTTACCAAGCAAAAGGGGCATATTCGGCTTCGATCATTCAACCATATAATGTAGTTTCGATTACTTGTGTCTATTTCGTAAAACATTTATAAAAATTGCGCATGTATTCTCAGCCCAAAAATATAAAGAGTAAAAAGGCAAATGAAAACTCACCTAATGTATTTTGTAGTAAAAATACATATGACTATATTGAACAATGCAGGGTTGGCCTCGGATTCACGAACCTATATCATTTATATATATATTAACACATATAATAACAATTAAACAAGTTTTATATATTAATATTAATACACTTTATAATTTGTATGTTATATTAATAAATAGTTTAATTATACCTATTTTATATATTTTAGATAATTATATATATGATTATATTAAAAGGTATTTATCTATTACATATAACTTAGTTAATATTTTATAATAATAACATTTTATTTAAATCAGTATGTAATATTAATATAGTTAGGATATATGATAGAATACCTATTTTATATATTTTAGATAATTATATATATGATTATATTAAAAGGTATTTATCTATTACATATAACTTAGTTAATATTTTATAATAATAACATTTTATTTAAATCAGTATGTAATATTAATATAGTTAGGATATATGTAAAAATATATTTTTATATAAATACCATTTGTTTATTATGATATTAATAAAACAATGATAATAATAATAATAATGATAATTCTAATAAAAATGATAAACTTAATAAAAATGATAATTTTAATAATAATAATACTAGCTTTAATAATAATAATAATAATAATAATAATAATAATAATGATAAAAATAAAAGTACTACCTTAAAGAATAAGCTTCCTAAAAACAAATGCTAGAGACCGGGCTCGAACTCAAGACCTCCCGCTCCACACAAACACCCTTAACCGTACTTCTGTTTTTATGTTTCTGTTTAATCTCCTAAACTAAATCCCTTATCAAACTAGTAACACTTTAAATAATCATTGTGAACCCTTGATTCAGCCCATGATTACTCGGCCCAAGTTTAGAATTCTAGCCCAACAACTAGTCCGATATTGACAGCTTCAATTGTTGATAAAAAAAATGCCGTAGCCTGGGTTAGAACCCAGGACCTCTCGCTTACCACAAACACACCTAAACCATTCCTCTACCCTTGCTTATCTGTTTTAGTACGGATTTTAAATTTATTTAACTTGTTTTCTGTTCTCATCATCTTCTTTAAACTCAATCGACCAAAACGTAATCATCATAATCGTGTTTCCTCCTTATTCATTATCATCATCGCTGTTATATCAACGAAGCATCATGACATCGTCTTCATGAAGTATCACCATCATTGCTGTACCATTTAATCATCATCATCTTTTATCATGATTCTTATCATGTATCTCCATCACACATATCATCATACCTCACGATCATCACCTATATCATCATCATCACGAAATCATCTCATTCATATAGCATAATCATCATCTCTTTTATTCAATTTAACAATCATCTTCATTATCACAGCACGGCTCGTTCATCCATTATTCTAGTCACTGCAATCAGGAACGGAATTGAAAAAGGTAGCAGCCTGGTCCAGTTTTACTTCGTCCCAACAGGTTATGACGGCCCAATATGTAAATCCCTTTTTAAGTTTAAGTGGCTCGTTAATTCGATGGGTGAGTGATGATATCGTCCAGCCCAAAAATAATGCAATCAATTAAATAAGAATAAAGGGTGTCCTTTCTACTATCCCTTTTTCTATATAACCGACAACAATATCAATTATTAAAAAGGGAATTGGTGGTGTTTGTATAGGAAGAGAAAAATATAAACAGCACAAGTGGATTTCGTTTATTGGCAAGTTGAACAAACAGCATAACATTACAGTAGTTGTAAGAAATCGAACCGTATAGCAGCAGTATTTGGTGGTTTATTGTAGCTTAAACAGAACATTTTAGATGGGTGATGGCTGTTAGTTTTCAAGTTGTACTAGCAACAGAAGAAGGAAATAGCAGTTGGTTGTGAAGTTTACGAACAAAACAGAAAAACGGAATATAGACGTGTGATGACAAAATGGTGGCGGTTGTCTAAAGAGAAGAAGAAGATAGGAGGAAAGAGTGGCCAAGGTGATGATTGATTAAGATGATGATCAAAGGTGGTGGTGATATTCGATGATGGTTTGTAGTGTTTATTTTAACCGAACATTAGATCGTGATTGGTGTTCATGGTTCGTCGTAAAATCCGAAAGAGAAGAGAGGGAGAGAGGAGAGAGAGATAGATAAAAATGGTGGCTCGTTGGTGATGGAAAAGGTGACGGGTTGTTTGAAGTTTGAGAAGTGAATGGTGGTTTTATGATGTGGTGTGTTTGTGTGTTTACGTAGAGAAACAGAAGCCAAGCAATAACATAACAGAAATGATGAGATGATGGTTGTAGGTGTTTGATGATCTGGATAAGTATATACATATATAAAATATATGTGTCTAATGTGATGTTTATTTCACAAACCAAATGCCAGCAAATCATTTAATAATTGTAAGGTAATATAATAATAATAAATATACATCTAGATAAAGGATCGTGCAATAATTTAACACAGTGTAGCAGCCATCAAATTTGGAATGATACTACCGACAGTTTAGCCCGGATGGCTATATCGTGTCCATTGATAAACGGTTAATGTATAAATGTGTTCCTAAAAATTTCAAACTTTTAGATTAAATATATTTAATTATTTCACTCATTATCTGTTTGAAACCTGATCAAAAAGGTTCGATAATTATTTATTTTCTGTTCCAATTTATATGTACGGAGTACTAATATTTAAACTTAACAATGTAAAAATATTTTTTAACAAACCTAAAATCTTCGTAATCAAATTACAGTCCAACTTTTATTTTAATCCTTCGTGAACATGTACAATATCTATATTAAAACTAACAAAACATCAATCGAGTGTTACCGACGTTTACTAACTAAGCTCGAAATCATTCATTTTCTAATTACTCTCTCTCTATATATATAATCAATTTTAAATAACAAGTTTTATCACATAAACATATATTATATATTTTTAAACAAATAGATTTAATATTATTTTATATATTTAACATTTACAAGTAGTATTTATATACATATTTATACACACACACACACACACACACACATATATATATATATATATATATATATATATATATATATATATATATATATATATATATATATATATATTTATTTATAATAATAGTTTTCATTACATCGCATATTATCTTACATATTTATTTCCAACAATTAAACCATATATTATTTCAAATAATATTTCAAATATATATTCAAATATATACGTATCTATTTACAAATAGTTGTTCGTGAATCGTCGGGAATGGTCGAAGGTCAATTGAATGTATGACAACAGTTCAAAAACTTTGAGACTAACATTACAGACTTTGCTTATCGTATCGAAATCAAATAAGATTCATGTTTAAATTTGGTCGGAAATTCCCGGGTCATCACATTTTTCTAAGTGTTCTTCATCATATTCATCAAAATCTACATCAATCTAGATCATAAATCCATACATAAATCAACAAACAAAATAACTACTCAAGAACACTTCAAGAACACTTTCAAGTTTGATAGATTACTTCCAAGCTTTCTAATCCATTCCAAGTAATCATCTAAGATCAAGAAACCTTTGTTATTTACATTAGGTTATCTTTCTAATTCAAGTTAATATTCATATTCAAACTTTGATTCAATTTCTTTAACTATATATATCTTAATTCAAGTAGTAATCTTACTTGAATTTGTTTTCGTGTCATGATTCTACTTCAAGAACTTCCAAGCCATCAAAAATCCATTGAAGCTCAAGTTAATTTCTCATCATTTCTAGTAGGTTTACCTACTATACTTGAGGTAGTAATGATGTTCATAACATCATTTGATTCATATATATATAACTATCTTATTCGGAGAATATAACTTGTAATCACTAGAACATAGTTTAGTTAATTCTAAACTTGTTCGCAAACAAAGTTAATCCTTCTAACTTAACTTTTAAAATCAACTAAACACATGTTTTATATCTATATTATATGCTAACTTAATGATTTAAAACTGGAAAACACGAAGAACACCGTAAAAACGGACATACGCTTTCGTAGTAAAACCGGGGGCTGTTTTGGGTTGGATAATTAAAAACTATGATAATCTTTGATTTGAAAGTTGTTCTTATGGAAAAATGATATTTCATATGAACATGAAACTATATCCAAAAATCTTGGTTAAACTTAAAGTAGAAGTATGTTTTTCAAAATGGTCATCAAGACGTCGTTCTTTCGACTAAAATGACTATCTCTTTCAAAAACGACTTGTAACCCGTAACTCTGACTATAAACCATCACTTTTTCTGTTTAGTTTCATAAATTTTAGTTCGATACGAAACTATAGCAATTTGATTCACTTAAAACGGATTTATAATGAAGAAATTATGGGTAAAACAAAATTGGATAGAATTACTAGTTTTAGCTACGGAAATTTTTATAACAAATCTATACTAACTATATCTTAGCTACCTTTCTTATATTATACATGTCTTGAAATACCATAGACACGTATACAATATTTTGACATATCATATTGACATCATCTATATATATTATTTTGAATAACCCATAAGACACTATATGCGGTAATGCTCGAGTTAGCATATAATGGGTCGAGGTTGATTCTAAAATAATATATATACCATGGGTTGTGATCGAGTCTGAGACATGTATACAATGGGTCGTGGATTGATTCGAAATAATATGTATAATGTGGGTCTTGAAAATATTAAGACAATATACTATATCGATTTATTTATGTACTACTAACTGTGGACTACTAATTGTGGACTACTAACGTTGGACTACTAACTTAACAACTTAAATCGTCAATACGTAATAAAAAATGTTGTGAATATATTTCGATCATACTTTGATATGTATGTATATAATTGTTATAGGTTCGTGAATCGACCCGTGGCCAAGTCTTTTTTCGACGAATTAAAAATCTGTGAAAGTGAGTTATAGTCCCATTTTTACTATCGAATATTTTTGGGATGAGAATACATGCAGTTTTATAAATGTTTTACAACATAGGCACAAGTACTTGAAACTACATTCTATGGTTGGATTATTATATCGGATATCACCCTTTTTAGTCTGGTAATCTAAGAATTAGGGAACAGAAACCCTAATTGATGTGAATCCTAAAGATAGATCTATTGGGCCTAACAAACCCCATCCGGGTTACGGATGCTTTAGTACTTCGATTTTATCATGTCCGATGAGAGTCCCGGAATGATAGGGATATTCTAGATGCATTTTGTTAATGTCGGTTACCAGGTGTTCACCATATGAATGATTACAGGTTATGTGTATCATGTTTTGTACACGGGTTACGTGTGCGGTTAAATATTTGAAATCTTGTGGCCTATTATTATTACGATTTATGATATAGGTTAAACCTATAACTCACCAACATTTTTGTTGACGTTTAAAGCATGTTTATTCTCAGGTGATTATTAAGAGCTTCCACTGTTGCATGCTAAATAAAGACAAGATTTGGAGTCAGCATGCTTGTATAATATTGTTTAAAAACTGCATTCGAGAACTTGTTTTAATGTAACATATTATTATTGTAAATCATTATGTAATGGTCGTGTGTAAACGATATATTTTAGATTATCATTTCTTGATAATTTGTGTTATGTTTTTCTAAACCTTTGTCGATAAAATAAACGTTATGGTGTATTTTAAAAATGAATGCAGTCTTTGAAAAATGTCTCATATAGAGGTCAAAACCTTGCAATGAAACCAATTAATATGAAACATTTATAATAGATATGAACGGGGCATTTCACATGTGATGTGTGTCTTAGTTCGTTCAATCTCTCCTTTTTATTTTCTATATAAAGGATGAACCAAGGGGAAGTTGTAATGAAGAAATCAATGACCTTTAAACACCATTAGTGTAGGTATAAGTTTCAGAAGATTAAAAGTTTTCACTTAATAATAAATTAATATCACATTTAGTAAAACCTCTTAACCTTTATCCACTTTAATTTCATTCACATTAAATATTTTTCAACAATCCCCCACATGAATGAAATTTATAACCGAAACAATAACAGTTACTCGACTTCTCATTCACGTTAGTACGATTCTACAACTCTTTAAACATCGATTGCTCATTCATCTAAAAACTACTTTGGATATATAACATTATGTTATGAAGCCTTGGCCACCGACTACATAACCAACATCCAAAGTCAACGAAAACCTCATTTTCGCCTAGATCTTTCTTCAAGAACGTAATTGAATGAAAACCGATAATTGGTATGGCAATTCTTGTTACAAGATGCGAATGAGTACATGACGAGACTTCAATAGATAAATATAGTGATTTGTCGGAGGGATTTTAAACTAAGGAGCGACAAAGTTGCTGGTACATTTGCTGGTAATATGGTGGAATATAAAAGGTTCCCCAGTAACAATAAAATAGCACGCATATAAATCAAGGTTATAATAAGGTTGTTTCGAATGAAAAGTCAAAGTTGACTTGCTGGAGCTGTGACAAGATTGGCTAATTTGAAAGGAATTACCAAGTTATTTTGGGTAAATATAACACTAAAGGAATTAGCACAACTATGTGTTAAACGTTTACTCAGTTTCCGAGAGTTTTTTAGATGCATAACTAAATGCGTCAATCTCTTCTTCCGTAGATGAAGTGCGGTTGGTTCATCCTCTCGGTTGAGGTATTTTTAAGAATCATGAAAGGTTTGAACGCAGATTGTAATCGTCAAGATACAAATGAGGCTTAAGATGAAATCAAGTGGCAAACTTGAAGAATTGTTTAGTTTCATATGTTATAATCAATATTTTAATTCATTTTAATTTGTCCAATATTATTAGTCCATAGTCGATAGTCCACAGTTAACAGTCCAATAATTCATATATAGTTTAATATATAATATTCGAATTAATTAATACGTGTCGTGACCCGTATACATCTCAGACTCGATCACAACTCAAACTATATATATTATTGTAGAATCAACCTCAACCTTGTATAGCGAACTCGATCATTACAGCATATAGAGTGTCTATGGTTATTCCAAATAATATTTATAGATGCGTCGATATGATATGTCAAAACCTTGTATACGTGTCCCGATATTTAAATGCGTAAATAACAGTATTTAAATGACGATAAATAAAGTGCATAAAATAAATAACAGAAATTAAATGACGATAAATAAAATTGTGAGAATTAAAATTGCGATAAAATAAATTGCGATAATTAAATTGTAATACGGAATTAACAGTTAGCTAAGATTTCGTTAGTGTGGATTCTTAACAAAATTTCTCATAGTTAATTTGTTTGTTTCTAACAAATTTTATTTTGTCCAATGTTTTCTTCATTATGCCACTTGTTGGATTCTGATAGGTCAAAATCCAAATATGAAATTGAATTTGAATGAAAATAGTTATTCTTTAGTGAACGGATACGTATATCGGTGGTTGTAAGTAGGATAGTGAATGATTGTTGAATCAGATTCGCAGAATGTATCGTGTAACTGATTAATATGAAATTTAAATATTCCTCGGGTATTACCTACCCGTTAAAATATTTTCATCATTAACAGTTTGTACGAAAGAATTTTTAATTACAATCTTTATGAAAATATACTTACATATATATTTTCTTCAGATGTAATCATGGATTTAATGAGTCAATATGTTATTAAACTCATTTGATTTATCATTAGAACAATACTATATAATCTCTAAAACATTAGATATTACATAATCGCCATGTCGAACGAAGATAAATGATGTAGAATGATTCGTAGATTGATGATTATGTTCGAGATACATAATGAGATGTTGAGGCATTGATTGTTGATAGTACTGGTGCCGTTATTGATGGTACTATTGGTGTCGGTGATGTTGCTGAAGCTGGTATGTTTTGCACCATATTTTCCAAGGCTACAACTCGGGCGCGAAGCTCGTTGACTTCTTATATTATTCCGGGATGATTGTCGGTACGAGCGGATGAATAAGGTTTTGAATTTGAGATAGTATATAATCATGGCGATATATTCGGGTAATGAGGACAAACATAGTGTTTCGGATTGGTTCGCCGGTGAATGCTTCAGATTCTTCGCCAAGAGTGCAGAAGGGATCGCCTTCTTCTCGTCTCCATCGGTTAAGTCGACTACAAACCCATCAGATGAATTGGGGATGGATGATTGGTTGGTTCATTCTGGTGACACCGCTTTCAGAGTTTAGGTGAATATCCATCTCGGAATAGCTGTCGGAATAACTATCGGAATAGCTATCGAAATCTGAGGGACTCGGACTGGTTGAGGGATTCATCTCGTACGATCAGATAAAGGATTTTCAGTAAGAAATAGATTATAGGATGTAGATTAGTACCCTGCAATACATAATTCACATATGCATATATAATACTAAAATCTCATAAGTTACGGAGGAATCTACGGAATACGACCGACAAAGTTTACAGTAATAGATATGCTAAGATATGGATTTGTCTATACACTATTCATGCAATCAATGCAGTAAGATGTGTCTAGACTAGGAATGATAAGAAGGTAATTTCCTAAGGATGATAAGTAGATGATTTCCGACACGAAATGATAAGCAAAACTTTTGACATTCAGACACGGTCGAAGTCTAGACTCACTAATGCATCCTAACAACTATCAGGTAGACACACTAATGCAAGACCTGGTTCGCTAAGACCACCGCTCTGATACCAACTGAAGCGACCCGTCCTAATCCATCCGGACGAAGTCCATATCGATTATAAATGATTCACAACAGTTGATTTCATCGCGAGGTACTTGACCTCTATATGATACATTTTACAAACATTGCATTCGTTTTTGAAAAGACAATCTTTCATTACATCGAAAGTTGACGGCATGCATACCATTTTATAATATATCTAACTATAATTGACTTAATAATAATCTTGATGAACTCAACGACTCGAATGCAACGTCTTTTGAAATATGTCATGAATGACTCCAAGTAATATCTTTAAAATGAGCAATTGCACAGCGGAAGACTTCTTTCATACCTGAGAATAAACATGCTTTAAAGTGTCAACCAAAAGGTTGGTAAGTTCATTAGTTTATTATAAATAATCATTTCATAATTTTAATAGACCACAAGATTTCATATTTCCATTTATCATAAACATACGTCCCATACATAGAGACAAAAATCATTCATATGTATTGAACACCTGGTAACCGACAATAACAAGATGCATATAAGAATATCCCCTATCATTTCGGGAAATCCTTCGAACGTGATAAAAACAACATCGAAGTACAAAAGCATCCGGTACTTTGGATGGGGTTCGTTAGGCCCAATAGATCTATCTTTAGGATTCGTGTCAATTAGTAGATCGGTTTACTAATTCTTAGGTTACCAAGCAAAAGGGGCATATTCAGCTTCGATCATTCAACCATATAATGTAGTTTCGATTACTTGTGTCTATTTCGTAAAACATTTATAAAAATTGCGCATGTATTCTCAGCCCAAAAATATAAAGAGTAAAAAGGCAAATGAAAACTCACCTAATGTATTTTGTAGTAAAAATACATATGACTATATTGAACAATGCAGGGTTGGCCTCGAATTCACGAACCTATATCATTTATATATATATATATATATATATATATATATATATATATATATATATATATATATATATATATATATATATATATATATATATATATATATATATATATATATATATATATATATTAACACATATAATAACAATTAAACAAGTTTTATATATTAATATTAATACACTTTATAATTTGTATGTTATATTAATAAATAGTTTAATTATACCTATTTTATATATTTTAGATAATTATATATATGATTATATTAAAAGGTATTTATCTATTACATATAACTTAGTTAATATTTTATAATAATAACATTTTATTTAAATCAGTATGTAATATTAATATAGTTAGGATATATGATAGAATACCTATTTTATATATTTTAGATAATTATATATATGATTATATTAAAAGGTATTTATCTATTACATATAACTTAGTTAATATTTTATAATAATAACATTTTATTTAAATCAGTATGTAATATTAATATAGTTAGGATATATGTAAAAATATATTTTTATATAAATACCATTTGTTTATTATGATATTAATAAAACAATGATAATAATAATAATAATAATAATAATGATAATTCTAATAAAAATGATAAACTTAATAAAAATGATAATTTTAATAATAATAACACTAGCTTTAATAATAATAATAATAATAATAATAATAAAAATGATAATTTTAAATATTAATGTTACTTTTAATACAAATGATAATTTTTTCTAATAATGATACTCTTAATAATAATAATAATAATAATGATAAAAATAAAAGTACTACCTTAAAGAATAAGCTTCCTAAAAAAATGCTAGAGACCGGGTTCGAACTCGAGGCCTCCCGCTCCACACAAACACCCTTAACCGTACTTCTGTTTTTATGTTTCTGTTTAATCTCCTAAACTAAATCCCTTATTAAACTAGTAACACTTTAAATAATCATTGTGAACCCTTGATTCAGCCCATGATTACTCGGCCCAAGTTTAGAATTCTAGCCCAACAACCAGTCCGATATTGACAGCTTCAATTGTTGATAAAAAAAAACGCCGTAGCCTGGGTTAGAACCCAGGACCTCTCGCTTACCACAAACACACCTAAACCATTCCTCTACCCTTTCTTATCTGTTTTAGTACGGATTTTAAATTTATTTAACTTGTTTTCTGACCTCATCATCTTCTTTAAACTCAATCGACCAAAACATAATCATCATAATCGTGTTTCCTCCTTATTCATTATCATCGTCGCTATTATATCAAAGAAACATCATGACATCGTCTTCACGAAGCATCACCATCATTGTTGTACCATTTAATCATCATCATCTTTTATCATGATTCTTATCATGTATCTCCATCACACATATCATCATACCTCACGATCATCACCTATATCATCATCATCACAAAATCATCTCATTCATATAGCATAATCATCATCTCTTTTATTCAATTTAACAATCATCTTCATTATCACAGCACGGCTCGTTCATCCATTATTCTAGTCACTGCAATCAGGAACGGAATTGAAAAAGGTAGCAGCCTGGTCTAGTTTTACTTCGGCCCAACAGGTTATGACGACCCAATATGTAAATCCCTTTTTAAGTTTAAGTGGCTCGTTAATTCGATGGGTGAGTGATGATATCGTCCAGCCCAAAAATAATGCAATCAATTAAATAAGAATAAAGGGTGTCCTTTCTACTATCCCCTTTTCTATATAACCAACAACAATATCAATTATTAAAAAGGGAATTGGTGGTGTTCGTATAGGAATAGAAAAATATAAACGGCACAAGTGGATTTCGTTTGTTGGCAAGTTGAACAAACAGCATAACATTATAGTAGTTGTAAGAAATCGAACCGTATAGAAGCAGTATTTGGTGGTTTATTGTAGCTTAAACAGAACATTTTAGATGGGTGATGGCTGTTAGTTTTCGAGTTGTACTAGCAACAGAAGAAGGAAATAGCAGTTGGTTGTGAAGTTTACGAACAAAACAGAAAAACGGAATATAGACGTGTGATGACAAAATGGTGGCGGTTGTCTAAGGAGAAGAAGAATATAGGAGGAAAGAGTGGCCAAGGTGATGATTGATTAAGATGATGATCAAAGGTGGTGGTGATATTCGATGATGGTTTGTGTTGTTTGTTTTAACCGAACATTAGATCGTGATTGGTGTTCATGGTTCGTCGTAAAAATTGAAAGAGAATAGAGGGAGAGAGAGAGAGAGAGAGAGAGATAGATAAAAATGATGGCTCGTTAGTGATGGAAAAGGTGACGGGTTGTTTGAAGTTTGAGAAGTGAATGGAGGTTTTATGATGTGGTGTGTTTGTGTGTTTACGTAGAGAAACAGAAGCCAAGCAATAACATAACAGAAATGATGAGATGATGGTTGTAGGTGTTTGATGATCTGGATAAGTATATACATATATAAAATATATGTGTCTAATGTGATGTTTCTTTCACAAACCAAATGCCAGCAAATCATTTAATAATTGTAAGGTAATATAATAATAATAAATATACATCTAGATAAAGGATCGTGCAATAATTTAACACAGTGTAGCAGCCATCAAATTTGGAATGATACTACCGACAGTTTAACCCGGATGGCTATATCGTGTCCATTGCTAAACGGTTAATGTATAAAAGTGTTCCTAAAAATCCCAAACTTTTAGATTAAATATATTTAATTATTTCACTCATTATCTGTTTGAAACCTGATCAAAAAGGTTCGATAATTATTTATTTTCTGTTCCAATTTATATGTACGGAGTACTAATATTTAAACTTAACAATGTAAAAATATTTTCTAACAAACCTAAAATCTTCGTAATCAAATTACAGTCCAACTTTTATTTTAATCCTTCGTGAACATGTACAATATCTATATTAAAACTAACAAAACATCAACCGAGTGTTACCGACGTTTACCAACTAAGCTCGAAATCATTCATTTTCTAATTACTCTCTCTCTATATATAATCAATTTTAAATAACAAGTTTTATCACATAAACATATATTATATATTTTTAAACAAATAGATTTAATATTATTTTATATATTTAATATTTACAAGTAGTATTTATATACATATTTATACACACACACACACACACATACACACACACACACACACACACATACACACACACACACACACACATACATATATATATATATATATATATATATATATATATATATATATATATATATATATATATATATATATATATATATATATATATATATATATATATATATAATAGTTTTCATTACATCGCATATTAACTTACATATTTATTTCCAACAATTAAACCATATATTATTTCAAATATTATTTCAAATATATATTTAAATATATACGTATCTATTTACAAATAGTTGTTCGTGAATCGTCGGGAATGGTCGAAGGTCAATTGAATGTATGACAACAGTTCAAAAACTTTGAGACTCAACATTACACACTTTGCTTATCGTATTGAAATCAAATAAGATTCATGTTTAAATTTGGTCAGAAATTCCCGGGTCATCACATTGTTCTAAGTGTTCTTCATCATATTCATCAAAATCTACATCAATCTAGCTCATAAATCCATACATAAATCAACAAACAAAACAACTACTCAAGAACACTTCAAGAACACTTTCAAGTTTGATAGATTACTTCCAAGCTTTCTAATCCATTCCAAGTAATCATCTAAGATCAAGAAACCTTTGTTATTTACAATAGGTTATCTTTCTAATTCAAGGTAATATTCATATTCAAACTTTGATTCAATTTCTTTAACTATATCTATCTTAATTCAAGTAGTAATCTTACTTGAATTTGTTTTCGTGTCATGATTCTACTTCAAGAACTTCCAAGCCATCAAAGATCCATTGAAGCTCAAGTTAATTTCTCATCATTTCTAGTAGGTTTACCTACAATACTTGAGATAGTAATGATGTTCATAACATCATTCGATTCATATATATATAACTATCTTATTCGGAGAATATAACTTGTAATCACTAGAACATAGTTTAGTTAATTCTAAACTTGTTCGCAAACAAAGTTAATCCTTCTAACTTAACTTTTAAAATCAACTAAACACATGTTTTATATCTATATTATATGCTAACTTAATGATTTAAAACTTGAAAACACGAAGAACACCGTAAAAACGGACATACGCTTTCGTAGTAAAACCGGGGGCTGTTTTGGGTTGGATAATTAAAAACTATGATAATCTTTGATTTGAAAGTTGTTCTTATGGAAAAATGATATTTCATATGAACATGAAACTATATCCAAAAATCTTGGTTAAACTCAAAGTAGAAGTATGTTTTTCAAAATGGTCATCAAGACGTCGTTCTTTCGACTGAAATGACTATCTCTTTCAAAAACGACTTGTAACCCGTAACTCTGACTATAAATCATCACTTTTTCTGTTTAGTTTCATAAATTTTAGTTCGATACGAAACCATAGCAATTTGATTCACTTAAAACGGATTTATAATGAAGAAATTATGGGTAAAACAAAATTGGATAGAATTACTAGTTTTAGCTACGGAAATTTTTATAACAAATCTATACTAACTATATCTTAGCTACCTTTCTTATATTATACATGTCTTGATAGACCATAGACACGTATACAATATTTTGACATATCATATTGACATCATCTACATATATTATTTTGAATAACTCATAAGACACTATATGCGGTAATGCTCGAGTTAGCATATAATGGGTCGAGGTTGATTCTAAAATAATATATATACCATGGGTTGTGATCGAGCCTGAGACATCTATACAATGGGTCGTGGATTGATTTGAAATAATATGTATAATGTGGGTCTTGAAAATATTAAGACAATATACTATATCGATTTATTTATGTACTACTAACTGTGGACTACGAATTGTGGACTACTAACGTTGGACTACTAACTTAACAACTTAAATCGTCAACACGTAATAAAAAATGTTGTGAATATATTTCGATCATACTTTGATATGTATGTATATAATTGTTATAGGTTCGTGAATCGACCCGTGGCCAAGTCTTTTTTCGACGAATTAAAAATATGTGAAAGTGAGTTATAGTCCCATTTTTACTATCGAATATTTTTGGGATAAGAATACATGCAGTTTTATAAATGTTTTACAAAATAGGCACAAGTACTTGAAACTACATTCTATGGTTGGATTATTATACCGGATATCACCCTTTTTAGTCTGGTAATCTAAGAATTAGGGAACAGAAACCCTAATTGACGCGAATCCTAAAGATAGATCTATTGGGCCTAACAAACCCCATCCGGGTTACGGATGTAACACCCCAGCTTAACATGACCACAATATTGTCCGCTTTGCCCGCAGGCGCACGGCTTTTTCTTGGCAACCACACACGAGAAGCACTTTCCCAGGAGGTCACCCATCCTGGTAGTACTCTCGCCCGAGCACGCTTAACCGCAGCGTACTCACACATCTGCTCTGCCTGTGGTCCCAAAACGCGTTGTGTCATTTAAGCGTGAGTATTACCTTATAATCCCATGATCACTCATGTTCGTGGGCGATGTGGGATTTGCCTAGGGTGTTACATTCACCCCCCCTTAGGGACTCATCGTCCGCGATGAGGTTTGCCCCACCACCCCCAACGGCACATGAGTGGCTCTGATACCATTCTGAAACACCCCAGCTTAACATGACCACAATATTGTCCGCTTTGCCCGCAGGCGCACGGCTTTTTCTTGGCAACCACACACGAGAAGCACTTTCCCAGGAGGTCACCCATCCTGGTAGTGCTCTCGCCCGAGCACGCTTAACCGCAGCGTACTCACACATCTGCTCTGCCTGTGGTCCCAAAACGCGTTGTGTCATTTAAGCGTGAGTATTACCTTATAATCCCATGATCACTCATGTTCGTGGGCGATGTGGGATTTGCCTAGGGTGTTACAACGGATGCTTTAGTACTTCGATTTTATCATGTCCGATGAGAGTCCCGGAATGATGGGGATATTCTAGATACATTTTGTTAATGTCGGTTACCAGGTGTTCACCATATGAATGATTACAGGTTATGTGTATCATGTTTTGTACAAGGGTTACGTGTGCGGTTAAATATTTGAAATCTTGTGGCCTATTATTATTACGATTTATGATATAGGTTAAACCTATAACTCACCAACATTTTTGTTGACGTTTAAAGCATGTTTATTCTCAGGTGATTATTAAGAGCTTCCACTGTTGCATGCTAAATAAAGACAAGATTTGGAGTCAGCATGCTTGTATAATATTGTTTAAAAACTGCATTCGAGAACTTGTTTTAATGTAACATATTATTATTGTAAACCATTATGTAATGGTCGTGTGTAAACGATATATTTTAGATTATCATTTCTTGATAATTTATGTTATGTTTTTCTAAACCTTTGTCGATAAAATAAACGTTATGGTGTGTTTTAAAAATGAATGCAGTCTTTAAAAAATGTCTCATGTAGAGGTCAAAACCTCGCAATGAAACCAATTAATATGAAACATTTATAATAGATATGAATGGGGCATTTCACACGTGATGTGTGTCTTAGTTCGTTCAATCTCTCCTTTTTATTTTCTATATAAAGGATGAACCAAGGGGAAGTTGTAATGAAGAAATCAGTGACCTTTAAACACCATTAGTGTAGGTATAAGTTTCAGAAGATTAAAAGTTTTCACTTAATAATAAATTAATATCACATTTAGTAAAACCTATTAACCTTTATCCACTTTAATTTCATTCACATTAAATATTTTTCAACAATCCCCCACATGAATGAAATTTATAACCGAAACAATAACAGTTACTCGACTTCTCATTCACGTTAGTACGATTCTACATCTCTTTAAACATCGATTGCTCATTCATCTAAAAACTACTTTGGATATATAACATTATGTTATGAAGCCTTGGCCATCGACTACATAACCAACATCCAAAGTCAACGAAAACCTCATTTTCGCCTAGATCTTTCATCAAGAACGCAATTGAATGAAAACCGATCTCTCAAAACACACAAATTTTAACAAGATTTTCAACAGTTGAATCCTGCATAGGATAGGTAGGTGTTACCCTTTGAACCTTCCCTTATGAAATGCACTTAGTCTCCTAGCTCACAGTAGACATGATGTCTTTGAACTGGTCTGCTATTTGTGTAGATGACAATACACTTCACACAGGATTCTCCCTGACATTGTCAAGTCCTCATAGTCGTGTTCATTATGGTCATGAAACACTAGCCTGGTTCTGCAAGAGCTATTAGGAATTATGCCCCTTTAATTCCCTTCGAAGCGACCCCACTTCTCTCTCACATAGGTGATTTCTTAAAGATCTTTAATAGCCTTAAGCTTATATCTTTAAAAATCATTAAAAGCCAAAAGCTTAGCCTCATAAAATGTCACTTTTATTTATCGGAATGGACTAGGTAGTTGTATAACTCCCTCAATTAGTTTTGGAGGTTTATGAACTCCCCCACAGTGACCACCCACAGTTTATACAAATAGGTTGTCCTATTGAACCCAGATCTTGGGATCTCCAGTCAACTGGGTTAGGTTTCCTTCATATAAACTATCATTTCAAGGTCTTTAGTCTCATTCCACAACATAATCTCTACTTAACCCCCATGGTTGTCGGATCCGAATTGTTATCATTTAACTCTACAAAGTTAACT
The DNA here is from genome assembly GCF_046630445.1 of Rutidosis leptorrhynchoides. NCBI lineage: Eukaryota > Viridiplantae > Streptophyta > Magnoliopsida > Asterales > Asteraceae > Rutidosis > Rutidosis leptorrhynchoides. Next base: position 620,065,219 of record NC_092333.1, on the reverse strand, counting down.
AAGATAACCTACAAAGAGATTAGTTGTTCTATTGTAATTATATTGACTATGTCAATCTTAATTACCATCATTGGCTCAAAAGATATAGAATTTGACATCAACTAAATGCTTACTTTTGGCCATCCAATTAATCATTTATCATGAATCGTGTACTTGTTATCAAAATGCAAGACACTCCCACATTTTCATGGTTTTGTGTTCAACTTACACAAGTAGTAGGTTAATGTTTATCCTTTCAAAGCTTCCCCCACATGTCTTGCAACTTGATATATAGTCAACCATAATCATATACATCAAATATGATTCTTAATCAATGATGTAGTCAAATGCCTCCACATAAGATTTACATCTTTTGTGTTTCAGATTCTAACACATATTGAGCACTTCTCGGTCATATTCTAGGTTGGACCTAGAAACGTCGAATATAGGAAACTTAATCAAGTTTTCGCACTCAAATTACACATGCAAATCTGAATTCCAGTTAAGTAACTCAACCTAAGGCACCTCAACATTCAAGATAATATAATAAAGATAGATATCTTTATGTTTATAATTATCTTCAAAATCATCGATTTCCATATACACTGAATTTAATCAATATCATTGACGTCACTAATTTGGTTTTACAATACATCAAACCCTTTTATACTGAATGAAATACTGATTTTGTCTTGACATAAATTCAGCACAACGGAATGTTCGTTGTTAATAGATCTCTGCAGGTGATCATCATTAACAAGTCTAAGTCTAGCACGCCATAGACTTCAACACCAAAGCGTGAGAATAGAAGATGCATCATTCTAATTCCCCATAACTTTCTAGTAACTTGGAATCTCATACCATGATTCTCGTAACAATTCTTATTTAGACAAAATCTATTTGAGACTAAACACCATCACTAGTGTCTTATAAACACCGTCTTTTATTCATCATTCAGTCTTACTTCCTTCGTATACATAATGATATGCCACTTATGAAGGAGGTTTCTTTAATTCTCCATCAAGAGAATTTCTCTTGGACATCTTTAAAGTCCTATCACATAATTCAATTTATCATCACAAGATAAATTGAATTAGTTTCCATCATGATGTTCACTCATATATGGTACATGTAATTATTTATTGTAACCTTGACTTCTTAATGCCAAGTCATTATAATGTACTCCTGATACTTACTCGGACCTTCAAGAGAAATATTAATCTCGCTAGACACTGAGTGTCATATCTTTAATTCACATTTAGAATTTTCTCATATTATGACATATTCTCAATCCATTTCATTTGCATTAACATGTGTGTCGGAATCACGAATTTGAACCAAATCTTACTAAATGTATTCAAATATAATCCATGTCATTTACTGACATAGCTAACTTCTTTCCAACTATTGTCATGACTTATTTTTAAAGGCAGTCAACTCAAGTCCTTTCTTTTATCACTCCATTAAAACTAAAATTATAATTATAAAGAGGGACATTATTTATTGATTAAAACTCTTTTCTCTAAAAAGTAGTAGGTTTATATCTTAGATGAACCAACCAAAACTATTTCATTTCGAGTTTTGTAATAAAATACAATTTAACGGGTACAAAAAAACTCATGACAATCTATAAAAAGAAGCCTCATACATTTTCATTGTCCTTTCCAATTTAATAATGGGATATGTCGATTCCATCCATGATTATCATTATCTCATTCACATGATAACCGATACAATCATAGTCATTCTCACTCGTGACTGAACTAATATGAAAGTTCCAAAGATCACACCTAGGTTAAACCATATAGGTTTCAACCACCAGAAATGACCACCAAGTCATTCTCACTTGTGATCATCGACTGAACTAATATAGAAGTTCCAATGATCACAGTTAGGTTAAATCAAATAGGTTTCAACGACACATGTTAAACCAAACAGGTTTCAACTAAACATGTTAAACCAAACATGTTTTTCACACTCATGAGATAAGCAATATATCCACATCGTTCTCATCATGGCCCTTTAGTGGAATGCAAATCGGCTCTTCAAGTTGAAGAACTTTACATCCACTATGTCATATGCATGTTTCATTAAGAAACTAAAACAATTTAGAACAAACAACAATATGTTCTGAAGTTTTATCGTCAAATAGTTAACAAACTACGCCGTCATCGAGTAGTAGGCTGTTTATATCTCTTGTTAACTATTATCAAAAATACTTTAAAATCTCACGTCTTGAATACGTTTATATTCAAAAAACCAAAAAATGGTAATAAACCTCATATTTTGTATACCATTATCTTTCAAAATAAATAAGGTACTTGACGTTACATTTTGAATACCTATTATATTCCTAACTCAAGAAGGTACAAACCATATGTTTTGAATACAACAACATTCCGAAGGTACTAAACCTTACAACTTAATGGAATATAATTCAAGACCCCACAAGTCATTAGGACTTATGTTTTGAATAAATTTATTCCAAAACAATATGCTTGAATTTTCTTTCTCAAACAACATCATGTTGTTAAATTCATCAAAAATTATTTTAACTACAATCTCGATAATGTCATTTTCTTTACAAAGAGCAAAGAAACTTTTTGTGTAGAGACACACTCCGCACAACCTTAATAAAGGACCAAGACATTATCCCAAAAACGTTCAAAATACGTTTTAACCATTATTAACAAAACACATGCTTTGTTTTCCGACATATTTCATATGTGGCACATGAATACGTTTTCACAAATCATAAAACCTTTTGTCATAAGCACAACTATTATGGAACTTTTTCCACAAAATAAATGCATATGTAGAAACAAACTCTACACGTATAAATGTTCGTTAAGAGACCCTCAATCTCATAGGTAGAAACAAACTCTACCTAAACCATTGTCTTATCAAACAATTAAATTATAGTCGACTTCATATGTATAAACAAACTCTACCCATACGATTGACTTTTCAAACGGTTAGACATTTAGTCAACCTTGTGTGTAGAAATAAACTCTATCCTCATTGACTTGTCAAATAATTAGACATTTAGTCAACTTCAACTTATATGTAGAAACAAACTCTACATCAACAAATTGTTTGTTCAAAAAGACTAAACTAGCCTTCAATATCTCATATGTAGAAACGAACTCTACATAAATATTGTCTCCTTACGGAACTACAATTCCGAAACGTTTACAAAAATGAAAATAACGTTTTTTTTCTTCAGACATTACATTTATGTTTGAAACGAACTACAAACATATAGACCATACATAATCTAGTTCCACATTTTCAAACGCTTTTTAATCTAGTTCCACATTTTCAAACGCTTTTTAATCGTTATAAAGTCTTTAATAACGTAAGAAATGTACCATATTATTCTAAAAGGAATATGAAGTGTACGCAACTTTTACACTTAACGCGTTTCAACATTTGTTAACTTCTCAAAACATTTAGTGCAGAATAAAATTTATTAAACACACTCACGTTAGAACAACTCGACTGATATATATATAATATACCAACAAAATAGGTATGTAAACGTTATTCAAAACAAATATATAATATGCCTTAAAAAACCTTCAAAATAGTTTAATTCTAGATTTTGAACAATCCTTCAAACTCTTATAAAGGCAATCGAAACGGATTCAAAACCATTAAAACCCATCTCAAATACATTAGTAAGGTGCATAACTTACAAGAATAGCCTCTTGGATTATAAAACGTTTGGACAATCGACATTATGCAGCCAACTTTGAATAAGGGTTTATATTTTTATTTAATCATAGTGTAGCAAAACCAAGAATAAAACGGAACTCTATTCTTTTCCTCAAACCATTACAAGATTATCAACAAATGGTTATCAACAACACTATAATTGTTTTTTTTTTTTTACTATTTGCTTTAAATACCAAGCATATATAAAATCAGTCACTTTTTTTTCCATCCCAATTATTTAGTGCTAAATTGCTTTAGAGACATATCTCAAAAGGAAACATGCATCCACTTAGTAACAATATGATTTTAGTTAAGTTATTTGGAAACTGAATATATCAAACTTTCAATATTTCTCATAAATTAATGTAAATCATCTTCGGATACCATAAATTATCACCAGAACAGAATTTAAAGATCTAAAGTTCTTTCAAACGTTTTAATTTTATATGTAAAACCCATTTGATTAGATATACACGTTGAGATTTCTACGAAACATTCGGGTGACAATTAAAAATAAATCTCTTTTAAGATTGTAAGAAATAGTACCCGAAATCACAATTTCATTATAATAATAAATCAAATATATAGAAATACACATACTTTGAGGATCATATAATCAAAAGGATATGTAAAAGGATATATCATCTCGTCAAGAGAAACCAGAAGATATTCATCAACAAATGATGTGCCGAGGCCCGTGTTAGACACGGTTCCCTTAAAACAAATTCGCCGTCTACACGTCGCCTGTTTCCCATGGTACAACGGCCGAAGCAGTGGTACTGCCGGACTTGAACCGCATGCCTGAAAATGTTGTCTTTGTCGTGTTTGTAAGCTAGTCTAAACGTTTGTTCACATGAACAAAATCTCAAATTCATAACTCACAAACATACACGTGATGTGTGTCTTAGTTCGTTCAATCTCTCCTTTTTATTTTCTATATAAAGGATGAACCAAGGGGAAGTTGTAATGAAGAAATCAATGACCTTTAAAGTATAGGTATAAGTTTCAGAAGATTAAAAGTTTTCACTTAATAATAAATTAATATCACATTTAGTAAAACCTCTTAACCTTTATCCACTTTAATTTCATTCACATTAAATATTTTCCAACAAATAGTTAATGACAATCACTAATAAAGTATAATTGATTTAATGATGTTGACATGACGTAGTCATGTCCACTCTACGGCATTGTACCTACTTCATGTTATCGATCAACGGTTATCCTTTTACTTTTTAAATGCAAACTCACACTTAACACGAATTTATACCACGAATATATTTATACATGTCTACCACGAGAGTCGAGGCTTGAACCCCCAACCTCCTCACATAGCGTTAGACTATAAGTCCTTTAGTATCAACGCATTTGCTAATCATACTAGATTGACTCTTTTGCCACTCCACCATCTTCTTGATTGTATCATACTATCATAACATTAATGAATGTAGCCAATTGTTTGAGCTCATGATGACAAACTCTTCTAATCATCGAGATAAAACATTTAACACCTTGTTGATAGCAAACTATATCTTGAGTTTTGCTCATTGGCTAATTTCTAATTAACATGGTTAAAAAAATAACTGTCCACTAATTCTTTAATCAGAATCCAATATAGGAAAAGAAGTACTCCGTGTACAAAAATGTAAACAATATGATTAGAAAAGCTCTCATTATTGATACTACTGTACTTTAATATGAATAAATACCATAAAATTGCCTTTCAAAAAATAAATAAATAAATAAATACCATAAAATTACAAATGTAATTATTCGAAAAGCGTACATTTCTTACTGTCGTCGGAGGGAACACAAATGAACGATCATGAAATATTATTTTCTAGGTCCAGACAAAACAGTTAAAAAGATTGTGACAACACACCAAGTCATGAGACAATTTTTGTTTTTCCTCTTGTGACTAATGATTAAAAATTAAATGATTAATTATTACTCCATTTATTATTATTATTATTATTATTATTATTATTATTATTATTATTATTATTATTATTATTATTATTATTATTATTATTATTATTATTATTATTATATTATATTATATTATATTATATTATATTATATTATATTTTATACATTTTATACATTTTATACTAAAAGTGAGCCAACATTTTGTATTTCCAGTTTTACCGGATTGTCGTATTGAGTTTGCGTTCACACTACAAACGGTCCCTCAAGTTCGGCTCAATTTACAAAACGGTCCCTCAAGTTTACACTTTTTCAGGAGTAGAAAACGTAAATATCTAATTTTATTAAAAATACCTATATACTAAGTGACCCAACATTTGGTGGTTTCAGTTCTAACGGATTGTCGTTTTGAGTTTGCGTTCACACTACAAACGGTCCCTCAAGTTCGGCTCAATTTACAAAACGGCCCCTCAACTTTACACTTTTTCAGGGGTAGAAAGCGTAAATATCTAATTTTATTAAAATAAATGAAAACTAATTCCACCCGAATATTTAACGGGCCCTATCTTCTCGCTCGGTACGAGTTAATTTTTCCGAGACCACCGTTCAACTCGGAAAAATCAGGCCAACCCAACGGGACTAACTATACTCGAAACGGACATCGTTAAAAAAAACACTAGATAACGGGCCCTATATTCTCGCTCGGTGCGAGTTAAATTTTTCCGAGACCACCATTTAACTCGAAATAATTTTACGAACACAACGCGACTAACTATACGCGAAACGAACATCGTTAAAAAAACACCAAATATTTCGGCCTATATTACGTACATATACATACACGTCCAACAAACAACCCAACCTACTAGATATATTAGGTACCAAATAACGTATATCCAAATTTGAACGCGCGTCGAATACAACCGCAGCAACGCGCGGTCGAATTTTTTTCTAGTTATTATCATTATTGGTAATGTTAAATGTTAATGTTAATTATTACGGAGTATGTTATTATTGTTATTATCATTTTTTTAAAAGTAACAATTTTATAAATAACTAATTGACTAGAAAGAAGTTAGTAAATACACCGATTATAAATTATCACTTTTTTGATTATAGACCTTAGAATCAAAAGTTTAATTTTAATCAACACGACGTTAGTGTGTGATGACCCTAAATCTACGAACTAAGAAAAAAGTTTATATCATAACCACAAACAACACACGTACCAAAAAACACGATCAGATTCAAATATAATATAGATAAACATATATGTACGAATAATAGTAGAAAAGATTGGATGCATGATGACGAAATTACCCTCAAAAAATAAAGTGAAAGGACATTTCAGTCCAAACGAAACAGTAAACATACAGAGTATAGGAGTGATTTTAGGGATTAGTATACAGGGATTATTATCATTATTGGTAATGTTAAATGTTAATGTTAATTATTACGGAGTATGTTATTATTGTTATTATTGTTATAAAAGTCATGGATGCTAATTTTATTATTATTATAAACATTGTATAGTAGCTTTTTTTTAGTATATATATGTGTGTTATGAGCACATAAGGTGCACACCAAAAACATATATAAAACACATACTTCTCTCATATTCCCTCTATATACTTATTAGTAGTCTACAGTCAAGAACCAGGCCACTAAAGGAAGTTATAAGCCTACAAAATTATAACACGTTATCAGCACGAAGTGCTCCGTATAATCAAGGTTTATCTAAGCAAGCACACTTCACTAATCAAGTTATATATGGTCGGTTATACCGCCTGAATTATATTTTCTGTAATCTAACTCTTATTAACTTCACTAACATTTGTATTTATGTTATTTAAGTTATATATGGTCGGTTATACCACCTGAATTATATTTTCTGTAATCTAACTCTTATTAACTTCACTAACATTTATATTTATGTTAATAAGACCTCATGATTGTACGCAACACGTCATTTGACAACACGGTACTTTATGTACGCAACACGTCATTTGACAACACGGTACCATGGGTCGAGATTAATTCCGATCAATACGAATACGATGGGGTCTTTATATGTTATCTAACATTTATGATTACTTATGCAATTAATCATTATTTATTTCATGCATACTAATGTTTATTCTTAAATTTATAATCTTAAAAGTTAAAATAGAAAAAGTAGTTTGTATTTTTATTAAAAGTAAATCTTAAAAGTTAAAATAAAAAAGTATTTTGTATTTTTATTAAAAGTAAATCTTAAAAGTTAAAATAAGAAAAAGTAGTTTGTATTTTTATTAAAAGTAAATCTTAAAAGTTAAAATAAAAAAAGTAGTTAAAATAAGAAAATAGTTTGTATTTTTATTAAAAGTAAATCTTAAAAGTTAAAATAAGAAAAAGTAGTTTGTATTTTTATTAAAAGTAAATCTTAAAAGTTAAAATAAGAAAAATATATTATAATAATATATATTATAACTTAATATATATTATAATAATATTATTAATAATATAATATGAATCTATATTTTATCCTTCCCTTATGGTTTTATTATTTGTAATCATACCATTATTCCTTTGTTTGCTACTTATGAATCTAAACTAATTCTAATTTCATGTTGTTATTTGTCTATGAAAAAAAAATTGATTATGATTATGATTATGATTTATGTTGTTCATCTTTCTGAAAATAGAAAATGTCAAACTTATCAAAGCTTGAGTTTGATGCCTTAGACGTATCGGGAACAAACTACACATCATGGGTTATGGACGTAGAAATAAATCTTGGATCATTGGGTATTCTAGAAACTTTAAAAGAAAATAATACTTGTTCCGATCAAGATAAATTAAAATCAATTGCTTTTATTCGCAAACATATTGATACCACTTTAAAACATATGTTTCTCACTATCAAAGATCCACATGTTATATGGGAAAGTATCAAGAGTAGATTCGATAATCAAAAGGAAATATTACTCCCAGCTGCGAGGGAAGAATGGAGAAATCTAAGGTTCCAAGATTTCAAAAAGGTAAGTGAATACAGCTCGGCCATGTTCAAGATCCGTTCAAAGCTTCAATTCTGTGGTCAAGAAATAAGTGATGCTGATATGATGGAGAAAACTTTCTCCACAATGCATTCTGCAAACATAACTGTGCAAGAAAATTTAAGATTGCAGAATTATAAAACTTTTTTCAAACTTCAAACTTATCTTTTAATTGCAGAAGTTAATAAAGAATTACTGATGAAAAATCAAGAATCTCGTCCTACCGGTGCTTCCTGAAGCTAATGCTATTAACAATAATAATAATAAAAGAAGAAATGCACATGGACGAGGGCGTGGACAAGGTCGTGGCCATATTGGCCAAAACCATCATCATGGAAATTACCATAACAATAATAAAAATCATAACTATGTTCGAAATCACCCTTATGGTAATGGTCGTGGTGGTGGTTGTGGTGGTCGTGGTCGTGGACAAAGAAATAATAATCCACAAAATTATAAAATTCAAACACCATACAATCCCACAAATCACAATGTTGAAGAAGGCTCTTCAAAGAATGTTGAAGATTCTTGTTACCGTCTGGTCTAAAAACTGCCGAACAAATCAGCATTCTGTTAATCGGTATCAAGAATCCCTAAAAGGAAAACGAAAAGAAGCAAATCTTGTGGATGACCTTGATACAAAAATCACTGAGCCAACTTGTGACTACTTTAATGAATAAATTTCTAATATCTATATATATAGATATCCTATTATATGTTTCCGTTAAATAAATGGTTGTAGATTTTCAATCTACACCATATCTAGTTTACTACATATTTCCTTATTATGTGCTATCGTTTGTAACATGTTTTGAATGTAATATATTGATGAATTATGTACTCATTATTTGTTTCTCATTTTCTTTTTTTGAAGTTCATGATGTATACTGCTGGAGTAAAAAATCAGTCAAATGGTGGAGATATTTGTATTGCAGACAGTGGTGCCACTCACACCATACTCAAATCTAAAAAATATTTCACAGACTTGAAAGCAACGGAAGGAACTATACATACTATATCAGGTCCTGTGGACTTAATAAAAGGAATGGGAAAGGCAAAATTCATGTTACCAAATGGTACGAATTTTCTGATAAATAATGCCTTATTTTCTCCCATTTCAAAGAGAAATTTGTTATGTTTCTCTGACATATACCAAAATGGATATGATTATCAGTCAGTGACAACAGAAAATGAAAAATATTTAAGTATCACTGATAAGAATCGTGTAATTGAAAAACTACCAATACTTCATTCTGGTTTACATTATACACATATAAATGTACCTGAAGTAAATGTGGTAGTTAAAGAAAAATCATGTGATCCTGTAATGATCAGTTTGTGGCATGAGAGATTAGGCCACCCAGGATCAACAATGATGAAAAGAATAATACAAATACACATGGACATCCATTGGCGGATCAAAGGATCCCTCATGATGCACTTATCCCATGTACATCATGCTCACTTGGAAAGTTGATAATAAGACCATCACCTCTTAAGGTTGAAAAAGAATCACCAATGTTTCTTGAAAGAATTCAATGTGATATATGTGGACCAATTCATCCACCATGTGGACCATTTAGATATTTTATGGTTCTAATAGACGCATCTAGTAGATGGTCTCATGTTTGTCTATTATCAAGTCGAAATATGGCATTTGTAAAATTTCTTGCTCAAATTATTAAATTGAGAGCACATTTCCCTGATTATACTATTAAAAGGGTGAGACTAGATAATGCCGATGAGTTTACGTCTCAAGCATTTAATAACTTTTACATGTCTATTGGGATTATTGTTGAACATCCCGTTGCCCATGTGCATACACAAAATGGTTTAGCTGAATCATTAATTAAACGATTGCAGCTAATAGCTAGACCATTGATAATGCGAACAAAACTCCCAGTATCTGTATGGGGCCATGCAATTTTGCATGCTGCATCATTGATTCGCATTAGACCAAACGCAAGTCATATAAATTCTCCCTTGCAACTTGCTTTTGGCCATCAGCCAAATATTTCCCACCTTAGAACATTTGGTTGTGCGGTTTATGTCCCTATCGCACCACCACAACGCACTAAAATGGGTCCTCAAAGAAGGATGGGAATATATGTTGGATATGAAACATCTTCAATAATAAGATATATTGAACCCATGACGGGTGATGTTTTTACAGCACGTTTTGCTGATTTTCACTTTAATGAAACATTATTCCCTAGATTAGGGGGAGAAATAAAAAATAAAGAAAATGATGTTTCATGGTGTGAACCTCAATTAATGTATCTTGATCCTCGCACAAAAGAATGCGAGACCGAAGTTCAAAAAATAATGTATATGCAAGAACTTGCGAATAAATTGTCTGATGCATTTACAGATACAAAAAGAGTGACTAAATCATATATACTAGCAGCAAATGCTCCAGCTCGAATTGAAATTCCAAAAACTGGCAATAATGTCATTCTTGAGTCTTTGCCACGCCAGAAACGTGGGAGACCAATTGGTTCCAAAGATAAAAATCCTCGAAAAAGAAAATCAGCTGATAATGAGGTAAAAGAAAGTGTTCAAGAAGAACTACAAATCAATACTCCTTCTGCAGAGGAGATTGATGATGTCAATACGGAATTTTCAATCAATTATGCACATTCAAAAATATTATGGAACCGAAATGAAATGAAAAATCTTGATGAGATATTTTCATATAATGTTGCATATGACATCATGAATGATGATGATGATCCAAAACCAAAACCTGTCATGGAATGTCAAAATAGACATGATTAGGATCATTGGAAAGGAGCAATACGAGCTGAATTTGAATCGCTCAATAAAAGAAAAGTTTTCGGATCTATCATTCTCACACCTAAAGATGTGAAACATGTGGGATATAGATGGGTTTTTGTACGAAAAAGAAATGAGAAAAATGAAGTTACAAGGTATAAAGCTAGACTTGTAGCTCAAGGTTTTTCTCAAAGACCAGGAATTGATTATGAGGAAACTTATTCTCCTGTTATGGATGCAATTACTTTTAGATACTTAATCAGCCTGGCAGTCTCTGAAAATTTAGAAATGCATCTCATGGATGTTGTGACTGCTTATCTTTATGGATCACTTGATAGTGATGTATATATATGAAGATACCTGAAGGATTTAAGGTATCAGAAGCAACCAATGCAAAACCCAAAGAAATGTACTCAATCAAGTTACAAAGGTCTTTATATGGGTTGAAACAATCGGGTCGCATGTGGTATAAACGATTAAGTGATTACTTGATAAGCAAAGGGTATACCAATAATCTTATTTGCTGATGTGTTTTCATTAAGAAAACAACATCCGAATATGTGATCATAGCTGTTTATGTTTATGATCTTAACATCATAGGAACAAATAAAGAGATCCATGAAGCCATTCAACTTCTAAAGAAAGAATTTGAAATGAAAGATCTCGGAAAAACCAAGTATTGCCTTGGTTTACAAATTAAACATATGCCTAATGGTTTACTTGTACATCAAACAACATATACTGAAAAGATTTTAAAACGTTTTAATATGGACAAGGCAAAACCATTAAGTACTCCTATGGTTGTTAGATCACTTAATGTTGACACTGATCCATTTTGTCCCTGTGAAGATCATGAAGATATCCTGGGACCAGAAGTACCATATCTTAGTGCAATTGGAGCTCTTATGTATCTTACAAATTGTACAAGACCTGACATTTCTTTTGCAGTTAATTTGTTGGCAAGGTTCAGCTCAGCTCCTACCAAAAGACACTGGAATGGGATCAAACACATATTTCGATACCTTCGAGGAACTACTGATTTAGGATTATTTTATTCTAACGAATCAAAACAAGATTTGGTTGGTTATGCAGATGCAGGTTATTTATCTGATCCACATAAAGCTAAATCTCAAAATGGATATGTATCCCTAAATGGAGGTACCGCAATATCATGGCGTTCTCAAAAACAAACACTTGTTGCAACATCATCAAATCATGCCGAAGTGATTGCATTACATGAAGCTACTCGGGAATGTTTTTGGTTGAGATCAATGACACAACTCATTACTGATTCTTGTGGACTAGAATGCGATAAAAGTCCAACAACTATATATGGAGATAATGCAGCTTGCATAGTACAGATAAAAGAAGGGTATATCAAAAGTGACCGAACAAAACACATACCTCCTAGATTCTTCTCATACACTCAAAATCTCATTAAGGACAACCAAATTGAAATGAGATATGTTCAGTCCAGCAAAAACTCTGCTGACCTTTTCACCAAAGCACTTCCAACTGCTATTTTCAGAACACACGTTCATAATATTGGCATGAGGCATGTTCAGAAGATGTAACAATTCAGGCGTTGCCTACTTGAGGGGGAGTCAACTCTATGCTGCACTCTTTTTCCCTTAGCTAAAGTTTTATTCCAATGGGTTTTCTTTAGCAAGGTTTTTAACGAGGCAGTACTAGTTATTCTATAATAAAATTGTCATCCAAGGGGGAGTGTTATAAAAGTCATGGATGCTAATTTTATTATTATTATAAACATTGTATAGTAGTTTTTTTTTAGTATATATATGTGTGTTATGAGCACATAAGGTGCACACCAAAAACATATATAAAACACCTACTTCTCTCATATTCCCTCTATATACTTATTAGTAGTCTACAGTCAAGAACCAGGCCACTAAAGGAAGTTATAAGCCTACAAAATTATAACAATTATCAGTTTTTTAAAAGTAACAATTTTATAAATAACTAATTGACTAGAAAGAAGCTAGTAAATACACCGATTCAAAATTATTACTTTTTTGATTATAGACCTTAGAATCAAAAGTTTAATTTTAATCAACACGACGTCAGTGTGTGATGACCCTAAATCTACGAACTAAGAAAAAAGTTTATATCATAACCACAAACAACACACGTACCAAAAAACACGATCAGATTCAAATATAATGTATAATATAATATAATATAGATAAACATATATGTACGAATAATAGTAGAAAAGATTGGATGCATGATGACGAAATTACCCTCAAAAAATAAAGTGAAAGGACATTTCAGTCCAAATGAAACAGTAAACATATAGAGTATAGGAGTGATTTTAGGGATTAGTATACATGGATAATGAGATAAGGGAACATGAAATATAAAAATCAAATATAAATTCTAGTAGTCAGACTCTAAAGTAATAGATATATGATAATATACCACTTCAAGGCCCAAATGCAAATCTGCTCTATCTTGATAATTTAGGCTCACTTATGGGCTCATAAGCTCTCAAAGTTCTACTTAAAAATATTGCCAGCTGCATTCGCACTTATTCATACGTTCTCAAAAAGTCCAACTACCAAGGAAAATTGGTCAAAATGCCTCGATTTCTAAAAATGTTTAACAATATGCTCTTGAAAAATCGTAATTATAAAATGGCCTTTAACTACGCATCATGCACCACGCATGATGCGTGCAAGCCCGTGCATGATGTGTTAGGAATTTATGGACCCAACAACCACCACCAATCTAAAGATTGTGATCCCACAAATGACAAACGGACAGAATAACAACAAGAAAATTAAACGACACAAGATATTACGTGGTTATATGCAATCGGTGTGATTGCTTTAGTCCACGGCCAACTAGAAAGCAATTTTATTGATTTTTCGTGCTTAGGGTTACAGATTACAATGGGTATATTTATAATGCTAATCAAAATTAGGAAACAATCTAATAACTTGCCGGCTACGCACCCTGTCGCGTTTCGCGACACTTTGTCGCGTTCCACGACAAAGTACATCAAAACGCGGCCATGTTGATCAAAACGCGATAATATCGAGTCCAAATCCCTGCCACATTTGTCGCGTCCCAGCCACATGTGTCGCGTTCCATTGTGTCGCGTATCACGACAGTCCACACCCAAACACGACTAGTACCAGTTTCTTCGTTTTGATCTTCTTTGCACATCCACCAATCTTCCACTCAAAGGAGAGCAAAACCCAGAAATCTCGTCAACCCCAAAACTAACCATTTCAACCAAGAACGTCAAACCACCTTGTAACATCCTCAGATCGGGCCTAGATGTAAGATGACCTTTTTACCCTTAGGCATAATTGTGTGGTTAATTATGCTTTTATTTTTAATTATATGTTTAGTGTTATTTTATTATTTGGTTAAGACCAGTTTGTGACAAGGGTCATAGAACAGGTTCGTTTATTTAATTTGGACTCCGTTAGGGCAGTCAAATTAAGTACGAAAGATATTAGATAACTGGTAAATACCTGTGTGTGATGGGGTATGTCATTTAACCTACATATATAAGCTTGTGACTAGCTCTTTTTCTCATTTTTTCTTGAACCTTCTAAAAACATCCCGTACCTAAATTTCTTACCACTTGAAACCCTAGATTTCTAATTTGTGTTCTAGAGCTCAAATCATTCATATTATCTTGTTCTTTACAATTTACAGAGCCTATTGAGGTAAGAATCAAAGAGTTTCAAGCTCTAATCTTTAAGAAAATGATGATTTTGTGTTAACTTTGTCAAAAGAGCAATTTTGAGTCAAAATGGTTGATTTTGATGTTGTTTGTGACAAAATCTTGTGGATTTATGCTTATTGATGTTAAGTGTATATGATTTGGTCAGTTTAGAGGTAAGAAACGAGCTCTAGAGCACCAATTGGTGATTTTAGGTCGAAACCCATCAGTTTTCTGCTGCTGCTGCACGATGAACACAACCGTACGGTTGCAGCTTGCAACCGTACGGGTACATGGTGCAACCGTACGGATGCAGTGGTGTTGGTGCAACCGGGCAGGAAGTGTGCAACCGTACGGATGCATGTGCAACCGTAGGATGCAGACCATATCAGTAGTTGTTGTTTAATTTAGCTGTTTCCTAGCCGTTATGCTGTCCGCGTGACTTATGATTATCAGGATGTAAATTCTGAAAATGCATAAGTGTTAGGTGGACTTTTAGCGGCGCCTTTTTGTGACTGATTTTCTGTACTGTGTTGTTTTATGTTAACAGACAGAAACTAACTTGATTTGCCTTATGTTCAGGTGATAAGGATAAGAAAGCCGCTCAGTGATAGTTTATCTGAACTTATTGCTGGTATTCGGTGAGTGGGTCTATCTCCGGATAGAGTATTAAGTAGCTGACAAGCTACTTGTTCAGACACTTTACTCTTATGTTTATGTTCAGTATGATTACCATGCGTAGTTAGATATTGCCATACTAGATAGGACGATTGCATGACTGTTTATCTGTGATCTTATGTGCACACTGTTAGTTGGACACCAACCGAGGTGGAAAGGTTGGGAACCCACCGAGGCGGCAAGGTAGGGTTGATGTGAGGTCTACTGTGGTAGCCTGGTCGGGTCATGGTGTTACTGATTGTTCAGTATAGCCTGGTCGCGTCTGGACGGTTATGCAGTGGAATCAGTAAAGCGGACTATCGGTAGACTGTAGCTTGATCAACTAAGTCGTGTGCTCGTACAAGCCGCCGATCCTCATATTGTCAGTTGTTGTATGCTAGTTCAGGACGTTAGCATATCTGTGGCCTTTGCATGGTTAGTTGCTTATGCTTGGTCTGTTAGATAGTATCCATTCACTTAGCAGTTGTGCTAATTCCCCCATATTTCTACCCTTGCAGGTTTAGGTACTGCTGTTTAGGATGGGTGCTACGGACGGGTTTGAAGACATGTTTGACTATGTGATTAGCTCTGATGTTTCAATTTTAATCATGTTTTCACGTAACACCGATGTTTTGGAATATTGTAATAACAGTAAGTAAATAGAATTGTTAACTATGGTTTGTAAGTATTAACCAGGGTTACTTTAGTAACTAAATGTACTTCCGCTGTGTTTTAAAAAAAAAATTCCAGGGTGTTACACACCTCTCATACCGCCAATCAAACATGGGATACGCAAACTCAACATCGCTGGAAGAGCAGACTTTCGATACAAGGTCTTCAACACTACTTGTCGAAATCAATACCAATAACCCTTAGAACTCTCTAGTTGACGCCTTCTTTCATCAAGTAACAAGAAGACCAGTTGAAGCTATGCAAAGCTTCAACTTCCCGATCGTAACCACCTTAGTACACATATCAGCAGGATTCTCCGTACCAGGAATTTTCTTAACAACTAAAGTACCATCTTCAATAAGTTCGCGAATTTTATGATACCTTAGCTTTATGTCTTTCGTACGACCATGAAATACCGGGTTCTTCACCAAATGAATAGCACTTTGATTATCACAGTACAGGACATAATCTTGCTGAACTGTAACACCGTCCATTTTTTTTATAACACAGCGGAAGTCTTATTTAATAAAATCACAACCAAATTACAATAGTACAAAAATCACTTAATTATGTTTACTTTATCAAACGGTGTTACGTTATTACAAACACGGTTACGAAAGTCCACATCAGAGTTGCAAGTCAAACATGTCTTCTACACCAATGCCCGATCCCATCAGCAATAGCTAAACCTGCCAGGGGAGGAATGTGGGGGATTAGTGCACTGCTAAGTGAATGGAATCTATCTACAGATTAAGCTTAAGCAATCCATCATACAACAGTCAACTAACACGCTTACTGTAACGACCCGTCAAAATCGCTATTGACACGACACGTTAATCATTGATTCCACAGTGAGGTTTTGACCTCTATATGATACGTTTTGATAAAATATTGCATTCATTAAAATAAGTGACTTTCTAAACATAGAAAGTTATAAACATGTGGGCGAGTGCTTAGGTATAAGCAAAACCCCAAAATACATAAGTCTTTAATTTACAGGTTGACATCACAGTCCAATTATTTATTACACAACGCAGTTTTATTTTGAATGCAATAAACTTTGTACAAAGCATGAGAGACTCCATGCAGGCAACAAGCACATCACAGCGGAAGCATTCTAAGGACCTGAGAATAAAACATGCTAAAAAGTCAACACGGATGTTGGTGAGTCATAGGTTTAATTGCTCGAGTCATAAACATATATAAAGATAGACCACAAGATTTCATCAAAAGTTTATCAATAGATTCTACGTAACAGAGCACCCTGGTAACTAAACTTAACACTATAGTGATAATTACCCCATTCGTTTTAATACGCGCAAACCAACGTGTCTTAAACTCAAATAACATACGTCCGTTAAAAGGCTAGCGCTCTAGCTCGGACGGGGATGTCAAGCCCTATGGATCCATATACAATTATTCGCGCCCACCAGTCCATATTCTATGTACTGGCAGCTACTAGTTACCAAAGCTAAGGGATTTTCGGTTTAACTCAGTGTAGAATTTTGTATGTACTTGTGTCTTATTGCGTTTAAAATAAATTGCATGTATTCTCAGCCCAAAAATATTTAAAGTATTTAAAAAGGGAGACTATAACTCACAGTTCAATATTGCGATTCAATATTGTAGGCAAATTGAATAGACGTAATGATGGTAGACGACTGTATGGTTGGTCTTGGATTCAAGAACAATACCCCGAACAATACCCAATATTTCCTTATTTTAAAACGGTTTGAAACCCGAATTAAAAATACCCTCGAATATACTTTATTATTATTAAACTTAAAATTAAAATTATAATTATAATTATAAATATAAAATTTACGTACATATATATTTATGAAAAATTTCGTCGAGCAAAATTGACCTTTTATAGTACTTTTCGATTTACTGTAGCTCATGCGATCGCATGAGTTTTCAGTGTTTTTGCCATGCGATCGCATGGCCGCCTTTTCTGTTTTTGTTTGCTAGTTCGTCGACATCAAATAGTGTACTGTAGCAAATAGTGTACTGTAGCAAATAGTGTTTTACTGAAGCAAATAGTGTACTGTATCAAATAGTGTTTACTGTAGCAAACAGTGTTTACTGTAGCAAATAGTGTTTTACTGTAGCAAATCACTGTAGCAAAATCACTGTAGCACTGTAGCAAAATACGGTTTCACTGCAGCAAATAGTGTTTTACTGTAGCAAATTGTGTTTTACTGTAGCAAATTAATTTTTACTGTAGGAAAGTCGTTTTTACTTGTACATATATATATACATACATATAATTGTTCATGAATCATCGAGAGTAGTCAAAGGTAATTGTATATATGTAACAGTTCTAAAATTTTGAGACTCAATCTAACAGACTTTGTTTAACGTGTTAAAATAATAAATCGTATAGAGAATTGGTTTAAATAAGTCAAAAATTTTCGGGTCATCACAGTACCTCCCCGTTAAAGAAAATTTCGTCCCGATATTTTGAGTAGTACCTGTTTCATGAGCGATATCAGTGAACAAATGTGGATACTTTTGCTTCATCTGATCTTCACGTTCCCAAGTAAACTCGGGTCCTCGTCTTGCGTTCCAACGAACCCTAACTATCGGTATTTTGCTTTGTTTTAATTGTTTGACCTCACGGTCCATGATTTCAATAGGTTCTTCGATAAAATGGAGTTTATCATTGATTCGTATTTCGTCAAGAGGAATTGCGACATCCTCTTCAGTTAAACATTTCTTCAAATTTGACACGTGAAATGTGTTGTGAACACTACTAAGTTCTTGCGGTAGCTTTAATCGATAAGCAACTGTTCCAATTCTTTCGGTGATTTCAAAGGGTCCTACGTACCTAGGACTCAGCTTTCCTCGTTTACCGAATCGTACAACGCCTTTCCAGGGTGACACTTTCAACATGACTTTGTCGCCCACTTGAAATTCTAGCGGTTTTCTTCTTACATCAGCATAACTCTTTTGGCGACTCATGGCCGTTTTCAATCGCTGTTGTATTTGAATAATCTTTTCGGTGGTTTCATGAATAATTTCTGGTCCAGTAAGTTGTCTTTCTCCTACTTCACTCCAACAGATAGGAGATCTGCACTTTCTACCGTAAAGTGCTTCAAATGGCGCTGCGTTGATGCTCGTATGATAGCTGTTATTGTATGAAAATTCTGCCAACGGTAAGTGTCGATCCCAACTGGTTCCAAAGTCAATCACGCATGCCCGTAACATGTCTTCCAATGTTTGTATTGTTCTTTCACTTTGAACATCTGTCTGTGGGTGATAAGCGGTGCTCATATCTAATCGAGTTCCCAATGCTTTATGTAATGACTGCCAGAAACGTTATGTGAATCGGGTGTCGCGATCAGATATGATAGAGATGGGTACACCATGCCTGGAAACTACTTCCTTCAAATATAGGCGTGCTAATTTCTCCATACTGTTTGTCTCCTTTATTGGTAGAAAGTGAGCTGATTTAGTTAGACGATCAACTATCACCCAAATAGTATCATGACTACTTGCAGTCCTTGGCAATTTCATAATGAAATCCATGGTTATTCTTTCCCATTTCCACTGCAGAATTTCTGGTTGTTGCAGTAATCTTGACGGGTTTTGGTGCTCAGCTTTGACCTTTGCACACGTTAAACATTTACTTACATAAGTAGCAATTTCTGTTTTCATATTAGGCCACCAATAAAACTTCTTGAGATCGTGGTACATTTTTCCGTTTCCTGGGTGAATTGAGTACCTCGTTTTGTGTGCTTCATCCAGTACTAGTTGCCTTAGGTTACCATGTTTTGGTACCCATATCCTACCAGCAAAATACAGGGTTCCATCGGCTTTTTCTTCAAGTTGTTTTTCTAACCCTTTGCTTATTTCGCCTTTTTCGTTTTCTTCTTTTAAAGCCTCTAACTGTGCTGCTTGAATTTGCTTTGTGAGATCAGTACGAATTGTAATATTCAAAGCTCGGACCCTAAGAGGTTTTACTCTTTCTTTTCGACTTAGGGCATCAGCTACAACATTAGCCATTCCGGGGTGGTAACGGATTTCACAATCGTAATCGTTTAACAACTCTACCCAGTGACGTTGCCTCATATTGAGTTGTTTTTGATCAAAAATATGCTGAAGACTCTTATAGTCGGTGTACACTGTACATTTGGTGCCATATAGATAGTGTCTCCATATTTTGAGTGCAAAAACTACTGCTCCAAGTTCTAAATCGTGCATCGTATAGTTCTTTTCATGAATTTTTAGTTGTCGTGAGGCATATGCGATGACTTTTGTGCGTTGCATTAATACACATCCTAAACCTTGGCGTGAAGCATCACAATAGATCACGAAATCATCATTTCCTTCTGGTAATGACAAAATGGGTGCAGACGTTAACTTCTTCTTTAATAACTGGAATGAGGATTCCTGTTTTGTGGACCAATCATACTTCTTTCCCTTTTGAGTCAATGCAGTTAAGGGTTTGGCGATTCTAGAGAAATCTTGAATGAATCTTCGGTAGTAACCAGCAAGTCCTAAGAATTGGCGAATTTGTGTTGGAGTCTTCGGGGTTTCCCATTTACTAATGGCTTCGATCTTGGCGGGGTCAACTTTAATTCCATGTTTACTGACAACATGGCCCAAAAATTGTACTTCTTGTAACCAGAAATCACACTTCGAAAATTTTGCGTACAATTCTTCTTTCTTGAGTATCTCCAGTACCAGTCTTAAGTGTTGCTCATGTTCTTCCTTGTTCTTCGAGTAAATCAATATGTCGTCGATAAAAACAATGACAAATTTGTCTAAATACGGTCTACAGATGCGATTCATTAGATCCATGAATACTGCTGGAGCATTAGTTAATCCAAAAGGCATGACTAGAAACTCATAGTGACCGTAACGGGTTCTGAACGCGGTTTTAGGAACATCTTCTTCCTTCACTCTCAGTTGATGATATCCGGAGCGTAGATCAATCTTAGAATAAACACTTGATCCTTGCAATTGATCAAACAAATCATCAATCCTCGGTAATGGGTACCGATTCTTGATCGTTAATTTGTTTAATTCTCGGTAATCTATGCACATTCTCATAGATCCATCCTTCTTCTTGACGAACAGAATAGGAGCACCCCAAGGTGAAAAACTAGGACGAATAAATCCACGGTCCGATAATTCTTGCAACTGGTCTTGTAATTCTTGCATTTCTGAAGGTGCAAGTCTATATGGAGATCGGGCTACAGGTGCAGCTCCTGGTATGAGATCAATCTGGAATTCTACACATCTGTGTGGAGGTAGCTCCGGTAATTCTTCTGGAAATACTCCGGGATATTCTCTTACAACTGGCATGTCATTAATGCTTCTTTCTTCAGTATCGATCTTCTTTACATGTGCCAGAATAGCATAACAACCTTTTCTTATAAGTTTCTGGGCCTTTATACAGCTGATAAAGTTCAGCTTTGAGTTGCTCTTCTCCCCATAAATCATTAATGACGTTTCATCCTTACGAGAGATGCGGATTGCTTTCTCAGCGCAAACAACTTCCGCTCTTGTTTAGGACATCCAGTCCATGCCAACGATTACGTCAAAACTTCCTAATTCTACGGGTATCAAATCGATTTTGAAGGTTTCACCAGCTAGATTCATTTCGCAACCATGGCAAATTTTATCGGCTTTTATCAGTTTACCATTAGCTAATTCAATAGTATATTTATCGTCTAGAGGTAATGATGCACATTTTAGTTTAAAACTAAAGTCTTTACACATATAACTTCTATCAGCACCAGTATCAAACATAATAGAAGCTAGTTGATTATTAACGGTAAACGTACCCGTGACAAGATTAGGATCCTCACGTGCTTTACTGGCACTAACATTAAATGCCCTCCCACGTGCGGGTTCTTTGTTCTTCTCCTTATCAGGACATTGATTTATAAAGTGACCAGACTTCCCGCATCCAAAACATTTCTTGACATCTGTCAGTTTTGTCTTTACTTCAGAAACGGTGGCATAACAATCTTTCGCCACATGTCCTTTCTTGTTGCACTTATCACAGACCACTTGACAATAACCTGCATGATGTGTGTAACATCTTTTGCAGAACGGATGGGGTCCCTTATAGTTTGGACTTGCAGTTGCCCCATCTTGTTTACCTTTAAAAGTTTCTTGTTTCTTCAGGTGAGTACTTTTGCCCTTATAGTCTTCCCATTTCCTATTTCCTTCAGTTGTCTTGACTTCGGTAATTGGTGCCTTAATCTAACTCTCTGTGATCTGGTCCATGAGTTGGTGTGCCATTGTCATGGCTTCCTGCATCGTATTCGGTTTGGACGATGTAACATTTCCTTTGATATTGATCGATAAACCGTCAATATACATTTCTATCTTTCGTTTCTCATTTGGCACCAATTCGGGACACAACAAGGCTAGTTCCATGAAACGCTTTTCATAGTTATTGAGATTCGCACCGATAACCTTCAGATTACGTAACTCAGATTCCATTTTTCTGATCTCATTTTGAGGACAGTACTCCTCGATTAGCATCTTTTTCAGTTCTTCCCAAGAGATATCATATGCCGTATCTATTCCTTCTGCTTTAGCATAATTGTTCCACCGAGTAAGTGCACCATCTTGCAATGTGCACGAAGCATACTTTGACTTGTCTCCGTTCGCACAATTACTGATTTTGAAAACGGACTCCATCTTTTCAAACCATCGGGTTAGACCGACTGGTCCCTCAGTTCCACTAAACGTCTGTGGTTTGCATCCTTGAAAAGTTTTGTATGAGCATCCGTTTCGTGAATTTGTGTTTATGGCTGCTGCTTTGGCTGCTGCTTCGGCTGTTGCTTTTGCTGCTTCGGTTGCAGCAATTCTTTCATTCACACATTTCTCGACTAGTTGCTCAAACTCAGCATCCGACATTTGAGATATGTTTCTTCAATAAACACAACAGATATAATTTAATCATATAGAATTTTATAGGTAAAATGAGTTGTCAATAGTTAATCGTAGCATATTAATAATATGAACCGATTATTATAAAAGCCTTTTCTTCTTATTAGCATTTTATAATTATTTCTAGGGTATTACCTACCCGTTAAGTTCATACATAATAGCTAGTACAAGGAATTAACTACTAAAATCCTAATAATATTCCACTATGAAAAATTATAGCGAGTTACTACATTATTATGTAATAATAATAATAAGAAGTAGTAATAATACAAATAATCATTCCATGCATTTATTATTAATAAACCAAAATAATACAATACCATACAATACTGATATTTTACATACGCTTATTTTACATAACAAGATAGAGTAGCACACATAAGCAATAAAATAGCGCATGGAAGATTTATGGTTGCGAGGTCGTTCATTCAGAACTATTAGAAACTTCTTCCCATTTGGTTCTCTCTGCCAATTGTTTGTGTGCACATGGTCCGACAGACATTCTGGCAGTGTATTTTATTTTTAGTTGGGGTTTTGAGGTACCCGTTGCCTCAGTGGGTTTAATACAATAAGGGTGGTTACGGATCGAATGGTCCTGTTCTTTTTTAATAATTAAGGACATTTTATTATTGTGGTTGTTTTTATTATCTATAGCAAGTTGGAATTTCTCCTTAGTGATCTCTTTTATTTCATTAGCGAAATCCTCCTCCTTACTAATCTCGTCTGATGACGAACTGTCTGAGTCATGTGTAGGAGAATATGATGACGAACTGCAAGAATATGTACCGGTGGTCATGAACTGAAATCTGCCAGGCATAATCGGCACAACCCGCCCGTCGGCGGTATATCTGGACCAATGTCCATATTTGTTTAGAAATGGACGATCCTCGTTTACTCCAGGGATCATGGGTCCATGCCAACGATACTGTGGCTCCGGAAAACTAAAGCTGGGTGGAGCTGGAACCTCCTCTGGGTTTACCGGGAGTTGAGATTCCCTGGCTAACACAATTTCTTCTTTAATAGGTATTGGAACGCCCTTTTCAGTTGTGGATAGAATAGATTCAGTGTCCGATTCCGAGTCGTACAAAATGATAGGATTAGAGGAAGTCATCTATCACATAATTGAAACAACAATTACGTTAGCATATAAATATATCACATATAATGTTTTTGACCAAATAATAAGCAAAAATCAGTAAAAACAGATATGGTCATAGTACAGACTCACTAATGCATCCTAACAATTACCAGTTAAACACACTAATGTAATTTCTGGTTCCCTATGACCTCAAGCTCTGATACCAACTGTAACGACCCTTCAAAATCGCTATTGACGCGGCACGTTAATCATTGATTCCACAGTGAGGTTTTGACCTCTATATGATACGTTTTGATAAAATATTGCATTCATTAAAATAAGTGACTTTCTAAACATAGAAAGTTATAAACATGTGGGCGAGTGCTTAGGTATAAGCAAAACCCCAAAATACATAAGTCTTTAATTTACAGGTTGACATCACAGTCCAATTATTTATTACACAACGCAGTTTTATTTTGAATGCAATAAACTTTGTACAAAGCATGAGAGACTCCATGCAGGCAACAAGCACATCACAGTGGAAGCATTCTAAGGACCTGAGAATAAAACATGCTAAAAAGTCAACACGGATGTTGGTGAGTTATAGGTTTAATTGCTCGAGTCATAAACATATATTAAGATAGACCACAAGATTTCATCAAAAGTTTATCAATAGATTCTACGTAACAGAGCACCCTGGTAACTAAACTTAACACTATAGTGATAATTACCCCATTCATTTTAATACGCGCAAACCAACGTGTCTTAAACTCAAATAACATACGTCCGTTAAAAGGCTAGCGCTCTAGCTCGGACGGGGATGTCAAGCCCTATGGATCCATATACAATTATTCGCGCCCACCAGTCCATATCCTATGTACTGGCAGCTACTAGTTACCAAAGCTAATGGATTTTCGGTTTAACTCAGTGTAGAATTTTGTATGTACTTGTGTCTTATTGCGTTTAAAATAAATTGCATGTATTCTCAGCCCAAAAATATTTAAAGTATTTAAAAAGGGAGACTATAACTCACAGTTCAATATTACGATTCAATATTGTAGGCAAATTGCGTAGACGTAATGATGGTAGACGACTGTATGGTTGGTCTTGGATTCAAGAACAATACCCCGAACAATACCCAATATTTCCTTATTTTAAAACGGTTTGAAACCCGAATTAAAAATACCCTCGAATATACTTTATTATTATTAAACTTAAAATTATAATTATAATTATAATTATAATTATAAATATAAAATTTACGTACATATATATTTATGAAAATTTTCGTCGAGCAAAACTGACCTTTTATAGTACTTTTCGATTTACTGTAGCGCATGCGATCGCATGAGTTTTCAGTGTTTTTGCCATGCGATCGCATGGCCGCCTTTTCTGTTTTTGTTTGCTAGTTCGTCGACATCAAATAGTGTGTGACTGTAGCAAATAGTGTACTGTAGCAAATAGTGTTTTACTGTAGCAAATAGTGTTACTGTAGCAAATAGTGTTTTACTGTAACAAATAGTGTTTTACTGTAGCAAATAGTGTTTTACTGTAGCAAATCGCTGTAGCACTGTAGCAAAATACGGTTTCACTGTAGCAAATAGTGTTTTACTGTAGCAAATTGTGTTTTACTGTAGGAAAGTCGTTTTTACTTGTACATATATATATATACATACATATAATTGTTCATGAATCGTCGAGAGTAGTCAAAGGTAATTGTATATATGTAACAGTTCTAAAATTTTGAGACTCAATCTAACAGACTTTGTTTAACGTGTTAAAATAATAAATCGTATAGAGAATTGGTTTAAATAAGTCAAAAATTTTCGGGTCATCACACTTACAACCATCAAGCATACAAACAACGACAATATGAGGATCGGCGGCTTGTACGGGCACATGACCTAGCTGATCGGACTAGGATCTACCGATAGTCCTTCCTACCAGTATCTGCATAACTATCCAAACGCAACACATACATTCTTCTGTGCTATACTAAATAGACTGTAGGACTTGGACTCAACCTCCCTTGGAATGGTTGACCTCACACGGACTGCAACCTCCCTAGGAACAGTTGCAAATCCCCAACCTCCCTAGGAATGGCTGATGCCAAACACAGTGCACATATACAACATATTAATCTCATAGCATGCAACTATCCAACTAGCATGGCAATCACTACACTACACAGGGTAATCATAGTAATCCTCAGTAGCATGATTTGCTACTTAAACTCTATCCGAAGATAGATCCACTCACCAATTACCAGCAACTGAAGATTCTCAGAGGTCTAATCTTTCTGAGTCTTCTCTTTGTCTTTTCCACCTGAGAATAGACATAATCAAGTCAGTAATCATGTCTTGATATCATCCCAACAACAAGACAATAGCATCAATAAACAAGCACTTGAACACTTAATCAATCTGACCTGTCAACCGTACGAGTGACACTCATCCGCACGTCTGAGAAACCTCAACCGTGCGGTTGACACCTCATTCGTACGTTTGGTCCTTGGCCAAATATCTAATTAGACAATAGTAGATCTGTACGGTTGACCACACGAGTGACATATGACTCGTACGAGTCACATCTCAATCGTACGATCCAACTAGAAAATATAACAGTTCAAGTAACCACTCACTCGTGCGGTTCACCATGCGGTTGACCGCCCCAACCGTACGAGTGAAAGCTTACTCGTGTGAGTGAAAAGGAACATCAATAGCAACATTTAATGACCTTTTCCAATCTATATTCATCATATATTCATTCATTCATAAGCCTATATCAAGAATTCAACCCATAATAACATATTAACGCATGCACACTAGACACACACGATAATACCTCTATTTCTGACCCAAATACATTTTGATATAGCTTCTAAAAATATTACCATTGGAAAGGATTTTTCATTACAATTCCAACGATACATGATTCATCAAAAATGGAGTTACGGTGTGAAAGTTATGGCCAAAACAAGTTTCCACAAAGCTGACCGGTGCTCACACGCGTGGCTGAGACCTCACTTGTGCGAGTGAGTCCTCACTCATGTGGTTGACCCTCAAACATGTGGTCACTCATACGAGTGATCTGTCACTCGTGTGGGAGCTGAAGAACAGCTCCTGCACGCTAATTTTTGCCATTTTGGCCTAAAAACTTGATTTTTGCAAGTTCTAACATCAAAACCACTTGGAAAACATCATATAAACCTTATAGAAGCTATATCTAACATCAATTAACACATACAAACACATAATCATCAAGATTCAAGCTAATTTCACACTTTTATTCAAGAACACAAAAGCCCAATTAATCAAGAATTAAAGCATGAATTCAAGCATGCTAACCTGGATAAATGCTTACAAAGATGATATGATTCAGTTCCTAAAAACTCTTGATTCAATTCTAGCTTAGATTCAATTATGGTTTGTGAAGGGATGAAGTTTAGGTACGGTTTAGTTTGAGAAATGTCTAGAAATGGGAAGAAAGAAGCAGATACATACACTCTAAATGGGTTATTAAAACTCATACCCCACCACACACGGGTATTTACCAGTTATCTAATATCTTTCGTACTTAATTTGGCAACCCTAACGGAGTCTAAATTCAACAAACAAACTATTTCTGTGACCCTTGTCACAAACTGGTCTTAACCACATATTCAATTAATAATAAACATATTATTAAAATAAAAGCATATTTTAGACACAAATATAAACCTAAGGGTAATTTAATAATCTTACTTCTAACCCCGGTTTCATTCTGTTACAAATCCACCCCCTTAAAGAGATTCTGTCCTCGGAATCTGGTCTTGGTCAAACAGATGAGGGTAACGGGTCTTCATCAACTCTTCTGTCTCCCACGTCAAGTTAGACCCTAAGCTATGTTTCCATTCTACTAAAACCATCGGGATTTCTTTCTTTCTTAACTTAGTAACCTTTTTATCGACCACTCGAATTGGTTCCTCAACCAACTTGTTACTCAAATCAACTTTCAAATCTACTAGAGGTACTATCTGTGTCTCGTCATTGACTTTACACTTACGCAAATAACACACGTTGAAGGTATTATGAATACCAGCTAACTCAGAAGGAAGATCTAACATAACTGTCTGGTCATTCAAAATCTCACTAATTGGAAACGGCCCAATGTACCTTGGCGCAAGCTTACCACGTTTACCAAATCTGATAACCCCTTTCCAAGGTGAAACCTTAAGATACACACGATCACCCACATTAAAAGTTATTGGGCATCTACACGGATCTGCATACATCTTTTGTCTATCTCTTGCAGCTTTCAACTTTTCTCGTGCAATACCAACTTTTTTGGATGTCATTTGAACAATTTCGGGACCCGCAAACTGTTTCTCTCCAGCTTCTAACCAACAAGTCAGAGTTCTGCAATGATGGCTGTACAACATTTTGTAAGGCGGCATTCCTATGCTCGAATGATAAGAATTATTATACGCAAATTCAACCAATGGCAAATGTGTATCCCATGATCTACCATATTCTAATACACATGCTCTCAGCATAGCCTCTAGCATCTGTATCGTTCGTTCACTCTGACCATCGGTCTGAGGATGATAAGCTGTACTCAGATTCACACGTGTACCCAGATTCTTTTGTAGACTATTCCAGAAGTTCGATACAAATCTAGGATCTCTATCTGGCACAATCGATAACGGCACACCGTGACGACTAACCACTTCTTTCACATACAAATCTGCTAACTCACTCAACGATGTTGTTTCACGCATAGCCAGAAAATGAGCACTCTTGGTCAAACGATCAACTATTAACCAAATCATATCGTGTTTTCTCTGAGTTCTAGGTAATTTTATCACAAAATCCATCGTGATTTGCTCCCATTTCCACTCTGGAATCTGTAACTGACGCAACGAACCATACGGTTTCTGGTGTTCTGCCTTCACTTGCGCGTAAATATGACACTTTTCAACAAAATGAGCGATGTCTGTTTTCATAGTCGGCCACCAATACATGGATTTCAAATCATGATACATCTTATTACTGCCTGGATGTACTGTCAATCTGGATTTGTGAGCTTCAGTCATGATCAAACCCCTCAAGTCTCCAAGCATAGGCACCCAAATACGGTTATTTAAAGTCTTAAGTCCACGAGAATGATTAATTAGGTCAAATTTTCGTTTAGTCATAAGTTCAGATTTAATATGTTCATCCTCCAAAGCATAGGCTTGAACAGTTACGACTTAGCGCATCTGCTACGACATTTGCTTTACCCGGATGGTACTTGATTTCACAATCGTAGTCTTTAATCAGCTCTTACCACCGTCTTTGATGCATATTCAGTTCTTTCTGAGAGAATATATACTGTAAGCTCTTCGTGATCTGTACATATTAGACAATGTGTCCCATACAAATAATGTCTCCATAGCTTCAGAGCAAACACTATGGCAGCCATTTCTAAATCATGTACATGATAATTTCTTTCATGAACTTTCAACTATCTGGAGGTGTACGCGATCAATTTATCTCTTTGCATCAATACACAACCCAACCCGGTGAAGGACGCATCACAATAGACCACGAAGTCATTCAAACCTTCTGGTAATGCTAACACTGAAGCTTGACACAATAACTATTTCAAAGTCTGAAAAGCCTTTTCTTAATCATCACCCCATCGAAAGGCTATGTCTTTTCGTGTCAACTTAGTCAGCGGACCCGCTATTTTCGAGAAATCTTTTATGAACCTTCGGTAGTAACCAGCTAATCCCAGAAAACTCTTCATTTATGTCGGATTTCTTGGCGATTTCCAATTTATAACCGCATCAATCTTTGATGGATCAACTTTTATACCCTCGGGCCAAATTACCTGACCCAAAAACTGCACTTCTCTCCACCAGAATTCACACTTAGAAAATTTTGCAAATAACTGTTCCTGTTTCAACACATTCAACACCTGTCTTAAATGTTCAACGTGCTCGGCCTCTGTCTTTGAATACACTAATATGTCGTCTATAAACATAATCACGAATTTATCTAGAAATGGACGACACACCCTATTCATCAGAACCATGAAGACTGCTGGCGCGTTGGTTAACCCAAACGGCATGACCAAGTGTAGTGACCCAAACTTTTCCATGTTTATATATATTAATTGAGATTGATATTTACATGATTAAATGTTTCCAACATGTTAAGCAATCAAACTTATTAAGACTTGATTAATTGAAATATGTTTCATATAGACAATTGACCACCTGTAACGACCCGAAAATTTCCGATCAAATTTAAACCCTAATCTCCATATGTTTCTGACACGATAAGCAAAAACCCTAATGTTGAGTCTAGAAAGTTTGAAATCTTTATTCGAATAATCTGTTACCCTTTTGACCATGCCTGACGATTCACGAACAATTGTTTGTAAATAAATATATATAGATATATATATATATATATATAAGACTTTTATTAATAACAACTATATTGTAACATGTATATATATAAATATTAACTATGATATATATACTTTTGGAAACATAAATACAGATATATTTATACATATATATACATATATATACTATAAATACTGGAAGATACAATAATAATTGCAGATAAATAGATAATTATGATTTTAAATTTTTATATATATATATACATCAAACTGAACCGATAATTGATATGTTCTATTCCGTTATTTGTCTGATCTATTTGTATATTTCTGATATTAGTGTTACACGTGATATTCTGTCTCCTACAAAATCTAGATCGATATTACTTTGTCTGCTACAGCCAACCAGTTGATTTATATTATTTATACCATCTATTTTTAATACGAATCGTTTTAAAAACCCAAAACCAGAGGAAAGAAAGTCGACTGTCCCTGTTCTCGTGTGATTTTTCAAAAAGATTGATTTTATATAAACACATACATGATACAAAAATATTCATAATCAACCACACCACCTCAAACAACCACGCTTGTTTTTCTTTCTGTTTAATCGAACCCATCCAAGTCCAACACTTTTCCTGCTACTATGTTCCGCCTGTTGTTCCGGTTTGCTCGACAACCACACATCCTAACCACCGACGATACCACCACTCTCACAATCACCACCACCTTCGTTTCATTTAAATCACAAGACCGAATACCCCACTTCAACACAACCTATATTCCTTTCTATTCTCTTCTGGGTTCACCACGACACCATCTCATTTTCTCTAAAACCTTTGTTTCATCGAAACCCACTTCACCACCTTGTAACCAAAGGTCATCGATAACCCATGCCACCATAACCACCTCCTGTTTCCATCGGTTACAATCATAAACCATCACCTACAATCGTTTTCTACTGCTACTATAACACTGTTTTTACTGCCATTTAAAACGAAGAATGAGAGACGATGAAGATGATTAACGGTGTTTGTTCCTGCTATTGGAACAACAACTTCTGACGCTGTGTATATTTTCTGTTGTGATCGAGCAACTCCAAGCAAAACCAGCGAAGCCACCTACAACCTACAGCTACTACTACGCCTATTTATTTCTGTTTTCAAAAATATAATATTGACGATGATTGTTAAGAGGATAGCAAGAGGAAAGAGGTGATTATGGGAACGTGGGATGAGCTACTTAAAGTAACGAAACAGTTTTGAGATGTATTCACAATTTAAAATCATGTATGTGGGACAAACTCCATCATCATGGCCGACCATAGTGGGTGGTTTATATTATTTTTGGACTGTTTTTTTTTTATTCCCTTTATTACTCAACGAAATCCCATAAATTGACAAGTAGCTTCAATTTCAATTAGACTTTAGTCAGCTAGAAAAGCCAGTAGACGATTAGAATGGATCCTCTAAATTTTGTTGGGCCGAATTCATGTCATGTGGACTAGTACAAGGATTTATAAATTACTATCAATGAGCCGTGATTTTTTTTTTTTATAAACTTTGGGCCACGGTTTATATTTGGTATTGGGCCGTTTGTTTAAACTGCGTCCCTTCTCCTGCTCGAGTTAGATGCTGCTATTGCAGCTGGCTTTGTATCGATGTTGATAACAGGAGAGTGACGAATGATGTATGATGATTTCATGAAATATGATTATGATAAATGATACATAAAATATAAGATGATACATGAAATAATGATTGGAATGATGATGTTAAGAACAATGAAGACGCTGAAGATGTTATGATAACGATTTTAAGATGATACAGATGATATTACGATGATGTGATGATTACATGTTAATCGATGAAGATAGATGTATAATAGTTTACGGATCACGATGATAATATAGATTAGGATATGATGATTATGATGATGAGGAATTGATGGAGACGATTACGATGTGAGAAGATGATGGTGGCAAGTAAGATAATGATGATAGATGATGACTAGGAAACAGTTATATACGGGCCATATAGTTTTACACGGGGAATGAAACAGAGATTAGCAAGACAGAGGGAATGGTTAAGGTGTTGCGTGTGAGCTAGAGGTCTTGGATTCAAATCTCTGGAGTTACATATTTTTTTGGGACGATTTTAAGGTAGTCTTTATTGTCATTATTATTAATATTATTATTACTATTATTATTACTATTATTATTATTATTATTATTATTATTATTATTTTTTTAAATCTAATAATTGTTATTATTATTTTATCATTACTAATCTTATTTTAGTATTATAAAAATATATTTTTACATATATATCCTAACTAAACTAATACTACATATTGATTTAAATAAAAGGTTATTATTATAAAATATTAATTAAGCTAACATAATCATATATATAAAAATATTAATTAATTATCTAAAATATAAAGAAATAGTTATAATTAAACTATTTATTAATACAACGTACAAGTTACTAAATATAGTAATATTAATATACAAACTTGTTAATTGTTATTACGTGTTTTTTTTAAAACCTGATATAGGTTCGTGAATCGAAGGCCAACCTTATAAGTTACCAATGGTGATATATGTATTTTTACTACAAAATACAGTATGGTGAGTATATAGTCCCACTTTTAAACTCTAAATATTTCGGGATGAGAATACATGTATTTTATCTTTTACGTTATGGACACAAGTAACTGAAAAATATATTCTACGTTGAGTTGTACCACTGGCATACTTCCCTGTAGCTTGGTAACTACTATTTACAGCGGTATTGTAAACGCGAATCCTGTTGATAGATCTATCGGGCCTGACAACCCCAACCGGACTGGACGACCAGTATTCAACGGTTGCACAGTACTTCGTTTCGTGACTACACTTGGTACAGTGTAGTAAGATTTCATATTAAAGGGAATATGCGACGTGATTAATTGTTAAGTATGGTTACCAAGTGCTCAACCACTTAGAATATTTTTATTAAAATGTTTATATATGAAATCTTGTGGTCCATTGTTATATCGCTGCTAGCATCAAACCTATATATCTCACCAACTTTATGTTGACTTTTTAAAGCATGTTTATTCTCAGGTACGAATTAAGTCTTCCGCTGTGCAATAGCTCATATTAAGGACCCTATTTGGAGTCGACCATCGCAATGGGACCAAATGTTGAAGATATCGTCCGGTTGGATAAGAACGGGTCTTCACAGGTGGTATCAGAGCGTTGGTCTTAGTGAACCAGGCCTTACATTAGTGTGTCTGACTAGTAGTTGTTAGGATACAGTAGTGAGTCTGGACTTCGACCATGTCTGCCTGTCAAAATTCTTGCTTATCATATCTAGTCGGAAACCATGCTTATCAACTTAAGTCTAGACACGTCTTACTGCATTTAGTGCATCGATAGTGTATAGACAAAATTCATATCTTAAGCGTATCTGATAATTCATATCTTAGTGCATCCGTAGACTTGCTTGACATATGCCGTAGGTTCCTCTGTAGTCTACGAAATCTTTAGTATTATATATATAGATATTCTATATAGTTAGAATATCCTCCGATATCTGAAAATCATTTCACATCGAAGATCCTTTTCATTCACCAAATTGTCCTCTTGACGATGAACCTGAAAGCACTTACCGGCGAACCTGTTCGAGAAACCATTTACCTTCTTATTTCTAGAATATCCCGACACGATATCCTATATTTCGAATCTTACTCACCCGCTCGTTTCAATCGTCAATCATCCCGTAGTACTAGAAGAAGTTAACGAATTACGCGCTCGTGTGACGACTTTGGAAAACCCTGGTGTGAAGGTTACGAATACCAGTAGCAGCACCCGCAGCATAATCAGTACCATCATCATCGACGTCGACAGTACCCTTATCATCCGTAAACCATAATCGCGCCAACATCACAATCTGTACCTCGAATATCAACATCACACGCCTCAATATCACCATCTATACTTCGAGTATGACCTTTGTTATACATATCAATCTACATCGATTATCTTCGCTATACGTATCGTTCTATCTCATTTACCTCCGTTGTATATGACAATTATGTAATTTCTAAAGTCTTAGAGATTATGTAATCTAGTATTCACGATAAAACAAATGAGTTTAATATTTTATTGACTCATTAAATCCATTATTACATCCGATGAAAATATATATGCAAGTATATTTTTATAAAGATTGTAATTAAAAATTTTCTCGTACAAACTGTTAATGATGAAAATATTTTAACGGGTGGGTAGTACCCAAGGAATATTGGATTTCACATTAATAAGTTACACTGTACATTTTTCGAATCTGATTCAACAGTCAGTCACTATCCTACTTGTATCCATAGATATACGTATCCGTTCACCACAGAATCCATTTTCGTTCAATTTCATATTTGGATTTTGACCTATCAGAATCCAACAAGTGGCATAATGAAGAAAACATTGGACAAAATAAAATTTGTTAGAAACAAACGAATTAACTAATTGAAATTTTGTTAAGAATCCACGCTAACTGTTCCAGCTAACTGTTCCTAGCTAACTGATTACATTTTATTTATCGCAATTTAATTATCGCAATTTTATTTATCGTCATTTAATTTCTGTTATTTACTTTACGCATTTAATTTATCGTCATTTAATTTCTGTTATTTATTTTTACGCACTTTAAATATCGGGACACGTATACAAGGTTTTGACATATCATATCGACGCATCTATATATATTATTTGGAATAACCATAGACACTCTATATGCAGTAATGCGGGAGTTAGCTATACAGGGTTGAGGTTGATTCTCAAATAATATATATACTTTGAGTTGTGATCGAGTCTGAGACATGTACACGGGTCACGATACGTATTAATTAATTCGAATATTATAAATTAAATTATTGTACTGTTAACTGTGGACTATCGATTGGGACTATCAACATTGGACAATTAAAAAAAAAAATGAATTAAAATGTTGATTATAGCATATGAAACTAAACAATTCTTCAAGTTTGCCACTTGATTCTATCTTAAACCTCATTTGTATCTCAACGTTTACAATCCGCGTACAAACCTATCAGGATTCTTGAAAATACCTCAATCGAGAAGTTGAACCGACCGCACTACATCTACAGAAGAAAAGATCTATACACATGAAAAACTCTTGAACCCAAAGTCATAGTTTAACACGTACCGCGACTAATTCTTTAGCATTTATTAGCAAAAACAACCTTACGATTCCTTTTCAAAGTAGCCGATTTTGTCACAGCTTCAGCAGAACAACTTCGACCTTTCATTCGAAAAAGTCTTATTATAACTTTGATATATACGATTGGTTTTCCTCATCGTTACCGGGAAACCTTTCATACTCCGCCATTTTATCATCAGCATTTAATCATCTAAAAACACAATTCGCCCAAAAACACCTCGGATTGATAATCGACGATTCAGATATGACTGCATTAAATGCAGAGGAAACAGTAAAATTTTAGATGGCCTAAATGGCCAAAAGTTTGATGATAAAGAAGGGAATGTTAGGAACGCTCGATAGAAAATTTAGTGCTGAAAAATGGATTGGGCTAACCGTGAAGGAAACAAAGAACAAATACAAGGAATGAACCTGCTTTCAAATAATGCAAATGATTCAGTGTCTGTTGAAACCGTCAGTATGAACCCTACTCCTTATTCTAAACTTTTTCAGATGATATTATTCATCATCATCTTATCTTAGATATTATAAGATATCTTCATATTCTCCGCTATACATATTCTCCATATTTCTAAAGATATTTTCACAACTATTCCCATCTGCAATCATCTATCTCCCCGTAATATCTGCGTTACAACATAAAAGAAACTGTGTTAGTTTCTAAATTCTGAAATCTTCAAGTTTAAAATATGAATGTTTTGAAGCAGTGTTGGGAACTGATGCGTGAATTAGTATAATATAATGAAACTTGATCAACTTCATTATATTACAGTAAGTCATGTTAAGTTTTTAATGGAATGTGATGATTCACAGTACCGTCATCATGCGCCATGTTATACGGCTCTTACATTCTATCTAATCCCCAAACGTATTAGGAACATATCGTCTTGATAGTTCGATCTTTTCCAGGATATTCTGGTAATTGGACAAATCAAAATCGTGCCATTACCATTTCTTTCTAAGAGCATTAGCTATGTTCATACCTACGAATTTCGGATCATTACTCGCTTGACTTGAGACGGGAAGAAGAAACGAAGGGACAATGTTTCGAAATAGAAATTGCGGTATAAATCGCAGCAAATAGGAGAAAGTGTTAACTGCGGATGACAATGATTATAGAAGAAAGGAGTATGAACATTGAAGTATAAGGGAAGATATAAAACTCAATAACCACCCAGAAATTTCAAACCATGTATATCAATACAAATAGCAATATAGAGACACGGGAGAATTAGAAACATTATAAACACAAGAGTATAGTAGAAGTAAATAGATTCTTCTGGTGGTAAATAAAAGAGAAGGATGACAGATGTAAAAATTAAGAATATATCAAGGATTAGAGTAGGATGGAGCATATTGGCAAATATCTTTAAGTAAGAATTAAGGAGAAATAGTAGAAGATGTGGGATATGGAAATAAGGGAACGAATGGGGTAGTTTTATAAGTGAAATATTCGACAAAGAAATCAAAACAGATTTGACGCATTAAATCAAAGGAGATCCTGTTTCCTAAATCGCCGAAGAACCAAATCTTATTACGAAAGATTTTTTTTAATCCCTTAAATTCCGGAAATCAATCCTAACCACGTCATCGGTAGAAACTAATATATTTATTTACTCATTTCATTTTTTTGTGATAGCTTCACTCGTGCGCTTCACATGATCGAATCGTTTTATCTATATCTTTCAATGATGATAAAACTCCGTTATCATCTCATATTCGTCATGAAAACATCCCTATTATTATCTATGACAACCTCTACCAAATTTCGGGGACGAAATTTCTTTAACGGGTGGGTACTGTAACGACCCGAAAATTTCCGATCAAATTTAAACCCTAATCTCCATATGTTTCTGACACGATAAGCAAAAACCCTAATGTTGAGTCTAGAAAGTTTGAAATCTTTATTCGAATAATCTGTTACCCTTTTGACCATGCCTGACGATTCACGAACAATTGTTTGTAAATAAATATATATAGATATATATATATATATATATATATATATATATATATAAGACTTTTATTAATAACAACTATATTGTAACATGTATATATATAAATATTAACTATCATATATATACTTTTGGAAACATAAATACAGATATATTTATACATATATATACATATATATACTATAAATACTGGAAGATACAATAATAATTGCAGATAAATAGATAATTATGATTTTAAATTTTTATATATATATATATACATCAAACTGAACCGATAATTGATATGTTCTATTCCGTTATTTGTCTGATCTATTTGTATATTTCTGATATTAGTGTTACACGTGATATTCTGTCTCCTACAAAATCTAGATCGATATTACTTTGTCTGCTACAGCCAACCAGTTGATTTATATTATTTATACCATCTATTTTTAATACGAATCGTTTTAAAAACCCAAAACCAGAGGAAAGAAAGTCGACTGTCCCTGTTCTCGTGTGATTTTTCAAAAAGATTGATTTTATATAAACACATACATGATACAAAAATATTCATAATCAACCACACCACCTCAAACAACCACGCTTGTTTTTCTTTCTGTTTAATCGAACCCATCCAAGTCCAACACTTTTCCTGCTACTATGTTCCGCCTGTTGTTCCGGTTTGCTCGACAACCACACATCCTAACCACCGACGATACCACCACTCTCACAATCACCACCACCTTCGTTTCATTTAAATCACAAGACCGAATACCCCACTTCAACACAACCTATATTCCTTTCTATTCTCTTCTGGGTTCACCACGACACCATCTCATTTTCTCTAAAACCTTTGTTTCATCGAAACCCACTTCACCACCTTGTAACCAAAGGTCATCGATAACCCATGCCACCATAACCACCTCCTGTTTCCATCGGTTACAATCATAAACCATCACCTACAATCGTTTTCTACTGCTACTATAACACTGTTTTTACTGCCATTTAAAACGAAGAATGAGAGACGATGAAGATGATTAACGGTGTTTGTTCCTGCTATTGGAACAACAACTTCTGACGCTGTGTATATTTTCTGTTGTGATCGAGCAACTCCAAGCAAAACCAGCGAAGCCACCTACAACCTACAGCTACTACTACGCCTATTTATTTCTGTTTTCAAAAATATAATATTGACGATGATTGTTAAGAGGATAGCAAGAGGAAAGAGGTGATTATGGGAACGTGGGATGAGCTACTTAAAGTAACGAAACAGTTTTGAGATGTATTCACAATTTAAAATCATGTATGTGGGACAAACTCCATCATCATGGCCGACCATAGTGGGTGGTTTATATTATTTTTGGACTGTTTTTTTTTGATTCCCTTTATTACTCAACGAAATCCCATAAATTGACAAGTAGCTTCAATTTCAATTAGACTTTAGTCAGCTAGAAAAGCCAGTAGACGATTAGAATGGATCCTCTAAATTTTGTTGGGCCGAATTCATGTCATGTGGACTAGTACAAGGATTTATAAATTACTATCAATGAGCCGTGATTTTTTTTTTTTATAAACTTTGGGCCACGGTTTATATTTGGTATTGGGCCGTTTGTTTAAACTGCGTCCCTTCTCCTGCTCGAGTTAGATGCTGCTATTGCAGCTGGCTTTGTATCGATGTTGATAACAGGAGAGTGACGAATGATGTATGATGATTTCATGAAATATGATTATGATAAATGATACATAAAATATAAGATGATACATGAAATAATGATTAGAATGATGATGTTAAGAACAATGAAGACGCTGAAGATGTTATGATAACGATTTTAAGATGATACAGATGATATTACGATGATGTGATGATTACATGTTAATCGATGAAGATAGATGTATAATAGTTTACGGATCACGATGATAATATAGATTAGGATATGATGATTATGATGATGAGGAATTGATGGAGACGATTACGATGTGAGAAGATGATGGTGGCAAGTAAGATAATGATGATAGATGATGACTAGGAAACAGTTATATACGGGCCATATAGTTTTACACGGGGAATGAAACAGAGATTAGCAAGACAGAGGGAATGGTTAAGGTGTTGCGTGTGAGCTAGAGGTCTTGGATTCAAATCTCTGGAGTTACATATTTTTTTGGGACGATTTTAAGGTAGTCTTTATTGTCATTATTATTAATATTATTATTACTATTATTATTACTATTATTATTATTATTATTATTATTATTATTTTTTTAAATCTAATAATTGTTATTATTATTTTATCATTACTAATCTTATTTTAGTATTATAAAAATATATTTTTACATATATATCCTAACTAAACTAATACTACATATTGATTTAAATAAAAGGTTATTATTATAAAATATTAATTAAGCTAACATAATCATATATATAAAAATATTAATTAATTATCTAAAATATAAAGAAATAGTTATAATTAAACTATTTATTAATACAACGTACAAGTTACTAAATATAGTAATATTAATATACAAACTT
Source organism: Rutidosis leptorrhynchoides (assembly GCF_046630445.1). Lineage (NCBI taxonomy): Eukaryota > Viridiplantae > Streptophyta > Magnoliopsida > Asterales > Asteraceae > Rutidosis > Rutidosis leptorrhynchoides. The sequence goes on along the minus strand of NC_092333.1, from coordinate 620,024,704 downwards.
GTTAATTGTTATTACGTGTTTTTTTTAAAACCTGATATAGGTTCGTGAATCGAAGGCCAACCTTATAAGTTACCAATGGTGATATATGTATTTTTACTACAAAATACAGTATGGTGAGTATATAGTCCCACTTTTAAACTCTAAATATTTCGGGATGAGAATACATGTATTTTATCTTTTACGTTATGGACACAAGTAACTGAAAAATATATTCTACGTTGAGTTGTACCACTGGCATACTTCCCTGTAGCTTGGTAACTACTATTTACAGCGGTATTGTAAACGCGAATCCTGTTGATAGATCTATCGGGCCTGACAACCCCAACCGGACTGGACGACCAGTATTCAACGGTTGCACAGTACTTCGTTTCGTGACTACACTTGGTACAGTGTAGTAAGATTTCATATTAAAGGGAATATGCGACGTGATTAATTGTTAAGTATGGTTACCAAGTGCTCAACCACTTAGAATATTTTTATTAAAATGTTTATATATGAAATCTTGTGGTCCATTGTTATATCGCTGCTAGCATCAAACCTATATATCTCACCAACTTTATGTTGACTTTTTAAAGCATGTTTATTCTCAGGTACGAATTAAGTCTTCCGCTGTGCAATAGCTCATATTAAGGACCCTATTTGGAGTCGACCATCGCAATGGGACCAAATGTTGAAGATATCGTCCGGTTGGATAAGAACGGGTCTTCACACCACCCAAGTTGACCGGCGATTCACGAACGTTAAAACTTGTAAAAACGACATGATGATATATATATGGATATACATATGGTTAACATGAGATTATGATAAGTAAGTATCTCCATAAGTATATTAACAATGAGTTATATACATATAAACAAGACTACTAACTTAAGGATTTCGAAACGAGACATATATGTAACGATTATCGTTGTAACGACATTTAAATGTATATATATGATATTAAGATATATTAATATAACATAATATCATGATAATATAATAATTTAACATCTCATTAGATATAATAAACAATGGGTTAACAACATTAATTGAGATCGTTAACTTAAAGGTTTCAAAACAACACTTACATGTAACGACTAACGATGACTTAACGACTCAGTTAAAATGTATATACATGTAGTGTATTTAGATGTATTAAAATACTTTTGAAAGACTTCAAGACATATATCAAAACACTCATACTTAACGAAAATGGTTACAGTTACTTTTCCATTCTTTTCTTTCATCAAGAATTCTAGTCGTATTCTTACCCGTATTATACACAGCTTCAAAACGTACATACTATGAGTATATACCAATAGTAACTAGCATGGGATTCCACTCTTGATTATGTCATGTATGACTAATCAATTTTAACTTCTACCAAGAGCTAGTCAACTAACTAGAACTCCTTTTAACCCCACTCACCACTCACCAATTACCACTCATCATTCACTCCATTTCACTTCCAATTCTCTTTCTAATTCTCTCTCAACACACACACAGTATTATGAACGTATTTTTCCAGTAGTTAATCATCATCTTCATCAAAAATCACTTCAAGAATCAAGCTATAATCATCATAGGAAGAACACTTCAAGAACACTTCAAAAATCCCTTCAAGTTTACTAATTTACTTCCAAGCTTTCTAATCCATTCCAAGTAATCATCTAAGATCAAGAAACCTTTGTTATATACAGTAGGTTATCTTTCTTATTCAAGGTAATATTCATATTCAAACTTTGATTCAATTTCTATAACTATAAACTATCTTAATTCGAGTAAAAATCTTACTTGAACTTGTTTTTGTGTCATGATCCTACTTCAAGAACTTTCAAGCCATCCAAGATCCTTTGAAGCTAGATCATTTCTTGTCACTTCCAGTAGGTTTACCTACTAAACTTGAGGTAGTAATGATGTTCATAACATCATTCGATTCATATATATAAAACTATCTTATTCGAAGGTTTAAACTCGTAATCACTAGAACATAGTTTAGTTAATTCTAAACTTGTTCGCAAACAAAAGTTAATCCTTCTAACTTGACTTTTAAAATTAAATAAACACATGTTCTATATCTATATGATATGCTAACTTAATGATTTAAAACCTGGAAACACGAAAAACACCGTAAAATCGGATTTACGCCGTCGTAGTAACACCGCGGGCTGTTTTGGGTTAGTTAATTAAAAACTATGATAAACTTTGATTTAAAAGTTGTTATTCTGAGAAAATGATTTTTATTATGAACATGAAACTATATCCAAAAATTATGGTTAAACTCAAAGTGGAAATATGTTTTCTAAAATGGTCATCTAGACGTCGTTCTTTCGACTGAAATGACTACCTTTACAAAAACGACTTGTAACTTATTTTTCCGACTATAAACCTATACTTTTCTGTTTAGATTCATAAAATATAGTTCAATATGAAGTCATAGCAATTTGATTCACTCAAAACGGATTTAAAATGAAGAAGTTATGGGTAAAACAAGATTGGATAATTTTTCTCATTTTAGCTACGTGAAAATTGGTAACAAATCTATTCCAACCATAACTTAATCAACTTGTATTGTATATTATGTAATCTTGAGATACCATAGACACGTATACAATGTTTCGACCTATCATGTCGACACATCTATATATATTTCGGAACAACCATAGACACTCTATATGTGAATGTTGGAGTTAGCTATACAGGGTTGAGGTTGATTCCAAAATATATATAGTTTGAGTTGTGATCAATACTGAGATACGTATACACTGGGTCGTGGATTGATTCAAGATAATATTTATCGATTTATTTCTGTACATCTAACTGTGAACAACTAGTTGTAGGTTACTAACGAGGACAGCTGACTTAATAAACTTAAAACATCAAAATATATTAAAAGTGTTGTAAATATATTTTAAACATACTTTGATATATATGTATATATTGTTATAGGTTCGTGAATCAACCAGTGGCCAAGTCTTACTTCCCGACGAAGTAAAAATCTGTGAAAGTGAGTTATAGTCCCACTTTTAAAATCTAATATTTTTGGGATGAGAATACATGCAGGTTTTATAAATGATTTACAAAATAGACACAAGTACGTGAAACTACATTCTATGGTTGAATTATCGAAATCGAATATGCCCCTTTTTATTAAGTCTGGTAATCTAAGAACTAGGGAACAGACACCTTAATTGACGCGAATCCTAAAGATAGATCTATTGGGCCTAACAAACCCCATCCAAAGTACCGGATGCTTTAGTACTTCGAAATTTATATCATATCCGAAGGGTTTCCCGGAATGATGGGGATATTCTTATATATGCATCTTGTTAATGTCGGTTACCAGGTGTTCACCATATGAATGATTTTTATCTCTATGTATGGGATGTGTATTGAAATATGAAATCTTGTGGTCTATTGTTACGATTTGATATATATAGGTTAAACCTATAAATCACCAACATTTTTGTTGACATTTAAAGCATGTTTATTCTCAGGTGAATACTAAGAGCTTCCGCTGTTGCATACTAAAATAAGGACAAGATTTGGAGTCCATGTTTGTATGATATTGTGTAAAAACTGCATTCAAGAAACTGAATTCGATGTAACATATTTGTATTGTAAACCATTATGTAATGGTCGTGTGTAAACAGGATATTTTAGATTATCATTATTTGATAATCTACGTAAAGCTTTTTAAACCTTTATTTATGAAATAAAGGTTATGGTTTGTTTTAAAAATGAATGCAGTCTTTGAAAAACGTCTCATATAGAGGTCAAAACCTCGCAACGAAATCAATTAATATGGAACGTTTTTAATCAATAAGAACGGGACATTTCAGTTGGTATCAGAGCGTTGGTCTTAGAGAACCAGAAAATTTGCATTAGTGTGTCTTATCGAGTTGTTAGGATGCATTAGTGAGTCTGGACTTCGACCGTGTTTTCTTTAAAAATGATTGCTTAACATTTTTGTTGGAAACTATATATTTTTAACATATGAATATTATGTGATATATTAATCTCTTAACGTGTTTGATATTATGTGATAGATGTCTACCTCTAGAACAAGTCCCATTGACTCACCTAATAATAATGAAGAGTCAAATTTAAATTGGAATGATTCGTGGACTGATTCACAAGTTCCCGAAGAGGAACCGGAAGAAGAGTCGGAACCGGAAGAAGAATCGGAACCGGAAGAAGAATCGGAACCGGAAGAAGAAATAGAACCGGTGGGGGAAATAATAAAACGGTTAAGTAAAAGAGAATCCTCAACCAACCGACCAAGGTTAATTATGGTCAATGGTGTTTCCGCCAAGGAAGCAAAATATTGGGAGGATTACCAATTCTCCGATGAATCGGATTCCGACGAGAATTCCGATGATGTTATAGAAATTACCCCAACTGAATTTAAAAAGGCAAAAGAAAATAATAAGGGAAAGGGCATAAAAATAGAGAAATCTAATTCCAACCCCGATGAACTTTATATGTATCGTCAACCCCCAAAGTCCTTAAGTTGTAACAATGACCCGGGAACCTCTAAACCACCAGGTTTTTCTAAACCAATGTGGACAACGACGGCTCGTATTAGGGGAACATCATATATCCCTAGAAACTTGGCAAAACAAACCAAAATCGAACAAGAAGAAACGAGCGAGTTGGAATAAGATAGTTGTATTCGTGTGGTGTAATATATGTAATATAGTGTGCTTATGCTTTATGATATATGTAAAAATTGCTTGTATTAATAAGTATTTTTTTTTATGAATCTAACTCTTGTCTATTTTACAGTATAAAAACACAAAATGGATAGACAACCCAATATTTTAAGAGACCTACCCGGAGACATGATTGATGAAATCTTGTCTAGAGTCGGTCAGAATTCCTCGGCACAACTATTTAAGGCGAGATCAGTTTGTAAGACATTCGAAGAACGTTCCAAGAATGCCTTGGTTTATAAAAGGCTTTCGTTCGAAAGATGGGGGATATCACATTGGGAAATCCATAAGTTACGATGTGTTTACTTTGACGCATATATTGCGGGAAACCCAAATGCTATTTTACGCAACGGGTTAAGAAATTATTTTGACTCAGTATATCCGAATATAGGATTTCGTGATTTAGAAAAAGCGGCTAACATGCAACATAAAGAAGCATGTTATGCTTACGGGTTAGTAATGTTCGCTTCTCACCAAAGTGAGAACACGAACATCAGGCTACAACTATTAAACAAAACGTTCCCACAAGTGACGGAGTCGGTAATTGGGGTAAGAAATGAGGTTTTTAGGTTATTACGAGACTGTTGGTCATTACGTAACCCTCGTCCCTTTGACGACGTTACAACACTCTGTCTTATCAACGGCCATAACGGTTATGTTCCACAAGACCAAGGATGGGAAGTAGTCCTAGTAAAACCAGAATGCATGACTTGTTTCTGGATGTATGAACTACGTGTCTTTATTGCCTTTGCTGAACGACTTGTGTACTAGCTAGAATTATCTTCACAACTATCTTGTATCAAAGTTATTGTGTGCTATATTTCATGCTTTATGTAAAATAAGCGGTATTGTAAGTTTGTAAAATATTGTATAAAAGTTTGAACGCGAAATATTACTACAATCAGTTTTTCATATAGAATTGTAGTAGTTGAATTGTATATTAGCTATTAAGTATGAACTTAACGGGTAGGTACTACCCGAATTTAAACTTATAAAACGCTAATATGAAGAAAAAGCTTTTATAAATGAGTTCATATTATGCTACGAAATACTATTAACTACTCTTAATATTCTGTATGATTAACTTGTTCCATTTGACTATTTTGAAGGAAATGGCACCGACTACTCGACACACCGTGAATATGAATGAAGAGGAATTCCGTACTTTTCTAGCTTCAAACATAGCCGCAGTACAGGCTGCGCTACATACCAACAATAACCTTGGATCTGGCAGTACAGGAAATCGTGTAGGATGCACCTACAAAGAATTCACTGCCTGCAAACCTTTGGAATTTGATGGAATCGAAGGACCGATCGGATTGAAACGGTGGACCGAGAAGGTCGAATCGGTGTTTGCCATAAGTAAGTGTACTGAAGAGGACAAAGTGAAGTACGCTACGCATACCTTCACAGGTTCTGCGTTAACATGGTGGAATACCTATCTAGAGCAAGTGGGACAAGATGATGCGTACGCACTACCGTGGTCAGCATTCAAGCACTTGATGAACGAGAAGTACCCTCCCAGAACCGAGGTCAATAAGCTCAAGACAGAACTTAGAGGGTTACGAACCCAAGGATTTGATATTACCACGTACGAAAGACGATTCACAGAATTGTGCCTATTGTGTCCGGGAGCATTCGAAGATGAGGAAGAGAAGATCGACGCGTTTGTGAAAGGATTACCGGAAAGAATCCAAGAAGATATAAGTTCACACGAGCCCGCCTCCATACAACAGGCATGTAGAATGGCTCACAAACTAGTGAACCAGATTGAAGAAAGAATTAAAGAACAGACTGCTGAAGAGGCCAATGTGAAGCAAGTCAAAAGAAAGTGGGAGGAAAACGGTGATAAGAATCACCAATACAACAACAACAGCAATTACAACAATAATCGCAATAATTATCCCAACAATCGCAACATCAATCGCAACTACAATAAACGGCCCAACAACAACAACAACAATAGCAACTACAACAATCATCCCAACAACAATAATAACCGTAACAACAACAACAATCAGAAGCAGCTATGCCAAAGGTGTGAAAAGTATCACTCGGGGTTTTGCACCAAATTTTGCAACAAGTGTAAAAGAAATGGTCATAGCGCGGCGAAGTGTGAGGTCTACGGACCAGGGGTTAATAGAACGAAAGGAACAAATGGTGTCAGAACGAGTAATGGTGAAGCAAGTAGTGTCGGAGCAAGTGATGCCAATGTAGTTTGTTATAAATGTGGAAAACCGGGCCACATTATTAGAAATTGCCCGAACCAGGAGAACACGAATGGACAAGGCCGCGGAAGAGTTTTCAATATTAATGCGGCAGAGGCACAGGAAGACCCGGAGCTTGTTACGGGTACGTTTCTTATTGACAATAAATCTGCTTACGTTTTATTTGATTCGGGTGCGGATAGAAGCTATATGAGTAGAGATTTTTGTGCTAAATTAAGTTGTCCATTGACGCCTTTGGATAGTAAATTTTTACTCGAATTAGCAAATGGTAAATTAATTTCAGCAGATAATATATGTCGGAATCGAGAAATTAAACTGGTTAGCGAAACATTTAAGATTGATTTGATACCAGTAGAGTTAGGGAGTTTTGATGTGATAATCGGTATGGACTGGTTGAAAGAAGTGAAAGCAGAGATTGTTTGTTACAAAAATGCAATTCGCATTATACGAGAAAAAGGAAAACCCTTAATGGTGTACGGAGAAAAGGGCAACACGAAGCTACATATTATTAGTAATTTGAAGGCACAAAAACTAATAAGAAAAGGTTGCTATGCTGTTCTAGCACACGTCGAGAAAGTACAAACTGAAGAAAAGAGCATCAATGATGTTCCCATTGCAAAAGAATTTCCCGATGTATTTCCGAAAGAATTACCGGGATTATCCCCACAGCGATCCGTTGAATTTCAAATAGATCTTGTACCAGGAGCTGCACCAATAGCTCATGTTCCTTACAGACTCGCACCCAGTGAGATGAAAGAACTGCAAAGCCAATTACAAGAACTTTTAGAGCGTGGTTTCATTCGACCAAGCACATCACCGTGGGGAGCTCCTGTTTTGTTTGTCAAGAAGAAAGATGGTACATTCAGGTTCTGTATCGACTACCGAGAGTTGAACAAACTTACCATCAAGAACCGCTACCCACTACCGAGAATCGACGACTTATTTGATCAACTACAAGGCTCGTCTGTTTATTCAAAGATTGACTTACGTTCCAGGTATCTTCAAATGCGGGTGAAAGAAGATGATATTCCAAAGACTGCTTTCAGAACACGTTACGGTCATTACGAGTTTATGGTCATGCCGTTTGGTTTAACTAATGCACCAGCTGTGTTCATGGACCTTATGAACCGAGTGTGTGGACCATACCTTAACAAGTTTGTCATTGTTTTCATTGATGACATACTTATTTACTCAAAGAATGACCAAGAACACGGTGAACATTTGAGAAAGGTGTTAGAAGTATTGAGGAAGGAAGAATTGTACGCTAAGTTTTCAAAGTGTGCATTTTGGTTGGAAGAAGTTCAATTCCTCGGTCACATAGTGAACAAAGAAGGTATTAAGGTGGATCCGGCAAAGATAGAAACTGTTAAAAAGTGGGAAACCCCGAAAACTCCGAAACACATACGCCAGTTTTTAGGACTAGCTGGTTACTACAGAAGGTTCATCCAAGACTTTTCCAGAATAGCAAAACCCTTGACTGCATTAACGCATAAAGGGAAGAAATTTGAATGGAATGATGAACAAGAGAAAGCGTTTCAGTTATTGAAGAAAAAGCTAACTACGGCACCTATATTGTCATTGCCTGAAGGGAATGATGATTTTGTTATTTATTGTGACGCATCAAAGCAAGGTCTCGGTTGTGTATTAATGCAACGAACGAAGGTGATTGCATATGCGTCTAGACAATTGAAGATTCACGAACAAAATTATACGACGCATGATTTGGAATTAGGCGCGGTTGTTTTTGCATTAAAGACTTGGAGGCACTACTTATATGGGGTCAAAAGTATTATATATACCGACCACAAAAGTCTTCAACACATATTTAATCAGAAACAACTGAATATGAGGCAGCGTAGGTGGATTGAATTATTGAATGATTACGACTTTGAGATTCGTTACCACCCGGGGAAGGCAAATGTGGTAGCCGATGCCTTGAGCAGGAAGGACAGAGAACCCATTCGAGTAAAATCTATGAATATAATGATTCATAATAACCTTACTACTCAAATAAAGGAGGCGCAACAAGGAGTTTTAAAAGAGGGAAATTTAAAGGATGAAATACCCAAAGGATCGGAGAAACATCTTAATATTCGGGAAGACGGAACCCGGTATAGGGCTGAAAGGATTTGGGTACCAAAATTTGGAGATATGAGAGAAATGGTACTTAGAGAAGCTCATAAAACCAGATACTCAATACATCCTGGAACGAGGAAGATGTACAAGGATCTCAGGAAATATTTTTGGTGGCCGGGTATGAAAGCCGATGTTGCTAAATACGTAGGAGAATGTTTGACGTGTTCTAAGGTCAAAGCTGAGCATCAGAAACCATCAGGTCTACTTCAACAACCCGAAATTCCGGAATGGAAATGGGAAAACATTACCATGGATTTCATCACTAAATTGCCAAGGACTGCAAGTGGTTTTGATACTATTTGGGTAATAGTTGATCGTCTCACCAAATCAGCACATTTCCTGCCAATAAGAGAAGATGACAAGATGGAGAAGTTAGCATGACTGTATTTAAAGGAAGTTGTCTCCAGACATGGAATACCAATCTCCATTATCTCTGATAGGGATGGCAGATTTATTTCAAGATTCTGGCAGACATTACAGCAAGCATTAGGAACTCGTCTAGACATGAGTACTGCCTATCATCCACAAACTGATGGGCAGAGCGAAAGGACGATACAAACGCTTGAAGACATGCTACGAGCATGTGTTATTGATTTCGGAAACAGTTGGGATCGACATCTACCATTAGCAGAATTTTCCTACAACAACAGTTACCATTCCAGCATTGAGATGGCGCCGTTTGAAGCACTTTATGGTAGAAAGTGCAGGTCTCCGATTTGTTGGAGTGAAGTGGGGGATAGACAGATTACGGGTCCGGAGATTATACAAGAAACTACCGAGAAGATCATCCAAATTCAACAACGGTTGAAAACCGCCCAAAGTCGACAAAAGAGCTACGCTGACATTAAAAGAAAAGATATAGAATTTGAAATTAGAGAGATGGTCATGCTTAAAGTTGCACCTTGGAAAGGCGTTGTTCGATTTGGTAAACGAGGGAAATTAAATCCAAGGTATATTGGACCATTCAAGATTATTGATCGTGTCGGACCAGTAGCTTACCGACTTGAGTTACCTCAACAACTCGCGGCTGTACATAACACTTTCCACGTCTTGAATTTGAAGAAATGTTTTGCTAAAGAAGATCTCACTATTCCGTTAGATGAAATCCAAATCAACGAAAAACTCCAATTCATCGAAGAACCCATCGAAATAATGGATCGTGAGGTTAAAAGACTTAAGCAAAACAAGATACCAATTGTTAAGGTTCGATGGAATGCTCATAGAGGACCCGAGTTCACCTGGGAGAGTGAAGATCAGATGAAGAATAAATACCCGCATCTATTTCCAGAAGATTCGTCAACACCTTCAACAGCTTAAAATTTCGGGACGAAATTTATTTAACGGGTAGGTACTGTAGTGACCCAAACTTTTCCATGTTTATATATATTAATTGAGATTGATATTTACATGATTAAATGTTTCCAACATGTTAAGCAATCAAACTTGTTAAGACTTGATTAATTGAAATATGTTTCATATAGACAATTGACCACCCAAGTTGACCGGCGATTCACGAACGTTAAAACTTGTAAAAACGATATGACGATATATATATATGGATATACATATGGTTAACATGAGATTATGATAAGTAAGTATCTCCATAAGTATATTAACAATGAGTTATATACATATAAACAAGACTACTAACTTAAGGATTTCGAAACGAGACATATATGTAACGATTATCGTTGTAACGACATTTAAATGTATATATATCATATTAAGATATATTAATAAATCATAATATCATGATAATATAATAATTTAACATCTCATTAGATATAATAAACAATGGGTTAACAACATTAATTGAGATCGTTAACTTAAAGGTTTCAAAACAACACTTACATGTAACGACTAACGATGACTTAACGACTCAGTTAAAATGTATATACATGTAGTGTATTTAGATGTATTAAAATACTTTTGAAAGACTTCAAGACATATATCAAAACACTCATACTTAACGAAAATGGTTACAGTTACTTTTCCATTCTTTTCTTTCATCAAGAATTCTAGTCGTATTCTTACCCGTATTATACACGGCTTCAAAACGTACTTACTATGAGTATATACCAATAGGAACTAGCATGGGATTCCACTCTTGATTATGTCATGTATGACTAATCAATTTTAACTTCTACCATGAGCTAGTCAACTAACTAGAACTCCTTTTAACCCCACTCACCACTCACCAATTACCACTCATCATTCACTCCATTTCACTTCCAATTCTCTTTCTAATTCTCTCTCAACACACACACACTATTATGAACGTATTTTTCCAGTAGTTAATCATCATCTTCATCAAAAATCACTTCAAGAATCAAGCTATAATCATCATAGGAAGAACACTTCAAGAACACTTCAAAAATCCCTTCAAGTTTACTAATTTACTTCCAAGCTTTCTAATCCATTCCAAGTAATCATCTAAGATCAAGAAACCTTTGTTATATACAGTAGGTTATCTTTCTTATTCAAGGTAATATTCATATTCAAACTTTGATTCAATTTCTATAACTATAAACTATCTTAATTCGAGTAAAAATCTTACTTGAACTTGTTTTTGTGTCATGATCCTACTTCAAGAACTTTCAAGCCATCCAAGATCCTTTGAAGCTAGATCATTTCTTGTCACTTCCAGTAGGTTTACCTACTAAACTTGAGGTAGTAATGATGTTCATAACATCATTCGATTCATATATATAAAACTATCTTATTCGAAGGTTTAAACTCGTAATCACTAGAACATAGTTTAGTTAATTCTAAACTTGTTCGCAAACAAAAGTTAATCCTTCTAACTTGACTTTTAAAATTAACTAAACACATGTTATATATCTATATGATATGCTAACTTAATGATTTAAAACCTGGAAACACGAAAAACACCGTAAAACCGGATTTACGCCGTCGTAGTAACACCGCGGGCTGTTTTGGGTTAGTTAATTAAAAACTATGATAAACTTTGATTTAAAAGTTGTTATTCTGAGAAAATGATTTTTATTATGAACATGAAACTATATTCAAAAATTATGGTTAAACTCAAAGTGGAAGTATGTTTTCTAAAATGGTCATCTAGACGTCGTTCTTTCGACTGAAATGACTACCTTTACAAAAACGACTTGTAACGTATTTTTCCGACTATAAACCTATACTTTTCTGTTTAGATTCATAAAATAGAGTTCAATATGAAGCCATAGCAATTTGATTCACTCAAAACGGATTTAAAATGAAGAAGTTATGGGTAAAACAAGATTGGATAATTTTTCTCATTTTAGCTACGTGAAAATTGGTAACAAATCTATTCCAACCATAACTTAATCAACTTGTATTGTATATTATGTAATCTTGAGATACCATAGACACGTATACAATGTTTCGACCTATCATGTCGACACATCTATATATATTTTGGAACAACCATAGACACTCTATATGTGAATGTTGGAGTTAGCTATACAGGGTTGAGGTTGATTCCAAAATATATATAGTTTGAGTTGTGATCAATACTGAGATACGTGTACACTGGGTCGTGGATTGATTCAAGATAATATTTATCGATTTATTTCTGTACATCTAACTGTGGACAACTAGTTGTAGGTTACTAACGAGGACAGCTGACTTAATAAACTTAAAACATCAAAATATATTAAAAGTGTTGTAAATATATTTTAAACATACTTTGATATATATGTATATATTGTTATAGGTTCGTGAATCAACCAGTGGCCAAGTCTTACTTCCCGACGAAGTAAAAATCTGTGAAAGTGAGTTATAGTCCCACTTTTAAAATCTAATATTTTTGGGATGAGAATACATGCAGGTTTTATAAATGATTTACAAAATAAACACAAGTACGTGAAACTACATTCTATGGTTGAATTATCGAAATCGAATATGCCCCTTTTTATTAAGTCTGGTAATCTAAGAACTAGGGAACAGACACCCTAATTGACGCGAATCCTAAAGATAGATCTATTGGGCCTAACAAACCCCATCCAAAGTACCGGATGCTTTAGTACTTCGAAATTTATATCATATCCGAAGGGTGTCCCGGAATGATGGGGATATTCTTATATATGCATCTTGTTAATGTCGGTTACCAGGTGTTCACCATATGAATGATTTTTTTCTCTATGTATGGGATGTGTATTGAAATATGAAATCTTGTGGTCTATTGTTACGATTTGATATATATAGGTTAAACCTATAACTCACCAACATTTTTGTTGACATTTAAAGCATGTTTATTCTCAGGTGAATACTAAGAGCTTCCGCTGTTGCATACTAAAATAAGGACAAGATTTGGAGTCCATGTTTGTATGATATTGTGTAAAAACTGCATTCAAGAAACTGATTTCGATGTAACATATTTGTATTGTAAACCATTATGTAATGGTCGTGTGTAAACAGGATATTTTAGATTATCATTATTTGATAATCTACGTAAAGCTTTTTAAACCTTTATTTATGAAATAAAGGTTATGGTTTGTTTTAAAAATGAATGCAGTCTTTGAAAAACGTCTCATATAGAGGTCAAAACCTCGCAACGAAATCAATTAATATGGAACGTTTTTAATCAATAAGAACGGGACATTTCACCAAGAACTCATAATGACCATACCTAGTTCTAAACGCTGTCTTCGGGATGTCAGATTCTGCAACTCTAACCTGATGATACTGAGATCGTAAATCTATCTTTGAGAAGTATGAAGCACCCTGCAACTGATCGAATAAATCATCTATTCTAGGAAGCAGGTACTTATTCTTTAATGTTCTCTTATTCAAATCCCGATAATCTATACACATATGCATGGTACCATCTTTCTTCTTAACAAATAATACTGGTGCACCCCAAGGAGAAGAACTCGGTCTAATAAACCCACGATCTAATAGCTCCTGAATTTGTGACATCATCTCACGAATTTCTGACGGCGCTAAATGATACGGGGCTTTGGCAACTGGAGTGGCTCCAGGCACTAATTCAATCTTATATTCTACTTCTCTTATCGGCGGTAACCCTGGTAACTCCTCTGGAAACACTTCTGGAAACTCTGAAACTACCGGAATATCGTCTATTGCCTTCTTTTCTTTCAATATCGGCTATTGCCTTCTTTTCTTTCTTACCATCTACTACATAGGCTAGGAACAATTCACACCCTTTGGATAAAGATTTCTTGACTTTCATCATTGATATCAACAGAAAACTATACCCACCCCATTCCCCTCGGGCTATAACACGGGTTCTATCAGCTAAATGAAAGGAAATCATTTTCCTATCGCACTTAATACTAGCTCTAAGTGGGCTCAGCTAATCCATTCCTAACACTACATCAAAACTAGGAATGGGTAACACTAAACAAGTCATAGTAAATGACTTTCCTTCAATATCAATACTAACCCCAGTCACAAACGTTGTGACGGGTGTGATCTTTTCATCACCTACCTCTACACTAACCGGTTCAGGCAGCACAGTAGCAGGTAAATTCAATTTAGCACAAAAGTCTAACGACATAAAAGACTTATTCGCACCACAATCAAACAATACACGAGCATGTATTGAGTTGATTAAAAACATACCGGTGATCACATCGTCAGTTTCAGTAGCCTTCTCAACTGACATCTGAAAAGCTCTGGCCTCTGCTGTGGGAGGGTTCTTCCTCTTCTGCCCACTCGAGGCAGTAGACCCTCTAACTGATGCAAAATGCGCACCTGACCCTACCTCGAAACTCACACTCTTGGACGGACAACTGATAGCACGATGCCTTGGTTGATGACAACTCCAACACACATTTCCTGGAAACGAACACCTTTGGGACTCATGTCCTACTGCACCACATCTCAGACATCTTCTAGTAGCCTCTGAGCATTGACCACTGTGTGTAGACTTGCAAGTGTGGCACCAATTTCCTCTACCTGATCCAAACCCTGAACCACTCTGTCGACTCTTACTTTTCTGTCTAAACCCAAATGATTTCTTTGACTTACCACTGGATTGACCACCCGTTTGACCACTCGGAGTCATCACACTCCCTGTCATCATTCCTCTTGCTGCTTTCAAATCACTTTCCACCATTCTGGCTTTAACAAAGGCCTGAGACAAACTAGTCACCATCCTTACTGACATTCTGTATTCTGGCAAGATCACATTAACAAAATGTTGAATCCTTGATGCTTCATCTGGTACCCACTGAGATACAAATCTCAACTTATCCATAAACTGACCAATCACTTCATCAATTGACATTTTAGGCGTCATTCTCATTTCTAAAAACTCAGTCTTCAATCGATTAAGATCAAACAAGGAACAATAATGTTCACCAACTTTCCATTGAAATTGTTCCCAAGTAATTTGCTTAACATTCTCCTTTGGAATATGATAATGCTAAAAATGAACATATATTTCATAGCATTATCCCTCAAGAAAGACAAGCTTTTAGTTGCAATTGTTCTATTTACAAGTGTTATTCGTTTAAATAATAAAAGGTGAAGACAAAAGACAGATTCAACGATTTGAAGATGCAAACAACCAAAAAACTAAAATGTGCAAAATACAATTCAAGTGGTTCAATTTATTGATAAGAAACGTCTAAAAGTTACAAGAGTACGAGCCGCAAAACGCAAAGTACAAGATATTAAATTGTACGCAAGGACGTTCGAAAATCCGGAACCGGGGCCTGAGCCAACTAACAACGCGCGATGCAACGGACCTAAAATTACAAGTCAACTATGCACATGAATATAATATAATATATATATAATTATATAAAAATTATATATATTATATATATTTATAAGTGTCGGCAGACTAGAAAACAACTCATTGTGACCAGGAAATGACGGCCATGAGACCGCATGGCCTGGAAGAAGAAAACTCATGCGGTCGCATGAGTCACTGTAGCAGGTTAGGTCCTATAAATTTCGCGAGTTCTGGCCGAATTTAACACATCTTTTTCTATCTCTTACTCTCTAAATACATATTTATATTTATATTATAAATTTAATATTAAAGTTTAATAATAATAAGGTTATGTTAGCGAATGTTGTAAGTGTGTAAATTGAAACTCTGTCCGTGTAACACTACGCGATTAATACTCATTGTAAGTTATGTTCAACCTTTTTAAATTAATGTCTCGTAGCTAAGTTATTATTATGCTTATTTAAATCGAAGTAATCGTGATGTTGGGCTAAATATTAAGACTGGGTAATTGGGCTTTGTACCATAATTGGGGTTTGGACAAAAGACCGACACTTGTAGAAATTGGACTATGGACTATTAATGGGCTTTATATTTGTTTAACTGAATGATAGTTCGTTAATTTAATATAGAGATTTACAATTGGACGTACCTATAAATAACCACATACACTCGATCGGACATGATGGGCGGGATATTTATAAGTACTAATAATCGTTCATTTTACCGGACACGGAGATGGATTAATAGTCAATGGACTCATTAAAACATGGGTGAATTACATACAAGGACACTTGGTGTAATTGTTAATAAAGTATTAAAACCTTGGATTGCATACAGTCGATAATCTGGTGTAATCATTAACATTGTATTAAAACCTTATTACAGTTTAAGTCCCCAATTAGTTGGAATATTTGACTTCGGATATAATGATAATTTGACGAGGACACTCGCACTTTATATTTATGACTGATGGACTGTTATGGACAAAATCCAGATGGACATATCGAATAATCCAGGACAAAGGACAATTAACCCATGGTAATAAATTAAAATCAACATGTCGAACATCATGATTACGGAAGTTTAAATAAGCATAATTCCTTTATTTTATATCTCATCGCACTTTTATTTATCGTCATTTTATTTATCGCACTTTAATTATCGTCATTTACTTTAAGCTTTAAATTAAGTTATATTTATTTTTAATATTTTACATTAGGTTTTAATTGTGATTTAAGACATAAAATCGACAAACCGTAAACGATAAAAACCCCCTTTTATAATAATAATAATATTACTTATATATATATATATATATATATATATATATATATATATATATATATATATATATATATATATATATATATATATATATATATATATATATATATATATATATATATATATATTTATACAAATATAGTTTTTAAAAATGTAACGTTAAACTTGGCTAGCTCCCTGCGGAACGAACCGGACTTACTAAAAACTACACTACTGTACGATTAGGTACACTGCCTATAGTATTGTAGCAAGGTTTAGGTATATCCACTCTATAATTAAATAAATAACTTGTGTAAAATTGTATCGTATTTAATAGTATTTCGTAGTAAAAATATAACTATTTCGTATACACCTCGCATAACATCAGAATACTTGACGTCAACGCATTCCACCAAACCATAGCTCTACCCTTTAACAATCTACAAGCATATATAACCCGCAACTCCGGTTCGCATTGACAGGCCTCCAAAGCCCTTTCAACCTCCATCAACCAGTTCATAGTTTCTGTCGGGTCAGAACATCCCGAATACTCTGGGGGTTTGCAATCTAAGAACTGTTTGTAAGTACATTTCTTATAGGGTTGAGCAAAGGGTTGTTAGAACATCTGCGTTTGGTACGGGTTCATTAACATTAGATTTTGAAAAGGGAAAGTATTTTGTGGTGGCATGTAGTACGGTTGAGGTGGTTGATTTTGCACTGGGTATTGGAAGTGAGGCTGGTTCATGTTGGGTACTGTTTGAGATTGTGTTGTCAGAAATCCAGGTGGCGTATCATCAATTCCCGCAGGATTTACCAGCTCAAGCTCAATAACCTTATCCTGAATATAACTCTGTTGATCATCATCTTCGGACTCAACACCCTCGTCTGGTGCTCTGTATGTTCCGGAGTTTGTCGGGCCGGTAGCGTTTGCATCTCTGTTAGCCATACATGTGCTACAAAACAACTCACACAAAAGCTTAGTGGATAACTGGTTAGCTCAACACAACTAACGTACACGTATCCTTGTATTCACTTAGCCCCACCCACGGACATGTTTGACTCCACTTAAGGCTTGAGAACAAGATACACTCATGTACTTGCTGTCAAACCTATGCTCTGATACCAACTTATAGCACTGGTCATTTTTTTTATAACACAGCGGAAGTCTTATTTAATAAAATCACAACCTAATTACATTAGTACAAAAATCAATTAATTAAGTTTACTTTATCAAACGGTGTTACATTATTACAAACACGGTTACAAAAGTCCACATCAGAGTTGCAAGTCAAACATGTCTTCTACATCAATGCCCGATCCCATCAGCAGTAGCTAAACCTGCAGGGGGAGGAATGTGGGGGATTAGCGCACCGCTAAGTGAATGGAATCTATCTACAGATTAAGCTTAAGCAATCCATCATACAACAGTCAACTAACATGCTTACAACCATCAAGCATACAAACAACGACAATATGAGGATCGGCGGCTTGTACGGGCACACGACCTAGCTGATCGGACTAGGATCTACCGATACTCCTTCCTACCAGTCTTTGCATAACTATCCAAATGCAACACATGCGTTCTTCTATGCTATACTAAACAGACTGTAGGACTTGGACTCAACTTCCCTTGGAATGGTTGACCTTACACGGACTGTAACCTCCCTGGGAACAGTTGCAAATCCCCAACCTCTCTAGGAATGACTGGTACCAAACACAGTGCACATATACAACATATTAATCTCATAGCATGTAACTATCCAACTAGCATGGAAATCACTACACTACACAGGGTAATCAGAGTAATCCTCAGTAGCATGATTTGCTACTTAAACTCTATCCGAAGATAGACCCACTCACCAATTACCAGCAACTGAAGATTCTCAGAGGTCTAATCTTTCTGAGTCTTCTCTTTCTCTTTTCCACCTGAGAATAGACATGATCAAGTCAGTAATCATGTCTTGATATCATCCCAATAACAAGACAATAGCATCAATAAACAAGCACTTGAACACTTAATCAATCTGACCTGTCAACCGTACGAGTGACACTCATCCGCACGTCTAAGAAACCTCAACCGTGCGGTTGACACCTCACTCGTACGTTTGGTCCTTGGCCAAATATCTAATTAGATAACAGTATATCCGTACGGTTGACCACACGAGTGACATATGACTCATATGAGTTACATCTCAACCGTACGATCCAACTAGCAAATATAACAGTTCAAGTAACCAGTCACTCGTGCAGTTCACTATGCGGTTGACCGCCCCAACCGTACGAGTGAAAGCTTACTCGTGCGAGTGAAAAGTAACATCAATAGCAATATGTAATGACCTTTTCCAACCTATATTCATCATATATTCATTCATTCGTAAGCCTATATCAAGAATTCAACCCATAATAACATATTAACGCATGCACACTAGACACACAAGCTAATACCTCTATTTCTGGCCCAAATACATTTTGATATAGCTTCTAAAAAGTTTACCATTGGAAAGGATTTTTCATTACGATTCCAACGATACTTAATTCATCAAAACGGAGTTACGGTGTGAAAGTTATGACCAAAACAAGTTTCCACAAAGCTGACTGGTGCTCACACGCGTGGCTGAGACCTCACTCATGCGAGTGAGTCCTCACTTGTGTGGTTGACCCTCAAACGTGTGGTCACTTGTACGAGTGACCTTTCACTCGTGTGGGAGCTGAAGAACAACTCCTGCACGCTAATTTTTGCCATTTTGGTCCAAAAACTCGATTTTTGCAAGTTCTAACATCAAAACCACTTGGAAAACATCATATAAACCTTATAGAAGCTATATCTAACATCAATTAACACATACAAACACATAATCATCAAGATTTAAGCCTAATTTCATGCTTTTATTCAAGAACACAAAAGCCCAATTAATCAAGAATTCAAGCACGAATTCAAGCATGCTAACCTGGATAAATGCTTACAAGGATGATATGATTCAGTTCCTAAAGCCTCTTGATTCAATTCTAGCTTAGATTCAATTAGGGTTTGTGAAGGGATGAAGTTTAGGTACGGTTTAGTTTGAGAAATGTCTAGAAATGGGAAGAAAGAAGCAGATACATACACTCTAAATGGGTTATTAAAACCCATACCCCACCACACACGGGTATTTACCAGTTATCTAATATCTTTCGTACTTAATTTGGCAACCCTAACAGAGTCCAAATTCAACAAACAAACCATTTCTGTGACCCTTGTCACAAACTGGTCTTAACCACATATTCAATTAATAATAAATAATAAACATACTATTAAAATAAAAGCATATTTTAGACACAAATATAAACCTAAGGGTAATTTAATAATCTTACTTCCAACCTCGATTTCAGTCTGTTACATGAACTCGTCCCAACTCAATCATAAAATTCTCCAGCCATACAAGTTCTTTGCATGCTTCTGCTATTGCCATGTACTCAGCCTCCGTTGTTGATAGCGCAACACAACTTTGAAGTTTGGACATCCAACTGACCGCCGTCTTACCAACCGTGAAAACGTACCCCGTAGTGCTTCTACCCGAATCGTCACAACCACCCAAATCACCATCAACGTACCCTCTCAAAATGGAATCTCCTTTAGTGAATCGCAACCCCATTTTAGAAGTACCTTTCAAGTAGCGCAAAAGCCACTTTATACCTTCCCAATGCTCTTTACCCGGATTCGACATAAACCAACTCACAACTCGCACTGCATAAGCTATGTCGGGTCTTGAACAAATCATTGCATACATAATACTACCCACTGCCGATGCATACGGAATTTGAGCCATCTCCTCTTTGTCTACTTCCGTTGTAGGTGCTTGACTTTTTGTTAACTTTAAAGTACCTCCAAAAGGCACGGATCTTGCCTTTGAATCACCCATGTTGAACCGCTCTAACACTTTCTCGATATACTTGGTTTGAGACAAAGTTAAAGTACCTTCAACCTGATTCCTTTCAATACTCATTCCGAGTATTCGTTTAGCAGCCCCTAAGTCTTTCATCTCGAACGCGTGAGACAACTTTCTCTTCAACCTTTTGATCTCTAACATGTCCGAACCTGCAATCAACATGTCATCAACATAAAGTAACAATATAACATAGGAGGACTTGAATTTCTTCAAGTAATAACAATGATCCGACTCGCTTCTTGTAAAGCCACTCCTTGTCATAAATTCATCAAACTTCAAGTACCATTGCCGTGGTGCTTGTTTTAACCCATACAGACTTTTCTTCAATTTGAAAACCCATCTCTCTTTACCAACTACCTCGAAGCCCTTTGGTTGCACCATATGTAACGACCCGGAATTTTCCGATCGTTCTATACTTATGAGATTAATATTTACATAAATTAAACCTTACCAACATGATAAGCAATCCAAACTGTTGAGACTTATATTTTTGAAAAGAGTTTTACACAACGTTTGACCGTCCAATTTGACCGATGATATCACGAACTATATAACACACGATAATTATACGATTATGTATATGTACATATCTATACATATTTAACATGATTTAAGGATGGTTTAACATTTCATTGTGAACTAACAACAATGAGTTATAAGTATACTTTGAGACCACTAACTTAAGTTTTCAAAACGATAACTATATGTAACGTTCTTTGACATATATACTTACAATCTATAATGTGTTGTGATTTATGTCACCAATATGATTTAAGTGTAATGGGATTAATTTGTAACCAAAATAATCTTGATAAATATCGAACAAGTTTGGGGAAGTGTGGAGTGCACACTTGTTTGAACTTATCTTGATTATGACGGGGGTTCGGGGGCAGCGCCCCCGATAAGCGGGGTCCAAGGGGTGGCAACCCCTGGCGGGGTCCAAGGGACAGAGCCCCTGGCTGGGGTCGAGCTTCTTTTGAGCTTCTTTTACCGTATCATACCCATCATCTACACGTATTTACTATTGGTAAATACACATCAAATCAATATCCTTATCAGCTTTAGATCTGCCCTAGATAAGAGGGAATCTTATTTGTAAGCTAGCATACATTATTACTCAAAAATTCAACACAATAATTTGTCCTTGTTCCCTCAACAACCAGACTGTCCTATAAGTATCACCATCACCTTGGTTTTTCATTTCATTCTTACAACCATCTTTCTCTAACCAAAAACACACTCTTAGGAACTCTAAGTGTTCTTCACAATCTCAGCAAATACTCATGAAGAACTAGCTTCATGAACAACCTATAATCATCATAAGAAAGTTTGATCAAGATTATTTTCTATCTTTTCCAGTAGCTTTATCCAAGTAACTTGAGGTAGTAACCTTATTCATAATCTTATTCGATTCATATTTATATAGCTATATTATTTTGTGTTATAAAATTTTTAACAACAAGAACATAGTTTGAATGATTTCAAACCTGTTCGCAAACTAAATAGATCCTTCTAATTTGATTTTTAAAACACTTCAAAACCTGTAATATATCATATTATGACAAAATCGGATTAATCATATCTTGGCTAATTAACATAATATTTAATATATATTTACTTATGATTTAATTTTATATATTTCAGGACCACCCGTAAACAACACGAGAAGATTAATCATAAGACCTCATGATTGTACGCAACACGTCATCTGACAACACGGTACTTTATGTACGCAACACGTCATTTGACAACATGGTACCATGGGTCGAGATTAATTCTGATCAATACGAATACGATGGGGTCTTTATTTATTTATTTTATTGAGCAACTAATTGTGGACCATTAACAACAGACTGCTAACTGCGGACTAAGAAAATATTAAAAGTATTATAAGTATATATATATATATATATATATATATATATATATATATATATATATATATATATGTAACGATTACTTGAAAAGAAAATATGTTGATATATTATATATATGGTTAGGTTCGTGATATCTATCGGAGACCAAGTCGAGTTAAATACCTTCAAGGAAAAGGTGAGTATATAGTCCCACTTTTAAACTCTAAATATTTCGGGATGAGAATACATGCATTTTATGATTTACGTTATGGATACAAGTAATTAAAATTATATATTCTACGTTGAGTTGTACCACTGGCATATCTCCCTGTAACTTGGTAACTACTATTTACATGCGGTATTGTAAACGCGAATCCTGTTGATAGATCTATCGGGCCTGACAACCCCAACCGGACTGGACGACCAGTATTCAACGGTTGCACAGTACTTCGTTTCGGTGACTACACTTGGTACGGTGTAGTAATATTTCATAATAAAGGGAATATGCGACGTTGATTAAATGTTAAGTATGGTTATCAAGTGCTCAACAACTTAGAATATTTTTATTAAAACGTTTATATATGAAATCTTGTGGTCTATATTTATAACGCTGCCGGCATTAAACCTATATCTCACCAACTTTATGTTGACGTTTTAAGCATGTTTATTCTCAGGTGATAACTAAAAGCTTCCGCTGCAACATGTTGAATTTAAGCAAGATCTTGAGTATGCATATTTGTGTCAAAAATAAAACTGCATATCGGAGGATTTGTAATGTAAAATATGTTGGAAGTCGTATTGTTATTATCACATGTAAAGTTTGTAAGTCTAAGATTATCTCTAAACGATAATCATTATTATCTTGTTTAAACCTTGTATTTGTAATAAAAGTTATGGTTTGTATTATAAAAACGAATGCAGTTTTTGAAAAACGTCGCATATAGAGGTCAATACCTCGCGATGAAATCATATGTTATTGTATTCGTCCTTATGGTTAAGGTCGGGTTATGACACCATATAAATCTCCTCTTAAGATCCCCATGTAAAAATGCAGTTTTACATTTAATTGTTCTAGATGTAAGTCATCAGCAGCAACAATACTCAAAACCAATCGAATAGTAGTCATCTTCACAACCGGCGAAAAGATCTCATTATAATCAACTCCTTCCCTTTGTTGAAACCCCTTAACTACCAACCGAGCTTTGTACCACTTTTTTCTGTTCAACTCATCTTTAACTCGAAAGACCCACTTTGCAACGCCTTTTTCATTGGAGGTAATTTCACTAAAGACCATGTCTTATTCTTGATAAGTGACCCCATCTCTTCTTTCATAGCAAGCTCCCACTATATGGATTCTTGATTGTATTGCTTCAAAATAACTCTCGGGTTCACCATTCTCGGTATAGAGCAAATAATTTGCTGATGGAGAAAACCTAACAGTAGGTTTGGGCGTTCTACTAGAGCGTCTCAATGTTGGAGTAACGGGTGGTGGTGATCGAGTTAAGTCACCATCATTCCCACCAATAGAGCTCTCATCATTTTCGGAGCTAGCACCACTCTCCGAATCATCTCCGTCACTTTGATCCTCACCATCAATTGGCAATTCAGTAGTTCCCGAACTCCCACTAGAACCTGTATTCACATCAACAAACTTATCAAGCATAACCGGACTATGATTAGAATTAACCGTTACCTTGGTGCCATACAACGAGCTTTCATCAAAAGTAACATCTCTACTATGAATCACCTTCCTCGCCTCATTGTCCCAACACCTATAACCCATGTCATCCAATCCATACCCGATAAGAGTACACTTTCTTGATTTTGCTTCAAGCTTGTCTTTGTCAATGTCTTTGGTTTTCACATACACATTACAACCGAAAACCCTTAAGTGAGCTAAACTCACCTTTTTACCGGTCCACTCTTCCTCTGGAATTCCAAAATTCTAACGGTGTTGAGGGTCCTCTATTAATTAAATAAGCTGTTGTGTTCACGGCATCTGCCCAAAACATCTTTGGTAGACCCGCATGTAACCGCATACTCCTAGCCCGCTCATTGAGTGTCCGGTTCATGCGTTCGGCAACCCCATTGTGCTGTGGTGTTTCTGGAACAGTTTTCAACATACGAATACCATGTTCTGCACAATAGTCTTTATATTCTTTACTGTTGTATTCTCCTCCATTGTCAGATTTCAAGCACTTAACTTTCAAGTTAGTCTCATTTTCAACAGCAGCTCTCCACACTTTAAAAGTAGAAAACACATCAGATTTAACTTTGAGAAAGTAAACCCATACCTTTCTAGTGGAGTCATCAATGAAGGTGACATAGTAGCGGGAACCACCATGCGACTCAACCGTTGTAGGTCCATAGACATCAGAATGAACATGTTCAAGCTTCTCCTTCTTTGGCACAATTCCCGATTTCCCGAATGATACCTTCTTTTGTTTCCCCATAGTACATGGCTCACAAAACCCGATATCTACTTTCTTCAAACCCAGAATCTTCCCATTAGAAACTAGCAACTTCATCCCCTTCTCACTCATATGCCCTAATCTTCGGTGCCATAGAGTAGAATCGGCCTCTACATTACTTGTCACATTAACCTCATCATCATCGAATACCTCGACCATGTATAAAGTTCCCCTTTTATGTCCCGAAGCCACGACTTGACCATCCTTTAGAACACGCCACTTGCGATCACCGAAGGTAGTATGATTACCTTCTTCATCCAATTGACCTATAGAGATAAGCTTCCTTTTCAAATCCAGAATATACCTCACATCTTTCAAAGTCCAATTGGAACCATTGGATGTCTTCAATGTCACATCTCCAATGCCTCTTATGTCTAAGTGTTTGTTATCCAGCAATCCCACCTTCCCCCGATATGCCTTAAAATTCTCCATCATCTCCTTACTAGGATTAGCATGGAATGATGTGCCCAAAGCCATGATCCAAGCTTCAACCGAATTTTCAACACAACACACCAAAGCATCATCTGTATCCTCGGAAGTGAAGTTCACCCTAGCTTTATCCACCTTTGGATTCTTACATTGAGTGCTAAAGTGACCCTTTTGATTGCAATTCCAACAAACCGCAGATTCTCGATCCTTAGAGTTATACCTCCTTTTGAATTTCTTACCCTTCTTCGTACCCTTATCGTTCTTCCTGCCCCTGTCGGTATTTAAGAGCGACCCCGATGATTCCCCGGAATTCCTCCTACGAGTTTCTTCCCCTAGAATCAAATCCTTGATCCCCTCAAGCTTGAGCTTAGTGGTTCATGTGGAACTACTAACTGCAGTAACTGTACCCGACCAACTTTCAGGCAAAGACGAAAGCAAAATCAGTGTCTGAAGTTCATCATCAAACACAATCTCCACCGAGGCCAATCTTGTAATGAGATTGTTGAAATCATTGATATGATCTGCAGCACACGCACCTTCTTTCATCTTTTGGTTGAACAATTGACGCATGAGAAAAACCTTATTAGCAGCGTTAGGTTTTTCATACATGTTTGTAAGTGCCTTTAAACACCCAAACGTAGTCTTCTCGTTAATAACGTTGTAAGCAACGTTTTTTGCAAGAGACATCCTAACCGCCCCTAAAGCTTGGCGATCTAGGAGATCTCAATCTTCTTGTTTAACGCTATCAGGCTTCTTCTCTTCAAGTGGTAAGTGTAATTTTTTCTGGTACAAATAGTCTTCTATTTGCATCTTTCAAAATCCAAAATCCAAAATCTTTCTCATCGAACCGATCAATCCTAAACTTTCCTTCGTCCGCCATCGCGCCCAATACGAACCTTGTGCTCTAAATACCAGTTGTTAGGAATTTATGGACCCAACAACGACCACCAATCTAAAGATTGTGATCCCACAAACGACAAACGGACAGAATAACAACAAGAAAAGTAAACGACACAAGATATTACGCTGTTATATGCAATTGGTGTGATTGCTTTAGTCCACGGCCAACTAGAGAGCAATTTTATTGATTTTTCGTGCTTAGGGTTACAGATTACAATAGGTATATTTATAGTGCTAATTAAAATTAGGAAACAATCTAATAACTTGCTGGCTACGCCCCTTGTCGCGTTTCGCGACACTTTGTCGCGTTCCTCGACAAACTACATCAAAACGCGGCCATGTTGATCAAAACGCGATAACATCGAGTCCAAATCCCTGCCACATTTGTCGCGTCCCAGCCACATGTGTCGCGTTCCATTGTGTCGCGTATCGCGACAGACCACACCCAAACGCGACTAGTACCAGTTTCTTCGTTTTGATCTTCTTTGCACATCCAACATGATGCGTGTTACCGAGATATTCAGCAATTAAGACAACCATTTTTCCTCGCAAAATCGCACCACACACGGTGCGTGGTGCTTGGTGTGTGGTCGTTCGACTCATGACTCCGGTTTATTTGAAACGTTTTGATCTCTATCTGATCTTGAGAGAAATCGACAGTTTTATACTTTTACACTATAAAGGCGATACCTAAAGTTGATGGCTTGACCGACATTTAAAAATCATTGGATGGCTTTTATCTATTCAAATATTTAATTATTATTGGTTGCAGATTATGTATAAGAATCAAATTTCCTTTTCAAGAGTACATCCTACTTGCGGTAACATTGATGAATAAAAACCTTGATTTTGGATCATATCGAATGCCCATAAGATGTTTGAGAAATTGTGACAGTTGCAACTTGCAAGTTCAACATTGTGATAGTTCATCATGTGATGTTAACTTTATAAAAGGCAAATTAGTTATTGCGTATAGTACAAATTTGTGGTTAAGTACTCTGATATGTAGAGGTATGTATGATCCATCTCAACCCCACACTATTTAGGGGTGTTTGGTTGAGGGTATTGGGGGTGATAAATGTGCAAGGTAATGAATGATTATGTATGTCATTCTATCATGTATTGTTTGATTACTTATTACACCATTCAAATTCGATGACTGAAGAACTAAAGAACATGAGAACTTGACTGTCAATTCATCGTCACGTCAACACTTTATTAGAAAGACTGACTCTGAATGTTGAAGTGTTTTTTTTTTTTTTTTTGAATCCCATTCTCACCAATAAAACACTTACTCCGTATTATTTAAAAAAGTTCTCCCACTCATTTTGTCTTCAACCACCCTCGCAAAGAAGTATACAATAAAAACGCCCTAAGAGGTTAAGACATTCCTTACTATTTCCGCGTTTCATAAGAAGTGGAAGACGTTACCGTTGGTACATGTCTTAGTGGATAATTATCCACTCCAACAAATAGGCATTAATACACTTTTTTATTGATTTATGATAGTGTTCTTTGCTAACTATTGAAATTCTTATTTGGCGTTTGGTTTTGTGAAAGGACAAATCTAAATAGGATAATACTAATATTAGAAGCTGATCAATGCTTAATTTGGGAAGGTTGTTGAAACTACTGAACGATTGGGCTATGTGGCGATGATCACATATACAAATGATGGAACAATATATAGTCTGCAAGTGAGATTAAAAGATATCATCCTTACTCTTTTAAATTACCCTTATAGAAAGAGTATATGGAGAATAAGTAACAGACTTGTGTTAACTGCCGTGGTGTATTATATGTGGCAAGAGTGGAATTTCAGGATGTTCAAAAAGAATCAAGAACAGTATAGATGAAGTAACTAAAGTTGTGTATGTTAATATTAGACTTAAGATAATGAGTTTAAGGGTCAAAGATTCAAAACCAATTTTGTTTGCAGCTAGAAATTCGGGATTAATTTGGGTAAACTATGAGTAATCGCCTGTGGAGTTTTTAGGATTATCATCTTATGCGTAGTGAGTCGTTAAAGTTTTTTTTTATTTATTTATTTTTTTTTTTTTTAGGTGAATGGATGAGTAATTCAGCAGGATCGGCTTTTAATACTCATACCATCCACGTATCAGCCGTAGAGGTATGTGATAGTTTTTTATCTCATTCAGTCAAAATTTTCCCACACATAAAAATGTGAATTGACAAATTTAAACCTAAAATTGGTGAATGACGACTGAAAATATAACGATGCAGGATGTTGCCGAAAAGATACATCTATTTTCACAACGAAAATAAGAGCTTAATGCGTTTTGTCAGGCACTGGATCAGTTTCTGTAGTTACGCTGAGTCAGCATACATCTTGGAGGCCCGTGACAAGGTTAGGCGGACAACATTCAATTCAAATTCTTCATTAAATTTGCATTAAAGAAATGTTTTCAGTTATAACCAATTTTTATGCCCATTTTGTGTTCAAGAATTTTATAAACATAATAATAATTTGGTGAAGATACTTAACCAAGACTTGGGCCGTTGATTTTGGTATGTGTGATGTCAAATTTCATTGTTGAATCTTCACTGATCAAGAAGTAGACACAATTGCAGCATTTATATCTCAGTAAGTATATTGATGTCAACTTTTTTAATATCTTTATTTATAATTTATATGTTAACTTTTATGCAACTATAATATCTCATTTTTAGTATTCTGATAAAGGCTATCTCATTTATATAATAATTGTTATAGTTATATTACTAAAGAGTCTGCTAAATGTAGTAAGTGTTAATTATCTTCAGATGTTGGATCTACTAATACTAAATCTAAATAAAGTTACATGGGCGGGTAAGGCACTTCCGGCAATGGGACAAATGAGATTAAAAGCTGATGATTAGGGGAAGAGTGTGCAAGCGGATAAAAGCTTATTGGGGGCTTTATCTTAATGATGCATTAAAAACTTTCCAGGTACGATTCTCATAGCTCTGTAATCTCGATAATCTTTTTCAGTTTCAGTACCTAATTTGATACAGTTTATATAATGTTGGTTCTTTTTTATGTTTAAATAATGTTGGTTCCTTTTTCTGTTTTTAATGGTGTCGATGAAAAAAAACCGTTCAGAAGTCAGATGGAAATGGATGAAACCAAAAATACCCTTATAATAGTTAGGACTTCATAGTGAGAAACCAATAATGTGTGTAAAAGCTTGACATGAATTAAGTTGAAAATTTTAAAATATGTGCACTCAAGAAAATATAAACTTTCTAAACATGATCAGCTGCTGAGATTTGACTTGGTGTGTCTTCTTTCTTGCATATTTATAAACATAATATATACACATTAGTTGTGGATACATATTGTTTTTCATGCTATTATTCAAGTTTTCATTTAACTATTCTTAGGTGCTTAATGATGAATTTACTCAATTAAGTGAGCCCGCTTCTAAAAGTAAAGTTGAATTGATCAACATTGAATTGTATTATGAACAACTGAATTACAATGATGATACTGTGGCCTATATATAGTTGCACTACTAGTAACAAACTAAGAGTAACTACCTCTAACTAACTTCTAACAACTATGAATAACTTATATACAGTGTAAATGATGTGTATAGTATCTACGCCTTCTAGTATGTTGCCTGGCAATGGTATTGATCACACTTTGAGTTTGTGCAGCATCTGCAGAGTTGACCTCAGCATCTGCAGCGTTGACTTTGTTGACTCTGCAGTTTATACCATTATCCCCCCGCAAGTTGGCATTGTGTAGGGATCACAAATGCCAAACTTGGAAATACATTTGTGGTGTGGAGTTTTACTTAATCCTTTAGTAAGAACATCTGCAACCTGTTGAGATGAAGGAATGAAAATTGTAGAAATTTGACCAGCCTTCATTTTGTCTCTAACAAAGTGACAATCAATCTCAATATGTTTAGTGCGAGCATGTTGAATTGGGTTGGATGCTAATGCAATTGCAGAAGCATTATCACAGTAAATAGGAATAGGTTGTTGACAAGGGACTTGAAAATCATGAAGTAGACTTTTTAACCAGGTTAATTCACAAGTGCAGTCTGCAAGTGCCCTATATTCAGCCTCTGTGGAGGATCTGGACACCACTTTTTGTTTCTTAGACTGCCAGGAAATGAGACAAGAGCCTAAGAAGATGCAGTAACCAGTAATGGATCTCCTGGATGTGGGACAGTTTGCCCAGTCACTGTCACAAAAGGCTGACAAGGTAAGAGTATTATGATGAGGAAAATGTAACCCTTGACCCGGTGAAAATTTGATGTATCTTAGGACTTTGTACAAAGCTGTGAGGTGACTTGTTCTTGGATTTTGACTAAACTGACTGAGAGCTTGAGCTGCATAGGAGAGATCAGGCCTTGTAATTGTCAAATAAATGAGTTTTCCTACCAGGGTTCTATAAAGAGAAGCATCATCCAAAAATTCACCTTCATCTGCTGATAGTTTGATGTTAGGATCTATGGGAACATTTGAGGGTTTCTGATCAAGGATGCCAGCAGTGTTG
This sequence comes from Rutidosis leptorrhynchoides, assembly GCF_046630445.1. Lineage (NCBI taxonomy): Eukaryota > Viridiplantae > Streptophyta > Magnoliopsida > Asterales > Asteraceae > Rutidosis > Rutidosis leptorrhynchoides. The sequence goes on along the minus strand of NC_092333.1, from coordinate 619,993,585 downwards.
AGAAGTTCCAAGGCATACTTTCTTTGAGACATTGTGATGCCTTCTTTTGTTCTTAGAAACTCAATGCCAAGATAATAGTTGGTGTTACCAAGGTCTTTGATGCTGAATGTTTTATGCAGGTTGTCTTTTAGTGTTGAGATGAGGGATTCATTGTTTCCTGTGATGAGGAGATCATCTACATAGATGACTATGGCCAGAAAAATGGAGTCTTTGGCGAATGTTAATAGTGAGGTATCTGCATAGCTTTGACAAAAACCTTGGGTGAGTAGATAGCTGGTGAGCTTGGTAAACCATTGCCTATTGGCCTGCTTTAAACCATAAAGAGATTTGAGAAGCCTACAAACAGAATTTGGAGCTTGATTGTGCTTGTAGCCCTGTGGTAAGGTCATGTAGACCTCTTCATTAAGGTCTTCATGCAGAAATGCATTGTTAATGTCTAGTTAAGCTACATGCCATTGATGATGGGCAGCAATGGATAACAGAACTCTGACAGTAACCATCTTTGCTACTGGAGCAAAGGTTTCATTGTAATCTATCCCCTCCTTTTGAGTAAAACCTTTGGCTACTAGTCTTGCTTTATATCTCTCTATGGTGCCATCTGCCTTGAGTTTAACTTTGAATACCCATTTGCAGTCAATTGCCTTTTTGTTGGGAGGAAGAGTAGTAATTATCCAAGTTTTATTTTCTTTAAGTGCTTGGATTTCTTTGTCCATAGCTTCTGACCATTTCTCATTTGTGCATGCCTGAGCATATGATTGTGGTTCCACAGTGGTGTTAATTGATTGGATGAGGTGTCTGGTGGTTGGAGTTTTGATGTTTGAATAGTTGATGTATCTTGAGTAGTGAAATTTTGAGATTGAGTTAACAGTAGGAATTGAGTGATGATAATCCTTAAATTTCTGTGGAATGTTGTTAGTTCTGGTGGATTTCCTTAGTTGTTGTGGAATGTGGTTTGTAGGAGATGAGTGAGGAGAGGGAGTAGAAGGTATTGAGGAGGTTTGGCTTGAGTCTGAATTAAGAATAGATGTAGGTTGTGCAGGAGATGGGATAGATGATGGTGGAGATGGGGGTGTGGTGGAATCTTGACTTTGTTGATTTAATTCAGGGTTAAGATTTGGGTGTGTTGTATAGATTTCATAAGGCATTGATGGTGTGGTAGCTCTGGTGGTTTGTTGTTTAAATGAAAAGATGTGCTCATTAAAGGTTACATGTCTACTTGTGAGGATCTTGTGATTTTGCAGGTCATATAAGAGATAACCTTTTTGAGTTGTTGAATATCCAAGTAGGACAGAGGGTATAGATCTGGGTTTGAATTTATCCAATGGAAGTGTATGAACATTTGCTTGGCATCCAATGACTTTGAGATTTGACAGATCAGGTGGGGTTTTGTAGAGTAGTTCATAGGGACTTAGATTGTTTATAGGTTTGGATGGTAGTCTGTTAATGATATATGTGGCAGCTAGTATGCAATAGCCCCATAGGTGAATTGGGATATGTGATTAGAATCTTATGGCACGTGCTATTTCAAGTAATTGTTTGTGCTTCCTTTCTACCCTAGCATTTTGTTGGGGTGTATAGGGACAAGAGGACTGATGTATAATGCCATGTGATTTGAAGAAATCTGTGAGAGGTTGATTCATGAATTCAGATCCATTGTCAGATCTGATGGTCTTAATGGAAATGTTGAAATGATTTTTAATGTATGTGTGAAAAGACTTAATGTGGGTGGTGACATGTTGTTTACTTGGAATGATGAAAGTCCATGTTGCCCTAGAGTAATCATCTACTATGGTTAGGAAATATTTACATTTGTTCATGGTTGAATATTTGTAGGGACCCCATACATCTATATGTAAAAGATCAAAAGGAAGGTTAGCATGTGATTGACTAATGGGAAAGGGTAAAGCATGTTGTTTAGCTAATAGACAAACATTACAGTTGTGAACTTGAAAGTCATTACACTTTATTACATCAGAAATTGTTTTTATTTATTTAAGTACATTGAAAGAGGAGTGGCCCAATCTTGAATGCCACAGCAGAGCAGTTGTTGAGGTGGATTGAGATGAAGTAGCTTGATTGATGGGATGAGGAGATGAACTTGATGTTTGTTGGATGACATATAGACCATTACAGAGGGTGCCATGAGCAATCCTCTTGTTGTGGTCCTAAAAATAGCATGATAAAGGAGTAAATAAAACAGAGAGTGGTATATGATTGGACATCTTGCTAACAGATAGTAAGTTGTAAGAGAAGCTTGAAATGAAGTAGACATCATGTAGAGTAATATTAGGATTGATTGCAACAGATCCACATTTTGTTACTTTGGTGTTATGACCATTGGGTAAGGTGACATAGATAGGTGTGCTGCAGTTTTGAATATTGTGCATATAGGATAGAGAGGTGGAAACATGGTCTGTGGCACCACTATCAACAACCCAAGCATTTGGCAAATGAGAAATCACATTAGCTATAAACCTGTATTGCTGCACAGAGATATGAGATGCTATGGTTTTGTGATTACCTGCAGAAGTTGAAGGCATTTCATTTGGTGTTGAGGATTGTGAAGTCTGCATCATCAAGATAACTTGATTCAGCTGGTTCTGAAGTTGATCCATCCTAGCATTCATTGCCATATCTGCAGATCCACTAGTAGCATTTGCATTTGCAGTCATTGAGTTAACAGTGCCATTTGTGTTTGCAGTCATTGAGTTAGCAGCTTTGGTATATTGTGGTTTTGATGAAGGTTTGTATTTCCCATGTAGTGGATGCCCTGCAGGGTACCCACAATCTTGTAACATTCTTCCTTGTTGTGACCTTCAAGACCACAATTTCCACAGGAAATCCCCTTTTTGAATGGACTTCTCCTCTCATATGTGCCAGTTGTCTTGTTTGTATTCCATCTGTTCCCATTTGAGTTATAATTCCTGTTGCTGGAGTAGCTTGAAAGAGCTATTGAGTTGGATGTCTTAATGGAGTTGACCTCTCTTTGCTTTTCCTCTTGCCTAATCATCCCATAGGCTTTAGCAACTGTTGGTAGTGGCTGCATCAATAGTAGTTGTCCCCTAATATTGGCATAACATTCATCCAATCCCATTAAAAACTGCATGAGGCGTTTTCTTTGATCTCTCTCTCCATTAGTCCTACCATTTTCACAAGTGCATTGGCATGTGCAGACATAAGGTGATTCTAGGGCATCTAATTCATCCCAGAAACCTTTGAGTTTTTGGTAATACACCTCCACTGTACAATCAGTTTGTTTCAATTGAGTTATTTCATTTGATAGCTGGTATATCCTGTGGCCATCAAGTTGAGAGTAGTTTTCCTGTAATTCTTTCCATAGAGCAGCAGCAGAGTTCACAAAGCTTATAGAATTACCTATCTGTTCAGTTATGGTGTTTAGAATCCAAGAGATGATCATATCATTTGTTCTGTCCCACGGTGCTTTGTTTCTTGAATTTGCATCAGGTTCTGCATAGTCTCCAGTCACAATTTGAAGCTTATTTTTAGCATTTAGGGCAATAGTCATCGATCTCCTCCAGGTGGTGTAATTCTCTGATCTAGTTAGCTTCTTCGTGATTAAGATCAAGCCTGGATGATCATGTTGATGGAGGAATAATGGATGATTAGGTGAATTAGTATCTTCGTTGTTAGTTTGATTTGGAGTGGAGTTGATTGACATTCTGAGAAATTAGGTTTTGGTTTTTTTCAGACGAAATTGATGATCGAGAGTTTGGAGTTCAGTTGATCTGAGGTGATAATTTGATTGAGAAAGATGAATGTGAACTGATCTGAGATGATGATTTGATTGAGGAAGAAAGAACGAGTAAATCAGAAAATTTGGTGAAATTAGGTCACCGGAAAATGGATCAGGTCACCGGAATTTGAGAGAACAGTGATCGGAGATGATTCAGGTCACCGGAATTAATGGCGGATCATTGAATCAATTGATGATTCGCCCTGATACCATAAAAGTAAAGTTGAATTGATCAACATTGAATTGTATTATGAACAACTGAATTACAATGATGATACTGTGGCCTATATATAGTTGCACTACTAGTAACAAACTAAGAGTAACTACCTCTAACTAACTTCTAACAACTATGAATAACTTATAAATGATGTGTATAGTATCTACGCCTTCTAGTATGTTGCCTGGCAATGGTATTGATCACACTTTGAGTTTGTGCAGCATCTGCAGAGTTGACCTCAGCATCTGCAGCGTTGACTTTGTTGACTCTGCAGTAAACCATTGTCATCTTTATTATGAAAGATTTTGGTAACAAATCAAACTGGTGAAGTCAGTAGATCGGGCTCGGTCTCAGGTATGTTTTCGGGTCAGGTAGCTTATGATTTTGATTTTAATGTTGTGCCATCAATATGAAACTATAAGTATGATGTTCCTCTGAAAGTCTTAATATCCATTTATGAAGGAACGGGTCTTTCGATGAAGGTCATTCGATGAAGGTGGTGTAAGATTCGGGCTGCTGTGAAAATGGGTTTTAGTGATACAAGATGTGGTTGCAAGAAAATGTAAAACTTACATGACTTTTAATTTTACTGGTAATTTATTTCTTAACTTTAATTGTTGAGATTCCCGGGCTGTCTTTGTCTCCTCACTATTCCCTTTTTATTTCCGATACATGTTTTTACTTTTGCTCATGATCATATTATCTTTTTACAGGGACCCGATATAAAGCATGTATTCCAAAATATTTACAGGAATGCGGCTAGACTGAAATAATCAACACTTTTTCATGATGGCTAATGAAACTTGTGCTGAAAGCGTACGGCGTGGATGGATGGTTGGTCGTTGGCATATGCAGTTGCATAAGGAGCATACTCTTAATAACTATCAGTGGCATTCAAAGCAATCATTGTCTTGCGACAGCTGTTACTGCCAAATATATGAACCTATATTCTTTTCTGATACTACGGACCTCAAAGGTTCTTATATTTAAAAACCTTCTGTCCATTTTTTGAAGGTTGCAATACGGTTGGGTTGGGTGGGTTTTGTAATGCTTCAGAACAGGGTCAGTTTGAAGTGGGTCACTTCTGGTATGGGTAGAAAGAGCATTACCCTTATGAGCTGAATTTAATTATTTGTTGTGTTTGAAATAAATACAATCCAAGTTTACCCATTTATAAGTGAATGGGTCATAATTGGCACCTCTAAATTCTTCTTAGACTATTGACGTGATTGTAAATTAATATGTTAACTATCAACTATCTGATTTCTGTCTTAATATACAGGTTCTTGACCCCTGTATTAACAGGGAACCTTTTGGTGAAGCGATTAGTTAGTGTACAGATTAAAAGAAGAATATTCAAGAATTGGAAGCTCGGTACATTTGATATTCATCTACATAGATTTCGTTGATGGACAAATCGATGATTACATCTGTTTGTTTGTGTTTTTTTAGTAAACTTAATTGGGGGTGGAAAATGGGCGGGTTGGGTAAAAAGGCCAAAAATGTGAGGTGTCTAAACGAGTCATGTATTTTTGTTTCCTTACATATCTAAATATGTGAATTACTTAATAGGTTTACAAAATGATTTCAAATGATGAGTGATCATTACGTTTTGGGAGATAAAATCGAATCTCAAATATCTCTATCACAGTAATTCTCTATTGAATGAATAAAGAAAATAAATGGATATAGCTCAGCTGGTAGAGGGACATGATCATGTTCATATTCATATGAAATTTTCTCTCTCTCTGTGCGATCTCTAGCATCAAACTTTAATCGATCCCTTTGATCTGTAATTTCCTACTTGAAGAATCCTTATTGCTTGTTCTGTAATCGTTTGCTTCATCTACATGTAAATCAATCGGTTTGAGTTCTTCCAAAATTTAGGGGTTTCACGATTTTAGGGTTTTTTAGTTAAAGAATTGAATTCATCCGATCTTTAATTTTGGGAGTAAATCAAGTCACTGCTGTTCGAGTTTACGGTTCTTCAACTGTGATATTTCAAGAAGGCGATTTGAATTTGCTGTTCAAGATCACTTGCGAAGTTACAATCTTCATTCACTTAAGGTACAGTATAATTTTTTATCTTTAAGAGTAATCGTGTATCATGGTGTCCAAGAAGAAGAAAAAGTACCAAGATATAACAGCGACTGCTACTAGGGTTTTGCGAAACCAATCGGTTAGTCGTGGAACAGCGGATGCGGCTTCTAAAAGTGGAGAAGTGTCTTCATCTGATTCTGATGGGGATCGTTCATCTCAGATTATGGATGATGTCGTACGTTCCAATCTGATGGTAGATGAAATTGATCAGCCAAATAAGAACGAGGGAGATGTGCCAATTGAACAACCTGGGAAGGATAATCGTGATTCAGAGGGGATGGTTCTGAAAACCTATAGTTCTAGAAAGAGGAAGCGTAAAGCGAACCAGCTGATTGATGTTGGGGATGGTCCGTCTAAAGAAAAGAATAGTGCTCAATTTGTTCCTTATGCTGGTGATTCTTCTATTCCTGCTAATGAAAAAATACTCCCTGAAGTAATTAAAAAACGCAAGGGTAACAGGAAGAAAGGTGAGTATGGTAAGAATTCTGCTGTAACTGATCATTCTATTGATGATATTGTAGTTAGTAACGATGATATTATTGCTAAATCTATTGGTGAAACTATTGATGTTGCTAAACCGACTGTTTCTGCTAGTCCTGTTGTATTCTTTAAGAGTTCAAAAGATGGTAGTTATAATGAGGTTGATGTAAACCTAGTGGCTGCTGCTGAGAATGCTGTTAAGTTATTTAAGAATGATGGTTTTAGAGAGTCAATTGTTGTTCCTGATGATTTCTCCCAATTTACATTGGGTGGCAATGTAACATTAATGAATACGCAGGATAATAATAGTGGTGATAAAGATAATGTTGTCTCTGGGATTAAATCTTCAAAAATGGAAGGGGTAGAGACTAGTGATGGGCAAGGCAATACAAATACTAAAACCCCAAGAGCATGGGTAAATCCAAACATCACTTTTGCCGACTTCTTAAAACAAAACAAAGATGAAGAAGAATTAAAAATGGAGTTCATTCCTCCTGTGTTAATGTCTAATGGTCAAAAGAGAGTAGTTTTCTCCGCTGAGGAGGTTAAGAAGGGCGGTAGTGCATTTTCTCTTCAATTATATGGGTATTTTATTGGAACTTCTATGGATTATAGGGTTGTTAATGCCCATCTAAGGAGAATGTGGCGGAGGTATGACCTTAAAGAAATCGTCAAAACAGCTGCAGGATTTTATTTATGCAAATTTAAAAATGAAAAGGGTATGAAGGAGGTTCTTGAGAGTGGTCCATGGTTAGTTAATAATGTTCCTTTTTTCGTGAATCAGTGGGAACCTGGGGTTTGGCTTGAAAAAATTGAACCTGAAAAAGTTCCAATTTGGATTTGCATTCACAATATACCCATTGAACTATGGAGTGGCAGAAGTATAGGTAAACTTGTTAGTGGTATTGGTAGGCCTATGTTGATGGACAAAGTTACTTCAGAGAGATGTTTGAGTAAAAGTGGAAGACTAGGTTTTGCTAGAGTTTTGACTGAAGTCAATGCAGCTGATGACCTTCCTAGCTTTGTCGAATTTTCCTATCCTGTGATTGGTTCTTTTCCAGCCAAAGTGGGTAAACTTGAGGTGACTTATCAATGGAAACCGCCTTTATGCACTCATTGCAAAGTGTTTGGGCACTCTTTTAATACTTGTAAAATTAGGCCTAAAACAGAAGATGAAGTATCTGCACAAGTGTTAAAAGACGATTTGAAAATCAACAATGATGGTGAAACAGTTGATTTAAATAACCAGTGTGTTGAGGACGGCTCTAAAGTTGTTGGTAAGAAAGGAAGGGTATTTCATAAGTTGAATTTTGATAATAATAAAAGTCAATGGCAGTCAACAGAAGCAAAAGGTATCAAGCAAAATGCAGTTAAGAATAATTATGGTATTAAAGACAATATTGCTGTGGAGGAAACAGATTGGAATGTGGAGTCCCAGAAAAGTCGAAATCATAATGTTTTAAGGAAAAGAGATAAAGGTAAGGGCATTGATGGTGAAGGTAATAATAAGACATATTCCAAAGATAGAATTGAAACAAACAATCCTTTTTATGTATTAGTAGATGATGAGGGTAATGGTGATTGATGTTAAGTTTGATAATATTGCTCCGAAATTAGGGTATTCTACATCTTGTTAGTTTCTTACTTTATATCTAGTATAGGTCCTCGAGTTTCGCTCAAATTAGTGTTACTCATATTGTAATCCTCTTTGTATCATTTTCTTATCAATAAAATTTTCTTGCTTTTCAAAAAAAAAAAAAGTAATTCTCTATTGATGGTTATAAATATTTTTGAATATAATTAAGACTATAAATCGATTACGGTTTGGTAACATGATATACTCTAATTTTTTTTACTTATTCTCGCATTCTACATCATTTTGTGTTATATTTGCTTAATTGTTTATTAAATACATGTATCCATCAAGAGTAAACTTGCAGTCAGGGTGAAGGCTGATTCGAATATGAGTTCAGAATGGTTATGACAAAAATAGAAGATTATTGAACTTATCCTTATGGATTTGGAGGTTTGTTTGTATACCCTTTTTATTTTATTACTTTGTTTATGATTACTTTTTTGATTTTGATGCAATTGATCGTCTTCTCATCTAGGATCAGTTATATAGTCCAAATACATGGTTATGATTAAGATGATTTATATTTAATTCCAAAATTTGATATTTATGTTATGCATATAGTAATAAAACAATGATAGTTATAGCAGATTTAGGTAGATATTGTTATTAGCTTATCTTAATATTTCAATGGTAACAATGTATTGGTTAAATTTATTTAATTTTGTTACTTATAACTTAGTTACTGAATTTGGTGTATGTATGATGTTATTGCGATGGTGGTGATTGTTGATGCATATTTTGTATGGCCGTGCGAATAACATTTATTCTTACATTGTACACCTGGATGTATTACACGCGTGAAAGTGATCAGTTACAGGAGCATATGTGACTGTTGGGCCGACTGTTGGGTCATTCATATTGTTAGGCCCATTAGGGTTACCTAACTCTAGGTCGTCTATATATATATATATATATATATATATATATATATATATATATATATATATATATATATATATATATATATATATATATATATATATCAGTTTTACATGCGATTTAGGGTTAAGAGAGTAGAACCCTAATTGGAGTCAGGCTAGAACTCTAATTTGGAAGAGCCGTTTTGATGATTCCCGTGCATAGGGGAGATCATGCTCGATCTCCCCTAGCCAACCGATATTTCTCCGTTTAAATCAATTGTAAGTGTAACGTTTATATTAATAATATTGATTTATGTTTGATTCATCTTGTTTATCTCTTCCGTCTTTGATTTTGCTCGAATATGATTGTTTATGATCCTTAATCGGACCAACAGTGATATTCTTTTCAAGTAGGGGGAGGTTTGATTACACCCATTTCTTTTGGCTTACTTTCTTACTGATATAATCCACATACATGATTATGATTAATATGCTTAATATTTAATAGAATGATGATGCAATGGTGTTTGTAGCATATGCTTATGAAGCTATTGGTTTTTATCATCACATATGTACTAATTATATGTTTAAGCTCACCAAAATAATAGGTGGTTGATCAAGTGAAGGGAGAACAATACTTTCTGTTCTATAACATGTGGCTTGGAAAATGGTTTGTTGTTGTTTGGTGTGTGCTTGTAGGTCAAAGAAGAGTCAAGGTGATGGTTCACTAATATAAACATGTGTTTTTTGCAGTTACATAAAGAACACATAGATATATGGCTGCGGTACGAGAGTAAATGACACAGTATGAAAGTTTAACTTTGACTCTGAATAACATGTAATGTTAGTGACTCTTAACATAAAAAATATGAACCTTATTGAAGCATGTTCAAATTCAACTCATAATGAATATTACATCGTGTATTATTGTTTTAAATAGCTATCTTTTAGTGATGTAATTATGTCTTTTATTCAAGTTCTCTTATTACAATTTCCATAAACTTTCACATGTTTTAATTCAACTATATTCATTTTTAACTATCATAGAGAAAGTACATTAATGAATACAATTACAAAGTAACAATCAAATGTACGTCTTAAATGCTAAATGAAGGTACCAATTTTTTTGTTATCTACTTCATTTGTAATTTGTTGCTTATTTGTCGTTTTTTTATATGAGTGCTCAATTTTAAATTGATTAAAAAAACTGAATCTAAGCAGTTTCGACTACAATTAGAAAGTGGTTATCCAATATATATGGACCTTAGTGGATTATTTGTTACCAATAGTCTGATTCATTATTAACAATGTTGGTGTTGTCCACATTGTTTTCTATACCGGGTACTTTACACAATGACATAATTATGTTAGGGAAACTATTTTTTATAGCTTTCGTGCAACGCATGTGCTCTTAAAATCTATGTATAACTATAATTTATCAAAGTTTTATTAATGTGTGTTTTTACAAAAAAATATATTTTACTAATTCAACCACAACAGTACTTTTGACATTTTTTCTATAATATCATTATTTTATATATAAGTTTAAAAACCACTAATGTTTGCGGCTGAGTCCCCGTGCGTTGGGCTCATAAATCTAGTATGTATATGTATATATATATATATATATATATATCGTTGGGCTCATAAGTCATGTATGTAAATCGCCTCCAAACGCAACCGAGCAAACCTTTACCTATAATACACATATAGGTACAATACACATAAACACACATTCTCTAAAAGAGAATTTACACCAACACCCTAAACCAAGGGTTTTCGTCAAGCTCCCAACCACCCGCCCATTTAGACCCCTAAAATGGACTTTACCAATTACCACTATGGGTGGTAATTCTGACTCATTCAAACAAGTATAACTTAACCTCAAATTATACTTGACACCAAATAGACCAACTTAGGCATTAACACTAAATTACTACTTAGGTAGTAATTATTTCAAACGCCATTTACACCAAAAATCCCAACACGTGTAATATTGACCCATTTTGCGTTTGATCACGTTTGTCTTATGTTAAAATACCATTTTAACCCAAAATCGCATCCCATGATTACTTTCATTCAAAAACGTCATTTAACACTTAACAAAAGCGTTTAACATCCATTAAATTCAAAATTAGTGTCATTACCAAATTTGACCTAATTCAATTCACCCATTTTGACATAAGTCCCAAAAATGCCCAAACTAATCAAAAATCACTAACACAAGTGAAAATGGCCCTAATACACCAATTAAACCAAATCACAAGTGTTAAACACTTAACTTACCCAATTTGACACATAAACCCTAATTTTGACCCAATTCAAAACTAGTCTTTCAAACATACCCAAATGGGTTCCAATACTTCCATAATCACTAAACTAAGTGATTACACCCAAAAATCAAAGCCTAATCATGGTCAAATCGTCAACCAACCCAAAACCCGTCAAGTATCAAAATAACTAGTCACAATAAACCCACTTCGTCATCTAAACGGGTTTTACAACTAAACAAGCTCAAACCCCAACTTGAATATCAAATCAACAAAATAAAATTCGGAGTTGAGACTTACCAATACCACCAAAATGTTGCCGTTGACAAGATGAACAACCTTGCCTCTTGCACCTTAACCCGAATCAACCTCCTTCTTCTCCAAATGGAGCTTTCCCTCTCTAAAAACTCTTCCTCTCTCTAGGGTTTGAAGATGAGAGAGTTTGTGAGTGTGAAATGAGGATAAGGTTGATCAATGGATCAGTTTTATGGCTCAAAACTGACCCTTACGTGAAAAGACCCAAATGCCCCTTTAATTTATTAAAAATAACGAATGGGTCTGTCAGCTCATTTTGCGCGCCACGCAAATAAGTGCGCGCCGCGCACTATAACTGGAAATGAAGTCAGCCTGTTTTTCTGATTCTGAAGTTCAGGGACTGAAATTGACTGATTCTGATTCTGATTATGATGTAAAATTTGAAAATGCAAAAGTGTTAGGTTTACTTTTAGTGGCACTTCCTGCTGCACACATTTATTGACACTCTTAGGAACATTTTCTGACGCACAAAAATTCAGGATCTTACAGTAGATCACTAAGCTAGCCTATGCTTGCACTAATTGAAGTTACAAGACTTATACACTTTGCAATGATGATCCTAAGACAATAATGTGATATACATTACACTAAGTAAACTCACAAGATTAATGATTTTGATTAGTAAGTTTACAACAACCAAATTCTATATCTATAAGATCATAGAATCTTCTCTTGCTGATCACATTTGAGTAGCAATTAGAGCCCTTGTGATCTCTGAAAATAAGCCTTTGAAATATGCAAGAGGGTCAGCTTCAAATGCTCTTTATTGCTTGCCTTTTATAGTGGGATTCAAAAAATAGCCGTTGACACACGGTTGCCAGCACGGTCGACCGTGGTTCAACCGTGCATGCTCCAGTCCAAAATTGGTATCCGTTGTATAGCCGTTTGACTCAAATTTGAACACCACATTTTGGCACCTTTACTCCTTTTAGCACCTGCAAAAGAAACCAAACATCCTATACAAGTACTATATGCATTAAGTGTGTGAGATTTGGTTTTATTGTGTGAAAGTGACATAACACTCCAATAGTGGTAAACCTAACATTCTTGGAGAAGTGTCTTGATTAATATTTTGGGAAATCTCAGTTTAGTCAAGACTTAGTTAGTCACTTTAATGCATTTGGTTCAATTCTAAAGACTAGTCAATATGTCATTAACTTCCTAGTTCCAATTAATCACAAGTCATGTTCATTTTAAGCTTAGGTAGAGATTAATTTATTGATGTCTTTCTATGATAATCATTAAGTATGTAGAGACATCAAAGTTAATTCATACTTGAACAAGCAATCACAATTTATTACTTAGACAAGACCAAATAAACAATTGACCATAATTTCATTGTAAACCATTTTACACTTAATTTATTGGAGTAGGTTAGTTACTTGAATCCTAACTAGTAAGCACATAGCAAGCATATTAATCAAGTTGACAAATTTATGAGTATTAAACACATTAGCAAGCAGCAAGTAATAATCACACATAGCAAGAGATAGTTATTCTAAGATCAATCATATAGATATTTTCACAACTTATAATTTAAGTTTTTAACAAGCTTACTTGCAATATAACATATTACATGATTAATGTGTAAGCACACATTAATGTCTAACACATGCACAAGGAAATAGCAATCTCTAGTTGGGACTTGGTGACCATCCTAAATGTATCTAAGTGTATTTTAGGATTACAAGTCTTTACTAGTTACACTTGAAAGCATTGTTCTTCATTTACCCTTAATTTATCACTAAGTCATCTTTGATAATAATTATTGTTCTAGTGATATTAGCTTAAGTGTGTTGGTACTTGATGATCATACTAAGAATGTCTAGATAAGATTTAAGATCACAAGTTATTGTTTAACACTTATGTGTTATGCCTTATTTTGGTTAATTTGTCATTAAGACGTCATTAGGTGTAATTAACCACGATTAGTGTTTTTATGACTAAAACTCGATTGAGTATGGAGAGGGCATCTATTCTAAGCATGTTAAGAAAGGTTTCATGAATTATAGATGTCGGGAACTAGTCAAACTTAATTTGGTCAAAATTGGTGACAGAGAAAACTGCGGTCGCACTACGGTTGACCGTGGTGGTGACCGTGCAACTTGTTTTCATAAAACTTCGTAACAATTCAGTTTGGGGGTCTACAGCTGGGTATACGGTCGACCGTACCTTGACCGTGTATTTTGCTGATCTTTAATTCCATTCTTTAAGTTATGTTTGACTTGATCATTTGCAAGATAAAGTATGGATTAGTAACCTTGCGTGTTTTATGTTAAAATGTCAGTCATCACTTATGCATATGTATGTGTCATAATCAAAACATATTCTTTGGTTAATCATCATGCTTAACTTTATCGTTTAATTCATTAACCAACATTCAACCAACAGTATGATTATTCAACTTAAATTGTAATTAACAATATAGATTTAAAAAAGAAATAATATGAATGTTAATAGTTATTACACATCCAATGAATGTTAACAATCGAGACAATGTCATTGCAACTGATGGTTGATGGTGTTACATAGTCATTGCAACTAATAGTATTAAACAGGATCCGGAGTGAAGCTGCAAGTCAAGATAATAGATTTCTCCTCATCTCATTGCTTTTTATTTTCCAATATCCGTGAATGAAACGTTAGATCCTGCAGAATCAATTCACGCATGTAAGTACGACAAAAAACACTTTGGCCCAAAAAAATGGCGCTGATGTCATAAAAGTTTTAAGTACGTACCTGAGATGAAAGCTGAGGGAGCTCGTTTGGCCCAACAAAATGTTATTTTTTGGTGTTTCTTACACTTGGTTTATACGTTCTTAAATTTGAATGACTAAATAAATCGTGTTCTGTTTCTGATTGTTCACATCGAGTAACATGGATGTCAATTGGTGGGAGATCAAGTATTGGTCTGAATAACATATTTTCTAGAAAATTTAGTTTGAAGGTACTGATACAAAGATCACCAAAATGTAATTCAAAATCACACACTTCACAAATAGTGAATGGTTAAATAGGATTTTAAACACGCCTTTCTTCTTTATCTCTTGTTCTCCTTAAATGGTCAAATAGTAACTGAAAAAATAACTCACCTTACGAAGACCATATGTCTATAAGAAGTGAGACTTAGGACGTAGACCACTGAATCTACAAGCTCCAATTGTCGCTTGTTTTCGTATAGACTCCATGCCTGGAAACAACATCAAGTAATTAATTGTTTCATTAACAACAAACATGAATTAATAACTGTTACATGTCCAAATTTGGACTCATTTATTTAGGTAAAGATCAAACGGGTCAAATCAAACAATATAAGTGAAAGGTAACGGGTCAAAAAAAGTTTAAAGCCCAGTTCTGTGCATACAGCCTATATGAGCCAACTCAAACCCCAAGCTTATAAAGGCTTGTTTTAGCTACTTGACAATAATTTACTTGCAACTTTGATTAAGGTATTCACTTATGATTTAATTAGAGCCTAACTGAATCAAGATTAGTTACAATGTAATACGTCTGATGTGAACCAACAAATAAACTTGCATACCTACATCGAGCAAAATTTGAATCTTATATATTTGTAAAACTGAACCCAACTACGGAGTAATTCACATTTTTATTTATGAGTATATGTAGGGATTTCAATGATGATCCCCGGGTACACATTTTAAAAGAAGCTGCTCAATAGTATAATACATGATTAAACCTTAACTGAAAAATAACTCACCTTATGAAAACCATATGCCTACAAGAAGTATGACTAAGGATGTAGACCACTGAATCTTGCAAACGATGAACAATTGCACATATAGTACCTAAAAAGTACAGTACACAATTACAAAAATACAAGTAAAATCACACCAGAACAGAACAAACATTAGCAATATGGTCTATAAATGACACCGAAAGTGAAGTTTCTTCTATTAGTTTAAGAATAACTCATAAATATAAAGGGTTCCACCTAACGGGAAAAATAGGCCATTATATCCTTTTAGCTATTGTTTTGCTTCATACATTTTGATGTTTCTCTTATGTGTTTAAGAATGAGAAACAGTGAAAATGCATCCATAGTTTCTCTGGTTCCATGTCTTCTCACTATCTCTCGATTAAATAAGAAATATTCAGAAATAGATTCAAGTAAACAACTAAACAAGTGTAATCAGCTCTCGTATCTTTCTTTTTTTCATTTGCACGGCATAAGAAGGTTAAATTATGCATTTATCAATGTCCAGAATTGAAAACACATAATTAAAACAGCACCACACAGCAATGACTACAACAATCATATATGTAACTGTGAATATACATCAATAATGTAAGCAAAAAAAACATGTATTCAATAAATTCAAATTTAAATGCAATCATATACAGTAACTAACTAAAACAAATCGATTACAATAGAATCAGGATGAATCGAATTCGTTCATCACATATAAAACCCAAAAATTTGTTCATGGATTAGTAAACAAATTGATGTCTTTTCATGGATCAATTCAAACTTTAAGTAGAATTAACAGAAAACACATACAGAAAACAACTAAAGATATAAATTCAGAATTCATTACATCTACATATACACAATAATGAGTACCGTTGTTGGTGTGATTTGTGTAAGTGGCTGAACGAATCAACATGGGATAGCCAATAGGAATGCCAGTTCTTTAATTCGCCAAAACTTGACCGAATGCTTCATACAATAAGAAATCGATTAATTACTAGGTTCGCGATTAACAACATGAATATGTAAATTCGACTTATAGAAATTATTGAACAAAGCATAGAACCATGGTGTGTGGTATACCTATACCTATATTATTTGAAAGTGCGTGAAAATTGAATCGAGTAAGCCCTAAAAATCATAATTGTAACAAATTAGGAAATCACTAACCTAGAATTGATAATAAACTTAGAATTGAAAAATATGAATCGATCAATCTTAACTGAATGAGTACGAGAGTTAGAAAATTTTGCAGCGGACGAATTCTACACGAATTGGAGAAGATATGGAAAGTTATTTAGCGAAGTAAATGACCGGAATACCCCTACCCTTGGGAAACAGAATACGGAGGAGACCTACTTAGTGCTTATCTTTACCATATATATATATATATATATATATATATATATATATATATATATATATATATATATATATATATATATATATATATATACTAGCCTTTAAGAGCCCGTGTATTACACGACGGGCCTTAATAAGACTAAGTATAAAATAGTTTCCGTTGTTTGAATGTAAGGTGATGCTCGAAATGATTCTTATTAATTGTAATCAGTCTAAGAATCCAAAATTGTTGGTCGGAAAAGAGTAATAACATGAAAACACAATCTATAAGTGTAACGACCCAACCAAAACCGTTATTGACGGCGCCGTTAACTTAGGTCCCGTTGCGTGGTCGTAGTCCCTATATGAGACTCGTTTGACCAAAATTATGTCGCATTCATTTGAAAGGTGCAAGACTTGCAAGTTTAGTTTACAAAACCGTTCGACAACAAGTCTAAGTTTACAAAAGTCATAAAGTATGAATGAAATAACTTGCGACATAATTAGTTTAAAAATACAGTTGCTATAAATAGCGTAAGTATGTAAACAATATGTTTGAATCCAAAGGTACTATCACTAGCGTATGTATGTATGTATCTTGACTCCAAGCAAATGATCAGAGTGTATGCATGTATGCTTGACCCCAAGCAAGTATGAGTGAACGCGGAAGCATATATCAAATAGCCAAGTATGAACCTGAGAAACATATAAAAAACTGTCAACGAAAAACGTTGGTGAAATCATAGGTTTAGTAAGTATTAAACGTTGTTTTGAACCACAAGATTTTGTATTTCCATAACGTAGATTATCCAAATCATTTGCATTCCAAAAGTGTTGTTATACGCGAGCACTCAATTATCAAAACTTAACCAACGTTACCCCATCACACAGTGCTAGAACCCACACTAAAACACAAAAATATATTTCATCCGCATAACGGTAGCGAACCGTCCGAATGAGGGTTTGTTAAACCCGTATGGCCACACAATATAAGTTCTCGCTTACACCCTGCAAGTGTAACTAATGATAATTGAATTGAGGCATTTTTGTTCTAACTCGCACGTGGAATGTTTGTTTTCACACTTGTGTTCAAAACATAAAAGTAAGTAGTACAAGATGTAACAAAGTATATGTTTTCTCAGCCCACGATTTAAAAGTATAAAAGTTGTTGAAAAGGTGGGACTATGATCTCACCTCGAGTGCACGAGTATAAAAGTACTTCACAAAGTAAACGTGTGCATGAAAGTTGCTTAGCCTTGACCTAAACAAGTAAGTTATATCAATTAACCGGTTACGACACAAGGTCGGGTGAAATGTGTTCAATTAGTCCTATGGCTCGTTACGACTCGATTAAGTATAGCATGTGAATCACGTTGTCAAGTTTCATACAAGAAACAAGTATAAAAGCATGTTAGAATGATTGTATAAAAGTTTGGTTAAGTTTGACTAAAAGTCAAACTTGGTCAAAGTCAACGAAAAAGTCAACGCGTTCGGGTCGGGTCCCGAACTATTTTTCTATGCTATATATTCATATACAAGTATATTAAAACAAGTTTCATGTGAATCGGAGGTCGGTAGCTAGTCAAACATTTCACGTGAAATGGGACAAAGAGGTCAGAATCTGACCAGGTCTATCTGCGCGCCGCGCGGGGTGGGGTGCGCGCCGCGCCATTTCCTGTACAGGCAATTCTGGTCAGTTTTCAAGTAAGCACGACCCAAAACTCAAATAATCCTAACTCACAAACCGCAAACCTCCTAAACATGTATCTCACGTCGTTGGAAAGGTATTTTAACAAGGAATACAACTAAACACTTTTCATAGATCATAACCGACAATTTCCAAATCGAAAACATCATCAAAGTTCATCATTTTCAACCAAAAATCAAAGAAACGCATTTTATGATTCGGGAATCCAATTCACACATATGATATGCCGTTTTGAAGGTAATGAAGCATACATTACTACTAAACACTAACAATTAACATTTCATGGCATTCAAGCATCAAAAGTTCATGTCAAGAACTATCAAACCCTAACCAAAATCCGCAAAAATCAATATTCATGTTTTTGAAGTTTCCTTAATCAACCTACGCATCAAAACGAAGCTAGTGATACTAGTAACACAATTAAAACATGAACTTTAACAATCAAACAACATTTAATCTTCCAAAATGCAAGATTAAGCAAACCCATTTCAAATGTTCAAACTAGTTACTCAAAACAACAAATCAAGCAAGTAAATCATATATTCATGCTAGACACGAGCCATAGACACTAACTAACACCATTTCAAATCAAAAACACGAATTTAGAGAAATCTAGAGTTTTAGAAATGTTACCCAAACGAGATGAAGTTGGTATCAAATTGTAGAGGATGAAGAGAGGATTCCAAATATGTAATTTGTTTTGTTGTAAGCCTCCTAGATCGAATTTAGATGATGAATGATTGAATTGGGTGTTTGTGTGTGTGTTCTTGCTAGAGAGAAAGAGAGAGAGAGATGGAGGTGATTGAATGGTGGTGATTGGGGTGGACTAGTTGACCTAGTCAACTAGTTTGCCCCGTGTCAATTTTAGTCCCTCGAGTTTAGAAGCGGGTGCGGGATTTTACCGAACGGATATTTTGAAAAACGCTCGAGTAAACGAGTGATGTCAAAATTAAATAGCGGGAATATAATGAACGTTACTCACGGAAACTATTAATTTAAATACGAAAGATTATGTTTTAAAAAAAAAAAGACGGTGTTAAAATTAAATTTAACGAAAAAACGCGGGATGTTACATTATCCACGCCTCAAAAGAAATTTCGTCCCGAAATTTAGTTGGAAGTAGTAGTCGTTGTTTCTTCCTCGAGATCTTGCGTTGTCGGTTCTACGAATAAGTGAAGGTACTTCCTTGGGCATTTCAACGAACTTGAAGGTCGGGGTCGTATGTTGTTTACGGTTTGGTTTCATGATTCATGGTTTCAACCGGTCCTCCCAGGAAGTGAAGTGTACCATCGATAGTAAGCTCATCGAAAGGAATAACAAGTTCTTGTTGGCAAGACACGTCCTTAGGTTTTATATAGAATGTAGAATGACGGGGGCTCAAATGAGTCGGAAAATAAATCTAAACGGTTAGCAACGGGTCCAAAACACCCCAAGAATTCAAAAGGATTAAAATATCGCGGATTTAGCTTTCTACGTTTTCCGAAACGGATTACACCTCCTCAAGGTGCGACTTTTAAAGTGACGCGGTTACCCACTTGGAATTCGAGAGGTTCACGTCTAACATCGGCATAGTTCTTTTGGCGACTACGATCCGCCTTGAGCCTTTCTTGGAATTGAAAAGTTTTCCGGTTGTTTCATGAATGATTTCGGGTCCGGTGGTTCGCTTGTCACCTACTTCGGTTCAACAAATTAAGAAAACGACGATTACGGCTATACGGGTCCTCGAAAAGTGTGACGTTAAGACTTGAATGATAACCATCATTGTAAGAGAATTTGGTTAAAGGCAAAAACTTTTCTCAAGTAAATTTGAAGTTGATAACACAAATTCGTATTACGGTTTCCAAGGTTTGAATCGTATGTTTGCTCGGTCCGTCGGGTTGTGGTTGATGTGCGGTACTCATGTCTAAACGTGGTCCCGAGACTTTTTGTGAGGCACTCCAAAATCTAGAAGTGAAACGAGGATCTCGGTCCGAAACGGAGTACATTCCGTAAGGTATATTTGAACAAGTTTGTTAGGACAAGTTTCTCAAGAAAATTCGCGTCGCGAAAGATTTATCAGTTTCCAAAAACGTTCGTCGGGGCAAGTTCTCATCGGTTTCTGAAAAAAAAACGTTCGTCGGAACTATTCACCCTCGAGGTGAATACTAGTATCACGTGGAGAGTCCCTCCCTCCATTGAAAGTTTAGAATAAAGATTTCCTGAACCGGAAGTACGAGTGTGGTGAGAGAGAAGTTTCCGCCTCAGTGCGAGCATAACGAGTAAATTGTAATTAGTCAATAAGACTGTGCGAGGACGAGCTAGTATACACGTGTAACATACGGTTGAAGTCGAGAGGAATCGGTAATTCATTCGGAAGCATAAGTATAGTTCGACAAAAGTCGAAGGGGTGTCCCCGGTATGGTTGTTATCAATATTCTCGGAGTTTTCGGATGTCCAAACATGAAAAGATGAAGTCATGTACATGGCACATGGTGGTGTTTAGGTTGATCGAGTCTAACCACCATCACGCGTCACTAGAACTTTGGTATGTCTTACCGTATTATAACCACGTTGATCGAGTGTCGTTATATTACGCTAACTCATACCTCCATTCCCACATCACTCCATAGATTCAAGTTCGTGTAATCGTGAAGTTTAAAATAAACAAAGTGTAACGACGTCTCTAACGTGACTCATATTGAATCGAAAGAATTAGTGCAACTATAAAGAAGCGTTCCCCGAGGGAAGTGTATAAATGATTGTTCACGTCAATGTGGTTCGAGTCAGACAATAAGGTATTCAGGTATGAAAAGAGTAACGAGTCATGATAACGAGTAGCACGCAACCGTAGTGATAAATGTTGATGACGATACTCACCTAGAGTAGTGATGGTAGTAACACCAAAAAGTAGATAGTAAGAAACACCAGTGGGAAACCGATAGTAAGTTGAAACGGTGGCAAATAACAATCCGGGAGACAGAGTTCCCGAACAAGTGTGACTAATGAAGTCGTCGTCATCCATACGTGTATGAATCATGAATTTACGTGTGTTACCAAAAAGTGGCGGAATACGAGTTCGTATGATGAAGGTTGGGTACCATTAAAAAGTTTGCCTAAGAATGATTCAAGTATAATGCACAAGTAGTCAAGTAAGTGCTATCTATAGCAAATGTATGTCAGAATGCAAATGCTAACTATCCGGTTGTAGTCTAGACTCACCAATGCGTCCTAACGACTCTGTTAGACACACTAATGCACGTCCTAGTTCCCTACAACCAACGCTCTGATACCACTTGTAACGACCCAACCAAAACCGTTATTGACGGCGCCGTTAACTTAGGTCCCGTTGCGTGGTCGTAGTCCCTATATGAGACTCGTTTGACCAAAATTATGTCGCATTCATTTGAAAGGTGCAAGACTTGCAAGTTTAGTTTACAAAACCGTTCGACAACAAGTCTAAGTTTACAAAAGTCATAAAGTATGAATGAAATAACTTGCGACATAATTAGTTTAAAAATACAGTTGCTATAAATAGCGTAAGTATGTAAACAATATGTTTGAATCCAAAGGTACTATCACTAGCGTATGTATGTATGTATCTTGACTCCAAGCAAATGATCAGAGTGTATGCATGTATGCTTGACCCCAAGCAAGTATGAGTGAACGTGGAAGCATATATCAAATAGCCAAGTATGAACCTGAGAAACATATAGAAAACTGTCAACGAAAAACGTTGGTGAAATCATAGGTTTAGTAAGTATTAAACGTTGTTTTGAACCACAAGATTTTGTATTTCCATAACGTAGATTATCCAAATCATTTGCATTCCAAAAGTGTTGTTATACGCGAGCACTCAATTATCAAAACTTAACCAACGTTACCCCATCACACAGTGCTAGAACCCACACTAAAACACAAAAATATATTTCATCCGCATAACGGTAGCGAACCGTCCGAATGAGGGTTTGTTAAACCCGTATGGCCACACAATATAAGTTCTCGCTTACACCCTGCAAGTGTAACTAATGATAATTGAATTGAGGCATTTTTGTTCTAACTCGCACGTGGAATGTTTGTTTTCACACTTGTGTTCAAAACATAAAAGTAAGTAGTACAAGATGTAACAAAGTATATGTTTTCTCAGCCCACGATTTAAAAGTATAAAAGTTGTTGAAAAGGTGGGACTATGATCTCACCTCGAGTGCACGAGTATAAAAGTACTTCACAAAGTAAACGTGTGCATGAAAGTTGCTTAGCCTTGACCTAAACAAGTAAGTTATATCAATTAACCGGTTACGACACAAGGTCGGGTGAAATGTGTTCAATTAGTCCTATGGCTCGTTACGACTCGATTAAGTATAGCATGTGAATCACGTTGTCAAGTTTCATACAAGAAACAAGTATAAAAGCATGTTAGAATGATTGTATAAAAGTTTGGTTAAGTTTGACTAAAAGTCAAACTTGGTCAAAGTCAACGAAAAAGTCAACGCGTTCGGGTCGGGTCCCGAACTATTTTTCTATGCTATATATTCATATACAAGTATATTAAAACAAGTTTCATGTGAATCGGAGGTCGGTAGCTAGTCAAACATTTCACGTGAAATGGGACAAAGAGGTCAGAATCTGACCAGGTCTATCTGCGCGCCGCGCGGGGTGGGGTGCCCGCCGCGCCATTTCCTGTACAGGCAATTCTGGTCAGTTTTCAAGTAAGCACGACCCAAAACTCAAATAATCCTAACTCACAAACCGCAAACCTCCTAAACATGTATCTCACGTCGTTGGAAAGGTATTTTAACAAGGAATACAACTAAACACTTTTCATAGATCATAACCGACAATTTCTGTGACGATTGCTCCAAATCCATATGGACGAACACGTCATTCATTGATTTCATTGCGAGGTATTTGACCTCTATATGATACGTTTTGTAAACATTGCATTCTTTTGAAAAGGCACACCATAAATGAATATTTAAATCAAAGGTTTTCGACATTTGATGATTTCTACATATAGACAATCACCGTATATAATAGTTTACAATAGTACTTCCGTTGACAATGCAGTCAAAATAAGGTACATGATGATGAATTGGTGAATGCAACGTTTTCTTGAAAAATATGCCATATAAGACTCCATGCACATAGCTTGTCTATCATATAAGCAAACAGCGGAAGACTTCTAGGGAACCTGAGAATAAACATGCTAACAAGTGTCAACACAAAGGTTGGTGAGTTCATAGTTTGTATGTTTCGCATAATCTGTATATAATGATGGATCACAAGATTTCAGTTGTTTCATCCAGAAACGTTTATCAAAATATTCTACGAAATTGAGCACCCTAGTAACTAAACTTTAACGTTTATATAATTTGTACCCTTTGTATAATCATCTTAATAATACACGCAAACCAACGTGTACGCTTCTCAAATAGCATACGTCCATTAAAAGGCTAGTGCTCTAGCTCGGACGGGGATGTCAAGCCCTATGGATCCATATACTACTACTCGCGTCCACCAGTTCTTATAACTGGCAGTTACTAGTTACCAAAGCTAAGGGAATTTCGGTTCAAACTCGTTGTAGAATTTAGTATGTACTTGTATCCATTGTGTTTAAAATAAAGTACATGTATTCTCAGCCCAAAATATAGATTTCAAAAGCAATTAAAAAGGGAGCAAATGAAACTCACGCATATAAATATTGTATATCGGTTAATAAAGCATTTGCATGTATTCTCAGCCCAAAAATATAGAGAGTAAAAGGGATCATATGAAACTCACCTTGGTACGAGTAATGAAAGCTAATGGGTAAAACGAGAAATTGGTCCAAAATGGATATGTCCTGTATAATTGTATAAATTCTTATATAAGTTACCTTAAACTAATTAGGTATCTGCGGTTTAAAATATTAAACTTTTTAAGATTTCCACATATTATTAGTCTTGTATATGTATAAATATAATTCTACTAGCTGAGGTTTACAAATTATTTTAATCATGTTTTACATAACTAACGATTTAGAACTTGTTTTGAAATAAATTTCATATCATTGTGCTTAAAGTATAATTTTACAAAAGTTGGTAATTATTTTCGCAAGACAAAGGTACTTCAAGGGGTGTACATGTATGTTTAACATTCTTATAATTTATATCGTAACATTGTAAATGCTTCAGGGACCGAAAATATAATTTGTTAAAAATCATGTCATCTTTCTCGTAAATGTACAGAAAACTTCACCAACTCTTTCTTTTTTTTTCTCCATAAATTTACAAATGACATATGCTTATATTTAGTTTTCGAAATAAATTAAGAATCGATGTTAAATATTCGTTGATTAACGTTACCAAATTTTACTTAAGTTGTAACTTCTTAAATAATGAATATTCCTTGACACTTATATGTGTAGTTTAAAAAAAATAATATTTACTATAATTCATGTAATCGTTAAACAAATAAATTTACATGCCCAATTTCACTATAATTTATTAGCTACATTATTAGGTTTGACATCTTAAAATTTAGTAAATGAACAACATTAAAAGTTTGGTTTTGACTCGCTTTGATTCTCTAATTTAATTACTTACTACTTAATTATTGAGTTATAACCATATATAATTTAATCAGAAGTAATAACTTACGCCATAGAAATTTATTTACACCTCATATAGTTTAAAGATAATTTAGTATTTTACTTAGAATAAAGTTATACCTTCAAGAAGGAAGTGAGTTAACACCGTCTACAACACGTAACTTCTCGTTGTTGCTTTTGATTATTATGACTCTTCTCCGAATGAGTTACAAAAATTTATTATGTGATTGAAATTTTTAAAATTTTTGAATGATGAATAACGTGTGAGTGAAGATGTTCTTATAATCCATTTTCGCGAGAAGAGATATGGGTGAAAGAAAGTCAAGGATTTGGCATATCAAAAGATTTCATAATATCAATTTATGACTGCATTGACGAATCTTAATAATATAATAATTAAATAATAAAAATCAAATGAAAACGTGGGATAACATCTAGCCGCCCCCATTTTGTTTTCTTTTACCAAATTACAATAACACCCCCCGATATTATACCAAAATTTAATAACATGAACAAACTTGATACATATGTATAACAACAACCCATCTAGTTAAAGATAATTATTACATGTAACCAAAATTTATATTATATTTAACATATATATTTATAAAAAGTTTATTTTAGCTAATATATATACATTATATATCTATATATATTAGAAAATATATATTATATTTGAAAGGTCAACGCCAGTCAACATCCGAGTTCTCCCCAAAGTTCATATTAAACTTGTTCAATAACAATCGAGACGACATACGAGTATTACAATCATTTAATAATTATATTCGATATACTTTATATATATATAGATATGTTTTAACAACAAGTTTTATTATATCGTATATTATTTTACATAACAATTAAATCAGATAATCGTTCATTAACATACATCCAGTTATCATATATATATATATATATATATATATATATATATATATATATATATATATATACACACACATACACACACACACACACACATATTTAACAACAACGTAGCTCGTGAATCGTCGGATAAATGGGTGGTCAATTGTTTGTATGAAACTCTTTTTAAAAGTTTTAAAACTTGTTAAAATTCATTGTTTATCATGTTGGAATAGTATTATTATGTAAATATTAAGTTTAAATTTAGTCAGAATTTTCCGGGTCATCACAGTACCTACCCGTTAAAGAAATTTCGTCCCGAAATTTGAGTGAGGTTGTCATGGCTAACAATAAAAATGTTTTTATGACGAATATGAGTCGATAAATAGAGTTTTATCACCGTTGAATAATATGGATAAAACAATCCAATTACTTGAAGCTTATGAGAGAAGCCATCGTAATAAAGTGAAATGGAGAATAGAGATGCATCTTATCTCTTGACGTAGTAACGATTGATTTCCGGAATTTAAGAAATAGGAAATCTTCATAATCTAAATAAGATTTGATTCTTCGGGAATTAAGGAAATTAAGATTTCCTTTGATTAATTGGGTAATCTGCCTCGATTGTTATGTCTGATATTTTGCTATAAATTGCCCACTTCCGTTTCATTATTTTCACCACTCCCACATCTTCTTCCTTATTTCATACTTCCAAAAGATTGTGAAATGCTTCATCCAGTTCTGATTCTTGATATACTCCTAACCTTCATATCTGTCATTCTTCTCTTTCGTTTACCACCGGAGGATTTTATTTACTTTTACTTTTATCTTGGGGTTATAGTGTTATTAATTTTCCCGTGTCTTTATGTTGCAATACGTATTGATATACACGGTTTGTAAATTTCGGGGTTGTTATCGGGCCTATATTCTCCTTTATATTTCGGAGCTTCATGTTTTCGTTTTCTCTTCCCGACTTCAAGTCAAGCGAATATTGGTCCAGAATTCGTAGGTATGGAGTTTCGAATGATCATAATATACAAAGTAGAAAGGAAAGGTAATAACAAGATTTGATTTGTCAAATTATCATAATATCTAGAAAAGACCGAATCATCAAGAAAAATATTTTCTTGATATTTTTAGAGATTATATAGAATGAAAGAGTTATGTAACATGGTTCATGATGAGGGTATGATCTGTGAACCTTTATCACGTTCCATTAGAAACTCAGCATGACTTACTATAATATAATCACGTTGATCAAGTGTCATTATATTATACTAACTCATGCTTCAATTCCTAACACTACTTCAAAAACATCCATTTTTTGAAATTTTCAGAAATTAGAAACTAAAATAGTTTCTTTTATGATGTAACATAGATAACGTGAAGAGATAAATGATTTCAGATAAGAATAGTTATGAAAATATCTTCAGAAATATGGAGGATATTTATAATGGAAGATACGATGATATCTTAGAATTTCTAATATCAGAGAATGATGCGGAAAATCTGTCTGTGAAGGTTTAGAATAAGAAGTAAGATTCTTACTAATGGTTTCAGCAGACACTGAATCATTTGGATTCTTTGAAGGTAGATTTCGTCCTTGTGATTTGTCTACAGCTTCCTTCATACTTTGCTCAACCCGTTTTCCAGTTTCAAACCTTCTCTTTTTCTGTGCTTTTCCAACACACTACTCTTTATCATCAAACTTTCGACTGTTTAAGTCGTTTATAGTTTTTGCTGCTTCATCAGCATTTTTCCAAAATTCGTAGAACTAGTTTCGTAGTTTGGGGTGTTTTTCAGAAACTTCACATTCGAAGTATGTAAGTCTAGAAGCTAGACATTATATGTATATATATATAACTGTTGGCGTAGAATTGCTGCGAAATTCAAAATACTGGTTGCTAATTCCCGGTAGTTGGTATGGCAATTATTGTTACAAGATGTGGATGAGTACATGATAGGGTTTTAATGAGTATAATGATTTTTCAGAAGGTCAAAGATTAATGAAGTTGTTGGTAAATTTACTGCTAATGTGGTGGAACATAAAAGGTTCCCCGGTAACAAAAACGTATATATCAAGGTTACAATAAGGTTAATCTGAAAAGTCGAAGTTGACTGGTTGAAAGTGTGATAAAACTGGATACTTTGAAAAGGATGGCAAGATTATTTTCGATATTAACAACGCTAAAGGATCTTGCACAGTTTTGAAGTCAAAGTATAGCTTTGAAAGATGTAGAGATCTATGGATGATGTCACTGATTCAGAGTTATGACTTGGATTCTGATCTGTCAATATCAGAATATGTAATTGATTTTGTATGAGAATGATTGTGTATCATTGTGAAGATAGTGAGTATAGTTAATGATTTTTGAATCAAAGTTGAAGAATGTACATTGTAACATATTAATTGTGAACTTATATATTCCCGAGTATTACCTACCCGTTAAAGATTTCACAATTAATATTTTGTACAAAAGAATTTTAATTACAGTCTTTATGAAAATATATGTATGTATATTTCTTCAGATGTAATACAGATTTAATGAGTTAATATCATATTAAGCTCATTTGATTTTTAACTTGAATTAGAAATGAATAATCTCTAAAACATTAGAGATTACATAATCTTCGCGGAGTATTTCACTAATGAAATCAATACTTCATTATTTATTCTTATTGATATTCCTTGGTGAAGGGTGTTGATATTCGTGGAATTCTTCCAAACTTCGCAAGGTGCAAATGATGTTTTCTAGAAAGTTTCGAGTGCATCGAAGATGAAAGTGTAAAATCAACCATGTTATTGAATAATACACTTGGTTTATTATGAAATGAAATTCATTGAATTGAAACAGAGATTGTAGTTATCGATGATTAAGCCGTTAACGAAGGATGTACATCATTGCATATTAGTAATATGAACTAACCGAGTAGTACCTGCCAGTTAAGATTCACACGTAATAGCTTAGTACGGAAATATTTATTTTGATTTCAAAATTCATATATATTAAATATACATAAAATTTCTTCAGGGGAAATGAGTTAATACTTCATCGATTATTGTTTCTGGTATTTCTTGGTAACTACGGTGCGTATGACGTTGATGCTCGTGGAACAGATTGTGAAGTTGAAGTTTGCGATGCAGATGTTGTTGGTGGTGGTAATGGTATTGTTGGTGTTGTTGTCGGTGGTACTGTTGATGTCGGTGATGCTGCTGGTGTTTGCAACCTTTGCACCATATTCTCCAAAGCCACTACCCGAGCACGAAGCTCGTTGACTTCTTCTACTACACCGGGATGATTGGCGGTTCGGACGAGCGGATGAATAAGATCCAGAATTTGAGATAGTATATTATCGTGACGAGATACTCTGGAAATGAGAGAGAAAATGGTGTCTCGAACAGGTTCGATGGTAAGTGCTTCAGGTTCTTCGCCAAGAGGGCAATGTGGTGGGTGAAAGGGATCGCCTTCTTCTTGTCTCCAATAATTAAGTATGCTACGAACCCATCCCCAATTCATCCAGAATAGATGATGGCTAATTGGTTGATCCATTCCGGTTACACTGTCTTCGAAATTCAGGTGAATATCCATATCGGAATAGCTATCAGAGTTTGAACTAGATACGGGATCCATCTTGTATAATTAGGGAGATAATTTTTTTTTATATGAATTAGATTATAGAATTTAGTTTGGTATTCTTCAATACATAATTTACATATGTATATATAATACCAAATTCCATAAATCACAGAGAAATTTTCAGAAGATGTCAGGAAAAGTTTACAGTAACAGATACGCTAAGATATGAATTTTGTCTATACACTATTCATGCAATCAATGCTGTAAAACGTGTCTAGACTAGGAATGATAAGCAGGTAATTTCCGACAAAAATGATAAGCAAAACTTTTGACATGCAAACACGGTCGAAGTCCAGACTTACTAATGCATCCTAACAACTATCAGTTAGACACATTCATGCAAGACCTGGTTCGCTAGGACCAACGCTCTGATACCAACTGTGACGATTGCTCCAAATCCATATGGACGAACACGTCATTCATTGATTTCATTGCGAGGTATTTGACCTCTATATGATACGTTTTGTAAACATTGCATTCTTTTGAAAAGGCACACCATAAATGAATATTTAAATCAAAGGTTTTCGACATTTGATGATTTCTACATATAGACAATCACCGTATATAATAGTTTACAATAGTACTTCCGTTGACAATGCAGTCAAAATAAGGTACATGATGATGAATTGGTGAATGCAACGTTTTCTTGAAAAATATGCCATATAAGACTCCATGCACATAGCTTGTCTATCATATAAGCAAACAGCGGAAGACTTCTAGGGAACCTGAGAATAAACATGCTAACAAGTGTCAACACAAAGGTTGGTGAGTTCATAGTTTGTATGTTTCGCATAATCTGTATATAATGATGGATCACAAGATTTCAGTTGTTTCATCCAGAAACGTTTATCAAAATATTCTACGAAATTGAGCACCCTAGTAACTAAACTTTAACGTTTATATAATTTGTACCCTTTGTATAATCATCTTAATAATACACGCAAACCAACGTGTACGCTTCTCAAATAGCATACGTCCATTAAAAGGCTAGTGCTCTAGCTCGGACGGGGATGTCAAGCCCTATGGATCCATATACTACTACTCGCGTCCACCAGTTCTTATAACTGGCAGTTACTAGTTACCAAAGCTAAGGGAATTTCGGTTCAAACTCGTTGTAGAATTTAGTATGTACTTGTATCCATTGTGTTTAAAATAAAGTACATGTATTCTCAGCCCAAAAATATAGATTTCAAAAGCAATTAAAAAGGGAGCAAATGAAACTCACGCATATAAATATTGTATATCGGTTAATAAAGCATTTGCATGTATTCTCAGCCCAAAAATATAGAGAGTAAAAGGGATCATATGAAACTCACCTTGGTACGAGTAATGAAAGCTAATGGGTAAAACGAGAAATTGGTCCAAAATGGATATGTCCTGTATAATTGTATAAATTCTTATATAAGTTACCTTAAACTAATTAGGTATCTGCGATTTAAAATATTGAACTTTTTAAGATTTCCACATATTATTAGTCTTGTATATGTATAAATATAATTCTACTAGCTGAGGTTTACAAATTATTTTAATCATGTTTTACATAACTAACGATTTAGAACTTGTTTTGAAATAAATTTCATATCATTGTGCTTAAAGTATAATTTTACAAAAGTTGGTAATTATTTTCGCAAGACAAAGGTACTTCAAGGGGTGTACATGTATGTTTAACATTCTTATAATTTATATCGTAACATTGTAAATGCTTCAGGGACCGAAAATATAATTTGTTAAAAATCATGTCATCTTTCTCGTAAATGTACAGAAAACTTCACCAACTCTTTCTTTTTTTTTCTCCATAAATTTACAAATGACATATGCTTATATTTAGTTTTCGAAATAAATTAAGAATCGATGTTAAATATTCGTTGATTAACGTTACCAAATTTTACTTAAGTTGTAACTTCTTAAATAATGAATATTCCTTGACACTTATATGTGTAGTTTAAAAAAAATAATATTTACTATAATTCATGTAATCGTTAAACAAATAAATTTACATGCCCAATTTCACTATAATTTATTAGCTACATTATTAGGTTTGACATCTTAAAATTTAGTAAATGAACAACATTAAAAGTTTGGTTTTGACTCGCTTTGATTCTCTAATTTAATTACTTACTACTTAATTATTGAGTTATAACCATATATAATTTAATCAGAAGTAATAACTTACGCCATAGAAATTTATTTACACCTCATATAGTTTAAAGATAATTTAGTATTTTACTTAGAATAAAGTTATACCTTCAAGAAGGAAGTGAGTTAACACCGTCTACAACACGTAACTTCTCGTTGTTGCTTTTGATTATTATGACTCTTCTCCGAATGAGTTACAAAAATTTATTATGTGATTGAAATTTTTAAAATTTTTGAATGATGAATAACGTGTGAGTGAAGATGTTCTTATAATCCATTTTCGCGAGAAGAGATATGGGTGAAAGAAAGTCAAGGATTTGGCATATCAAAAGATTTCATAATATCAATTTATGACTGCATTGACGAATCTTAATAATATAATAATTAAATAATAAAAATCAAATGAAAACGTGGGATAACATCTAGCCGCCCCCATTTTGTTTTCTTTTACCAAATTACAATAACACCCCCCGATATTATACCAAAATTTAATAACATGAACAAACTTGATACATATGTATAACAACAACCCCTCTAGTTAAAGATAATTATTACATGTAACCAAAATTTATATTATATTTAACATATATATTTATAAAAAGTTTATTTTAGCTAATATATATACATTATATATCTATATATATTAGAAAATATATATTATATTTGAAAGGTCAACGCCAGTCAACATCCGAGTTCTCCCCAAAGTTCATATTAAACTTGTTCAATAACAATCGAGACGACATACGAGTATTACAATCATTTAATAATTATATTCGATATACTTTATATATATATAGATATGTTTTAACAACAAGTTTTATTACATCGTATATTATTTTACATAACAATTAAATCAGATAATCGTTCATTAACATACATCAAGTTATCATAAATAAATATATATATATATATATATATATATATATATATATATATATATATATACACACATACACACACATACACACACACACATATTTAACAACAACGTAGCTCGTGAATCGTCGGATAAATGGGTGGTCAATTGTTTGTATGAAACTCTTTTTAAAAGTTTTAAAACTTGTTAAAATTCATTGTTTATCATGTCGGAATAGTATTATTATGTAAATATTAAGTTTAAATTTAGTCAGAATTTTCCGGGTCATCACAAATCGAAAACATCATCAAAGTTCATCATTTTCAACCAAAAATCAAAGAAACGCATTTTATGATTCGGGAATCCAATTCACACATATGATATGCCGTTTTGAAGGTAATGAAGCATACATTACTACTAAACACTAACAATTAACATTTCATGGCATTCAAGCATCAAAAGTTCATGTCAAGAACTATCAAACCCTAACCAAAATCCGCAAAAATCAATATTCATGTTTTTGAAGTTTCCTTAATCAACCTACGCATCAAAACGAAGCTAGTGATACTAGTAACACAATTAAAACATGAACTTTAACAATCAAACAACATTTAATCTTCCAAAATGCATGATTAAGCAAACCCATTTCAAATGTTCAAACTAGTTACTCAAAACAACAAATCGAGCAAGTAAATCATATATTCATGCTAGACACGAGCCATAGACACTAACTAACACCATTTCAAATCAAAAACACGAATTTAGAGAAATCTAGAGTTTTAGAAATGTTACCCAAACGAGATGAAGTTGGTATCAAATTGTAGAGGATGAAGAGAGGATTCCAAATATGTAATTTGTTTTGTTGTAAGCCTCCTAGATCGAATTTAGATGATGAATGATTGAATTGGGTGTTTGTGTGTGTGTTCTTGCTAGAGAGAAAGAGAGAGAGAGATGGAGGTGATTGAATGGTGGTGATTGGGGTGGACTAGTTGACCTAGTCAACTAGTTTGCCCCGTGTCAATTTTAGTCCCTCGAGTTTAGAAGCGGGTGCGGGATTTTACCGAACGGATATTTTGAAAAACGCTCGAGTAAACGAGTGATGTCAAAATTAAATAGCGGGAATATAATGAACGTTACTCACGGAAACTATTAATTTAAATACGAAAGATTATGTTTTAAAAAAAAAAGACGGTGTTAAAATTAAATTTAACGGAAAAACGCGGGATGTTACAATAAGCATACACATAGATACTTGAATATCAATATCTAAGAAAAGCACAAAACAACTTGTTGCACAAAAATATAACAGTTGAAGATAATAAGTTGAATGACCTTGGCAAGCATTCCATCGACTTCAGGATTCACTATCCCGTGACTCAAGTTTGTGCCAAGATTATCTTCAAATATTTCTACATCCCACATGCTAATTTTTTGATGTGGATCGTATATCCAATTCTTCTTAAATTTGCAAACTGAGTTAAGGTTGTTGTCAAAGCTGCTTACTGGATCCTAACCAAAAAAATTACCCATATGCTAATCAATGTGCTTCAAACTATGAGTACAACTCTAACATGTTAACTTTAGGGTCAAACATGTGCTTTTTTTTTACTATAAGTTTGACATGAATTGGTGGACCTTCATGACAAATTAAATATTAAATTTAAATACTTACATTAAAAGGTATGCCAATACCAATAAATACAATTCATACAAAATTTGTAACTTTAAATTATTTATAACCCGTACTAACTTTGACCCGTTTTGAGCTTAAATAAATTTGACCAGTACCGACCTAAACTAATTTTGACCTGTTTCAACATGAACTAATTTGTGACGATCGCTCCAAATCCATATGGACGAACACGTCATTCATTGATTTCATTACGAGGTATTTGACCTCTATATGATACGTTTTGTAAACATTGCATTCTTTTGAAAAGGCACACCATAAATGAATATTTAAATCAAAGGTTTTCGACATCTGATGATTTCTACATATAGACAATCACCATAAATAATAGTTTACAACATCATTTCTGTTGACAATGCAGTCAAAATAAGATACATGGTGATGATTTGGTAAATGCAACGTCTCCTTGAAAAATATGTCATGTAAGACTCCATGCACATAGCTTGTTTAACATCTAAGCAAACAGCGGAAGACTTCTAGGAAACCTGAGAATAAACATGCTAACAAGTGTCAACACAAAGGTTGGTGAGTTCATAGTTTTAATGTTGCTCATAATCTGTATATAAAGGTTGATCACAAGATCTCAGTTGTTTTATTCAAAACTTTTATCAGGTTTGTGAGTTAATGTTTCACATCATCTGTATATAAAAGTAAACCACAAGGTTCCAGTTGTTTTCATTCAAAACGTTTATCAATAGGTTTTACATAAAAGGTGGACCACAAGATTTTAGTTGTTTCATCCGAAATGTTTATTAATTGGTTCTACAAAGTTGAGCACCCTGGTAATCAAGCCTTAACGTTTATAATAAGTACCCCTCGTTTAACATGCAACCAACATGTACAATACACGCAATCCAACGTGTACTAACTTCAAATAGCATACATCTGTTTTATAGTTCAGGCTAGGGTTTCTATACCTGGAACAGACGGGGATGTCAAGCCCTATGGATCCATATACAACTATTCGCGCCCACCAGTTCTTATAACCGGCAGTTACTAGTTACCAAAGTTAAGGGATTTTCGGTTCAAACTCAGTGTAGAATTTAGTATGTACTTGTATCCATTTTGTAAAACAGTTTATAAAACTGCGCATGTATTCTCAGCCCAAAAATATATATAGAAAAAGGGATCATATGAAACTCACGCATATAAATCTAGTATTTTCAGTATTTATAAACAGTCGCATGTATTCTCAGCCCAAAAATATATTGAGTAAAAGGGATCATATGAAACTCACGCATATAAATATTGTATATCGGTTAATAAAACATTTGCATGTATTCTCAGCCCAAAAAATGTAGAGAGTAAAAGGGATCTTATGAAACTCACGCATATAAATATTGTATATCGGTTAATAAAACATTTGCATGTATTCTCAGCCCAAAAAATGTAGAGAGTAAAAGGGATCTTATGAAACTCACTGTTTAATATTGATATACAATATTGTAGAAAAGCACGTAGACGCATCGGAGATGATAAACACGAGGTTTGATTCACAAAAATACCCTCGAACATTACCCATAATTTCCTTGGCAATAACCCATATTTTCTTTAGCTCTAGCTCGCTTGGAAACACGTTTTGAAAATTACTTGGACAGCACTCCGTCGTAATATTTTATGTACATTATTATTTTTGTATCGCAAAAATAATAACACTAATAATAAAAATAATAAGATTAATAATAATCTTATTAATAATAATAATAATAATAATAATAATAATAATAATAATAATAATAATAATAATAATAATAATAATAATAATAATAATAAATAATATTACGGAGTATATCTATATTTGTGTATGTGTGTGATTATCTCGAGCCAAAAACTGCAATTTATAGCAATCATACCTGAAAAAGTACCCCATGCGATCGCATGGGATTTGTGCTTCAAGGCCATGCGATCGCATGGAACCCTGGGACAGCTCACAAATTTTTAACTTCTTGTTTGTCGACATAATTTTATATTATATATAATATATTTAATTTATATAATTAATTATATATTATATTAAATTCACATGCATAGTTGACTTGTAATTTTTGTTCTGATAAGTCGTATGTCATCACTCGACTTATGTCCCGGTTCCGGTTTTTCGAACGCCCTTTCGTACGCTGAGAAAACTAGTACTTTTCGTTTCATGACTCGTACCTTTGTCAAAATATAAACTTAAATTATCCCTAAATTATATCACTCAAAGTGTATCTTAAACTTTCGAGTGTTTTGGTCATTTACTTTTATAAATTATCGTCTCGTTATTTGTTAAAATACATTTTAAAATAGTGTTTACTGTAGCAAAGTTGCAAAGTTACTGTAGCAAAGTCAATTTTTACTGTAGCAATTTACTGTAGCAAAGTCAATTTCACTGTAGCAAATAGTGATTTTCGCAAACACTGTAGCATTTTGGGTACTGTAGCAATTTGAAAATACTGTAGCAAATTAGTGTTTTACTGGTTCATCTTAAACGCTTTAGTTAACTTATCTGAATATCAATTGAATCAATAAACGAATGCTACTATCGTTTACTAAATAACTTTAAATCATATATATTCAATTAGATATATAAACCAATAAGTTTAATGTACGGTATCATGCAATTAAAAATTGTTACCTTTTCAAGTTATAGTATATATGTATCTATTTACATATAATTGTTCGCGAATCGTCGAAAACAATCGAAGGGTTTTTAAATATATAAAAGTAGTTCAAAAATTTTGAGATTCAGTTTTACAGACTTTGCTTATCGCGTCGGAAATGTTAATCATATAAAGATTAAGTTTAAATTTGGTCAGAAATTTCCGGGTCATCACAGTACCTACCCGTTAAAGAAATTTCGTCCCGAAATTTGAGTGAGGTCGTCATGGCTAATAATAAAAATGTTTTAATGACGAATATGAGTTGATAATAAAGTTTTATCTATGTTTGAATAATATGGATAAAATAATCCAATTACTCGAAGCGTATGAGAGAAGTTATCGTAATCAAGTGAAATGGAGAATATAGATGCGTCTTATCTCTTGATGTAGTAACAATTGATTTCCGGATTTTAAGGAATAGAAAATCTTCATAATCTAAATAAGATTTGATTCTTCAGAATTTGCGGAAATTAGGATTTTCTTTGATTAAATGCATAATCTGCCTCTATTGCTGCGTCCGATATTTTGCTATAAATTGACCTCTTCCGTTTCATTTATTTTCAACACTCCTATAATATTCTTTCTTATTTCATACATCCCAATAGATTGTGAAAATGCTTAATCCAGTTCTGATTCTTGATATTTTCCTGGCTATCGTATCCTTCATTCTTCTTTTTCATCTGCCACCAGAGGAAGTTATTTTCTTCTACTATTACCTTGGGGTTATAGTGTTTTTCATTCTCCCGTGTCTTTATATTGCTATACGCATTGATATACACGGTTTGTAATTTCGGGATCGTTATCGGGCTTTATATTCTCCATTATATTTCGGAGCTTCATGCTTTCGTTTTCTCTTCCCGACCTTAAGTTAAGCGAATAATGGTCCAGAATTCGTAGCTATTCATTTCGGAATGAACATAGTTAATGTTCTAAGAAAGAAATTGTAATGGCACGATATTGATTTGTCAAATTATCAGAATATCTGGAAAAGACCGAATCATCAAGAAAAATATTTTCTTGATCTGTTTAGAGGTTAAATAGAATGAAAGAGTTATGTAACATGGTTCATGATGAGGGTATGATCTGAGAACCTTTATCACGTTCCATTAGAAACTCAGCATGACTTACTGTAATATAATCACGTTGATCAAGTGTCATTATATTATACTAACTCATGCTTCAGCTCCCAACACCACTTTCAAAATATTCATATTTTAAACTTGAAAGTTTCAGAATTTAGAAGCTAAAATAGTTTCTTTTATGATATAACACAGATATCGCAAGGAGAAAATTGATTTCCGATACGAATGATTATGAAATTATCTCCAGAAATATGGAGGATATTTATAATGAAAGATTCGATGATATCTTAGAATTTCTAATATCAGAGGATGATGAAGAATATTGTCCGCAAGGGTTTAGATTCGGAAGCAAGGTATTCGTTAATGGCTTCAGCAGATACTGAATCATTTGGATTCTTTGAAGGCAGATTTCGTCCTTATGATTTATCCACAGCCTCTTTCATACTTTGCTCCATCCGTTTTCCAGTTCCAAACTTTCTCTTTTTCTGAGCTTTGCCAGCACACTATCCTTTATCATCAAACTTTTTACTGTTAAGGTCGTTTATAGTTTTTGCTGCTTTATCAGCATTTTTTTCAAGATTTCGAGAACTAGTTCGTAGTTTAAGGTGTTTTTCAGAAACTTCACATTCGAAATCTGTAAGTCTAGAAGATAGATGTTATCTATATATAACTGTTGTCGTAGAAAATGCTGCGAGATTCAAAATACTGGTTGCTAATTCCCGGTAGTTGGTATGGCAATTATTGTTACAAGATGTGGATGAGTACATGATAGGGTTTTAATGAGTATAATGATTTTTCAGAAGGTCAAGGATTAATGAAGTTGTTAGTAAATTTACTGCTAATGTGGTGGAACATAAAAGGTTCCCCGGTAACAAAAACATATATGTCAAGGTTACAATAAGGTTAATCTGAAAAGTCAAAGTTGACTGGTTGAAAGTGTGATAAAACTGGATACTTTGAAAAGGATGGCAAGATTATTTTCAGTAATAACAACGCTAAAGGATCTTTCACATTTTTGAAGTCAAAGTATAGCTTTGAAAGATGTAGAGATCTAAGAATGATGTCACCCGTTAAATCTTGACTTGGATTCTGATCCGTCAATATCAGAATATGTAATTGAATTTGTATGGAAACGATTGTATATCGCTGTGAGCATAGTTAATAATTTTTGAATCAAAATTGAAGAATGTACAGTGTAACATATTAATTGTGAACTTATATATTCCTGAGTATTACCTACCCGTTAAAGATTTCACAATTAATATTTTGTACAAAAGAATTTTCATTACAGTCTTTATGAAAATATATGTATGTATATTTCTTCAGATGTAATACAGATTTAATGAGTTAATATCATATTAAGCTCATTTGATTTTTAACTTGAATTAGAAATGAATAATCTCTAAAACATTAGAGATTACATAATCTTCGCGGAGTATTTCACTAATAAAATCAATACTTCATTATTTATTCTTATTGATATTCCTTGGTGAAGGGTGTTGATATTCTTGGAATTCTTGCAAACTTCGCAAGGTGCAAATGATGTTTTCTAGAAAGTTTCGAGTGCATCGAAGATGAAAGTGTAAAATCAACCATGCTATTGAATAATACACTTGGTTTATTATGAAATGAAATTCATTGAATTGAAACAGAGAT
Source organism: Rutidosis leptorrhynchoides (assembly GCF_046630445.1). Lineage (NCBI taxonomy): Eukaryota > Viridiplantae > Streptophyta > Magnoliopsida > Asterales > Asteraceae > Rutidosis > Rutidosis leptorrhynchoides. Next base: position 619,954,066 of record NC_092333.1, on the reverse strand, counting down.
TGTAGTTATCGATGATTAAGCCGTTAATGAAGGATGTACATCATTGCATATTAGTAATATGAACTAACCGAGTAGTACCTACCAGTTAAGATTCACACGTAATAGCTTAGTACGAAAATATTTATTTTGATTTCAAAATTCATATATATTAAATATACATAAAATTTCTTCAGGGGAAATGAGTTAATACTTCATCGGTTATTGTTGCTGGTATTTCTTGGTAACTACGGTGCGTATGACGTTGATGCTAGTGGAACAGATTGTGAAGTTGAGGTTTGCGATGCGGATGTTGTTGGTGGTGGTAATGGTACTGTTGGTGTTGTTGTCGGTGGTACTGTTGATGCCGGTGATGCTGCTGGTGTTTGTAACCTTTGCACCATATTCTCCAAAGCCACTACCCGAGCACGAAGCTCGTTGACTTCTTCTACTACACCGGGATGATTGGCGGTTCGGACGAGCGGATGAATAAGATCCAGAATTTGAGATAGTATATTATCGTGACGAGATACTCTGGAAATGAGAGAGAAAATGGTGTCTCGAACATGTTCGCCAGTAAGTGCTTCAGGTTCTTCGCCAAGAGGGTAATGTGGTGGGTGAAAGGGATCGCCTTCTTCTTGTCTCCAATAATTAAGTAGGCTACGAACCCATCCCCAATTCATCCAGAATAGATGATGGCTAATTGGTTGATCCATTCCGGTTACACTGTCTTCGGAATTCAGGTGAATATCCATATCGGAATAGCTGTCAGAGTTTGAACTAGATACGGGATCCATCTTGTATAAATAGGGAGATGATTTTTGATATGAATTAGATTATAGAATTTAGTTTGGTATTCTTCAATACATAATTTACATATGTATATATAATACCAAATTCCATAAATCACGGAGAAATTTTCGGAAGATATCAGGAAAAGTTTACAGTAACAGATACGCTAAGATATGAATTTTTGTCTATACACTATTTATGCAATAAATGCAGGTAAACGTGTCTAGACTTAAGAATGATAAGCATGTAATTTTCGACAAGAAATGATAAGCAAAACTTTTAACTTGCAGACACGGTCGAAGTCCAGACTTACTAATGCATCTTAACAACTATCAGTTAGACACATTCATGCAAGACCTGATTCGCTAGGACCAACGCTCTGATACCAACTGTGACGATCTCTCCAAATCCATATGGACGAACACGTCATTCATTGATTTCATTACGAGGTATTTGACCTCTATATGATACGTTTTGTAAACATTGCATTCTTTTGAAAAGGCACACCATAAATGAATATTTAAATCAAAGGTTTTCGACATCTGATGATTTCTACATATAGACAATCACCATAAATAATAGTTTACAACATCATTTCTGTTGACAATGCAGTCAAAATAAGATACATGGTGATGATTTGGTAAATGCAACGTCTCCTTGAAAAATATGTCATGTAAGACTCCATGCACATAGCTTGTTTAACATCTAAGCAAACAGCGAAAGACTTCTAGGAAACCTGAGAATAAACATGCTAACAAGTGTCAACACAAAGGTTGGTGAGTTCATAGTTTTAATGTTGCTCATAATCTGTATATAAAGGTTGATCACAAGATCTCAGTTGTTTTATTCAAAACTTTTATCAGGTTTGTGAGTTAATGTTTCACATCATCTGTATATAAAAGTAAACCACAAGGTTCCAGTTGTTTTCATTCAAAACGTTTATCAATAGGTTTTACATAAAAGGTGGACCACAAGATTTTAGTTGTTTCATCCGAAATGTTTATTAATTGGTTCTACAAAGTTGAGCACCCTGGTAATCAAGCCTTAACGTTTATAATAAGTACCCCTCGTTTAACATGCAACCAACATGTACAATACACGCAATCCAACGTGTACTAACTTCAAATAGCATACATCTGTTTTATAGTTCAGGCTAGGGTTTCTATACCTGGAACAGACGGGGATGTCAAGCCCTATGGATCCATATACAACTATTCGCGCCCACCAGTTCTTATAACCGGCAGTTACTAGTTACCAAAGTTAAGGGATTTTCGGTTCAAACTCAGTGTAGAATTTAGTATGTACTTGTATCCATTTTGTAAAACAGTTTATAAAACTGCGCATGTATTCTCAGCCCAAAAATATATATAGAAAAAGGGATCATATGAAACTCACGCATATAAATCTAGTATTTTCAGTATTTATAAACAGTCGCATGTATTCTCAGCCCAAAAATATATTGAGTAAAAGGGATCATATGAAACTCACGCATATAAATATTGTATATCGGTTAATAAAACATTTGCATGTATTCTCAGCCCAAAAAATGTAGAGAGTAAAAGGGATCTTATGAAACTCACGCATATAAATATTGTATATCGGTTAATAAAACATTTGCATGTATTCTCAGCCCAAAAAATGTAGAGAGTAAAAGGGATCTTATGAAACTCACTATTTAATATTGATATACAATATTGTAGAAAAGCACGTAGACGCATTGGAGATGATAAACACGAGGTTTGATTCACAAAAATACCCTCGAACATTACCCATAATTTCCTTGGCAATAACCCATATTTTCTTTAGCTCTAGCTCGCTTGGAAACACGTTTTGAAAATTACTTGGACAGCACTCCGTCGTAATATTTTATGTACATTATTATTTTTGTATCGCAAAAATAATAACACTAATAATAAAAATAATAAGATTAATAATAATCTTATTAATAATAATAATAATAATAATAATAATAATAATAATAATAATAATAATAATAATAATAATAATAATAATAATAATAATAATAATAAATAATATTACGGAGTATATCTATATTTGTGTATGTGTGTGATTATCTCGAGCCAAAAACTGCAATTTATAGCAATCATACCTGAAAAAGTACCCCATGCGATCGCATGGGATTTGTGCTTCAAGGCCATGCGATCGCATGGAACCCTGGGACAGCTCACAAATTTTTAACTTCTTGTTTGTCGACATAATTTTATATTATATATAATATATTTAATTTATATAATTAATTATATATTATATTAAATTAACATGCATAGTTGACTTGTAATTTTTGTTCTGATAAGTCGTATGTCATCACTCGACTTATGTCCCGGTTCCGGTTTTTCGAATGCCCTTTCGTACGCTGAGAAAACTAGTACTTTTCGTTTCATGACTCGTACCTTTGTCAAAATATAAACTTAAATTATCCCTAAATTATATCACTCAAAGTGTATCTTAAACTTTCGAGTGTTTTGGTCATTTACTTTTATAAATTATCGTCTCGTTATTTGTTAAAATACATTTTAAAATAGTGTTTACTGTAGCAAAGTTGCAAAGTTACTGTAGCAAAGTCAATTTTTACTGTAGCTATTTACTGTAGCAAAGTCAATTTCACTGTAGCAAATAGTGATTTTCGCAAACACTGTAGCATTTTGGGTACTGTAGCAATTTGAAAATACTGTAGCAAATTAGTGTTTTACTGGTTCATCTTAAACGCTTTAGTTAACTTATCTGAATATCAATTGAATCAATAAACGAATGTTACTATCGTTTACTAAATAACTTTAAATCATATATATTCAATTAGATATATAAACCAATAAGTTTAATGTACGGTATCATGCAATTAAAAATTGTTACCTTTTCAAGTTATAGTATATATGTATCTATTTACATATAATTGTTCGCGAATCGTCGAAAACAATCGAAGGGTTTTTAAATATATAAAAGTAGTTCAAAAATTTTGAGATTCAGTTTTACAGACTTTGCTTATCGTGTCGGAAATGTTAATCATATAAAGATTAAGTTTAAATTTGGTCAGAAATTTCCGGGTCATCACATAATTATGACCCGTTGAACCCGATACTACTTTTAAACCTTTTTAACCCCAAAGCACTTTTGACCCGTTTCAACCTGAACCAATTTTGACCCATTTTAACCCGAATTTGTTTTTGACCAATTTTAACCCCTAACCACTTTTTTTATACGGAGTACTTCTTTTCAGTAAAACCCTCATTTCATTAACTTTATGTCACACGATTTAAAAGAAAAATACCTGAAGAAAAAACTAAATAACTCCTTAACGGTTAGCGTTGGCGAATCTCTCGATCATCCTTCTTTTGGATTGCATAGCTGCACCAAATACATAAAACTGATTAATAGGTACACATTTATATGGGTAGTTAATGGTTATGTTTACTAAATAACTAATCAAATAATCCGTTGAATGATTTTTTGCCAAAGAAAACTCAAGTAAGTTACGTAAACAAACAAAAACATACAAATTGTACAGTACATTAAAAAAACTTTCAAATCAAAAGTCACCTAAAAGAGATCCTTTTATTCCATAAAAAGTAAGTCTTTTATATCATTAGCGATTGCAGGGACTGCTGTGTTTAAGCAAGTCAAAAATAAAATAAATGCCCAAGTATATCATTGCAACGTTTATCTATTGGGATTGAATACATCATATCAAATATGCATAAATATTTTAACAATAAGTAGGGTCAGGTTGAATATAGTAAATCAGAGAGTCAGTGTTGTTCCTGACCCATTTTGACTGTATTCGAGATGACCCGTTAACAATCCAACCAGAATAATATACACTCCTTGCTTCTTCAGGACCATATAGTTTGTTATCAACTGCTTCAATAATATATCAACATATATCAAAATGGAAAACAGATGAAACGAAAAAAATAATACAACTTTTAACAAATATCCCAAAACTTTTTCAATATACCTTTCAATCTCATCAAGCATCTTGTCCGCATTTGGTTTAGAATTGTGACCACACTGCAATAAGAGACTTGTCTCAGTGGTTAACTTAGGTGGCAATTTCAACCCATTTATAGAAAATTTTGGTCAATTTGGGTCTTCGTTATTCTCTTAACATCCAATGGGTAAAAGTAGATAAAAATAGAAAACTCACCATAAGAGAGTCTAAGGTTCCTGAAATATCATATGAACGAAAATGACATTAGAAGTCAGTTTACATCTTCACACAGAATGATTTATGAAAATAACAGTTAATCACTTAATTTAATTACTAAACAAACTAAATAGCAGTAATCAACCTTTATATGGCAACTTGATTACATAAAAGCGTCAACAAAAACAGTAATTAACTTGTTCATTCACATCGTAGTCATATGAGATAAAATATCAAATAACATAATACAAATCAATGAGATTAAAAACTGAAAAAAAAATATATATGAAGTCAAACACCTAAACACACCTCTTTATACTTAGATAGTATTCACATCTATCAAGTGGCAGTCTTCGTACATTCGCTGCCACCACTTTTCATTTTCAAAGTTGTATAGTATACCATCATCACCATGTGATTCTACAGCAAAGACAACCTATGTAACATATGATTACATGTGTAAAAATAAAAAAAAATAAAAATTTAAGTAAAATAAACGAAGATTACCAAATCCAAAGTTTAACGTAAGAATTAGAATAGATGCATATCCAAATGAGCCAAAATTGAAACTCACGTGATGAATCGATACGTTTTAAAGGTAAATTTAATAAAACTTAACTGAGGTTTAATTTTGAAGCAAACATGAAATATTAAGAAATATTTTGTTGCATCTTTTAACAAATAAAACTAAAACCTTAGATACTAAATCAACTACTAACTATAATTTGAAGGAAAAATGAAATACAAAAGAGGTGTAAACAGTTACATATCATGATAAAAAAAATTCCTAAAAATTCATACCATATAACCTCATTTCTTCCAGACATTTCATCGAATACCTTTCATGCACTCACATAAACAGTATGCAACTTTAGCATTCGACACCTGCATTGTATAGACTCGAATAAATGAAACATACTCTATCATATTCCAATTTGAAGCTTACTGAATCTAATTCCTAATTCAATAATTAGTGTTCATCGAAACATTACCCTTTTTAACCTTCGAGCCCACAAAGTAGGCCGGAGAGACATTTTGACACTTTTCGCCCAAAATGATATAATATGGGTTAACAACACGTTTTCTGATTCAGCGGACCCGGGTGACCCAAAATCATCCAAAATCAGATTCTAAATGTGTTGGAAACTACAAATCCTCATAATTATCCAAACTGTTCAAAATATGCACCTCTACCTTAATATGATTGGAAATGAATCGGTCAGATCAAATAATGAAAACAATATTCAACATATTTAGAAATTAAAGTGAGTAGTAGTAAATAGACGGGTCACGTGGATCGGGTAACAGGGCAAATGGGTTATATCAAATAAAGTAACTATCTATACGTTACAATCTATATATGTGATCCACCAGGAGGTTAAAGGCATTAAAATCAACTTCATCAATTTTTCCCATTTGATAAGTGTGATCTGAGACACAAAACAATATGAACCATGAATAGATACACATACAATGTTAGTATGCTTCTTTGGGATTTCATCTTCAGTATTAATCTCATCAAGTGCAGCCAAAAGCTTTTCATTTGAAAGTTTTAAATTCGTATGTAGATCCACTTTATGTAGTTTCACTTTTTATCTGTCAAATTAGCCAACAACTAAACATATGTTACATTCTGAGCAATCATTTTTATCACATCACCAAATGATTTAATTACCTCATGTAAATAATATCTAAATGACACATTTAGTAAAGCCACCTCAATAGTAAAGGCAAAGGTCAAAGATTGGATCTTAAACTGACTCCTACCTAAATTGATTCGTTACATTATCTTCATTCTCTATGATTCGTATATCAGCTGCAATCATTAAAAGCTTGAATTACAAACATTTTAGCACAATCAAGAAAAAAAAACACAGGACCATAAAAGAAATCATAAAAGTGCATGGTTACAAAACAATGATTCTTATTAATCTCAGAATATAAATCTGCTTACAAATATTATAAGAAATCCGAATGTATACCTGAATCCAATCGTTAGGACGAATAAACATAATTAGGTTATATGATGACTTTTATAAAATTCAGGAAAAACATAAACCTCGTTAAATTTATGATACTTGGCTTTATTAATGTATTAATGTTGCATAATACATAAGAATTATATTATGGGGATTTGGCAACACATAGAATTAAGATAGATGGAGGATGACAGATAGAATACAAACCTAAAAATTGGAGAAAAACGATAGTGATTTGTCCAAAAACAATAACCGTCTTCGATCAAGTTTGATGATTTAAACGCGATGCATAAGATGAGAATTGCAGAAGATCCCATTTGGTAAACCCTAATAAGGAAACACACATGAAACAGCTGATCGAAATTGTTTGGTTTCTTTTGAAATCCTAATAATTTTGTGGAAACCGCTAGATGTAAATTAGAAAGCCCTAATTGAAGAAAAAGTCCGAACTGTTTCATAGAATGAGAGAAAGAAATCGATTTTTGATTTAGGTTTCAATTGATAGGAACATAGTTTAATTCTTTATACACAGGTGGTTCAGAACGAATTTGAAGAATGGATTGATTGGTTTTTTTTTTATCTGAGAGGAAATACGAATGGAAGATGAGAGAGATAGTGGATGAAATTTGTCTGCGGTTTCTATTGGGTTATTTTGATAGTGGACACGTGTTGGAGGAGTAGTGTGACACTTGTCAATCAGTGAGTAAAGGGAGGGGCTTCTGACACATTGGCAGGGAATGTCACGCTTTATGTGATGAAGGGATATATATATATATATATATATATATATATATATATATATATATATATATATATATATATATATATATATATATATATATATATGCAAGATCAGTGAGGAAGTAACCAATCGGGGGAAGCGGGAGAAAGCAAAAAAAAAAAATTCGTTTTTTTGGAATTTTTTTTTCAGGCATCAAGATCACACGAACATATGAACATTTAGAAAAGACACTTCGTGATGAATGTTATTATTTAGGCGGGAAAATGATCGACAAAAATAACATTTAAGATAATATTGTTCGTGAAGAATGTTAACGTTTTTTTATCATGTTTTGTGAAGTAAAATTTAGCCCGATTTAAAGTTTAGGGTTTAGGGTTTAGGGTTTGGTGTTTTGGGTTTATGGAATAAACCCAAAACACCAAACCCTAAACCCTAAACTCTAAACCGTTTGTGTTAAAAACTCAATCTAAATCCTAAATCTAAACCCTAAATCTAAACCCTAAACCCTAAATTTCTAAACTCTAATATCTAAACCCTATAAACCCTAATATCTGAACCCTAATATCTAAAACCTCAACATACGCTCGAAAAACACGATAATTGTTATATATTAGTTCTTCGAGCGTTTTCCCGCCAAAATAAAAACATTTATCACAAAGTGTCTTTATTAAATGTTCATATTTTCATCCAATCTATAATGTTCGTGAACAAAGTTTTTTTTTAAAAAGATTTTGCTTTTCCCCGATTGGTTACTTCCCTCTTGATCCTACCACTATATATATATATATATATATATATATATATATATATATATATATATATATATATATATATATATATATATATATATATATATATATATAACACCCTGATTTTTTTTTTTAAATCACAGCGGAAGTCTTAATTCACATAAATACCCTTAGTTAAATACAAACATGATTATCACAAATCATTAGCTAGTTACTTATTACAAACCACCGGTGTTACGTTAAACAACTAGTTACATATTTATAAAAGTTAAGACATCAGAGTTCGTCTTGTCAAACATATTGTCAACCCGACGCCCGTCCCTACCAGCATTAATATCCAAAACCTGCAAGGGAGGAGGTGAGGGGGGTTAGCACGAGGCTAAGTGAATGGAATCATCTAACAGATCTAGCATACAGTACCAACTTGTACAAATACAGCAACTACAACAATCCATAACAGGCAACTGACAACTAATAACTAGCAACTATCAACTGGCAACAATCAACTAGCAACTATGCTCCAACTAGAGACTCGGCGGCTTGTACGAGCACGCGACCACTAGCTGATCAGTCTAGCGTCTACCGAAAGTCCTTACTACTGAATCTCCAGTATAGTAAATCCACACGCAGGTGATGCGTCATTCAGTACTATACTCAACAAACAGTAGCCAACTGGACCCAACCACAACAAGGTTGACCTCTCTGAGCTGAACCTAACAACAATAGGTTCCAACAGGCAACTACAACTTGTGCACACAACTGTTAAGCAACTACCACTACGAACAACTGTCCCTACGACTAGCATGACAACTCTACAATGATCATTATTACAACATATCTACTAAGCATAGCAACTAAAACAGTATAACATAGTAGCACAACTTGCTACTCTATACTACACTCGGAGATAATCCCACTCACCGATTACCAGCTACAGCCGAGTTATCTTACTTCTGAGCTTCTTCCTTGTTCTTATCACCTGAGAACAATACAACGAAGTCAATATACATATCTCAATCAATATTATAATCAAATCATACTATAAACTAGGTCATAACACCATATATTCATAATTTTATGAGTCTACATCATGACTCCATTCAATAATGGCATACATGTGCGTGCAAAACACGACATACACACTAAAACTCCTTTTCCGACTCAAAAACAGTTTGATCTAGTTTCTAAAAGTTCGCCATTGAAAAGTATTCTTTATTACGATTCCAACAATAGTTTATTCATCAAAAACGGAGTTACGTTTTGAAAGTTACGCCCGTTTCAATTTCATAAAAGGTACTGTAGCAAATAGTGGCACTGTAGCAACTCGGGCACTGTATCAAATAGTGACACTGTAGAAACTCGGTACTGTAGCAAATAGTGACATTGTAGCAGCTCTGGTACTGTAGCAACTCGGTACTGTAGCAAAATACTGTAGCAACTGGGTTTCGAACTGCTTCGCTGATTTTGAGCATTTTTCGCCCAAAACTCGATTTTTGAGTGTTTTTGATCAAATTGTAAGCACATGAAAGCTACTAAACATATATACAACCTATTTCTAACATCAATTAACACTAACAAACACAATTCAACAAGATTCAAGCTAAAAAACAAACTTTTATTCAAGAACACAAAAACCCATTTTTCTAACAATCAAAGCATGGATTCAAGTAAACAAACCTGATTAGATGATCACAAGTAAGATAATAATCACTCCTTAAAGTCTCTTGATCCAATTCTAGCTTAAATTAAATTAGGGTTTCAAGTAGTGAGAAATTAGGTACGGGTTGTTTATTTGGAAGGTTCAAGAAAATGAGAGAAAAGGTTGATCTCAAGCTTACATATTTAAGTTAATACACAATACCCCATCACACACGGGTATTTATCAGTTATCTGAATTCTTTCGTACTTCGTTAGGAGGCCCTAACGGAGTCTAAATTAAACAAACGAACCTGTTCTGTGACCCTTATCACAAACTGGTCTAAACTAAACAACCAAATAATTATAAACATATAATTATTAAAATCACTAATTACACCATACCCAAGGGTATAATGGTCATTTAATCTAGGCCCAAAACGCGGGTGTTACAATATATATATATATATATATATATATATATATATATATATATATATATATATATATATATATATATATATATAGTAGAGGGATCAAATGAGAACTTTTTTGTGTGAGAACCCTGAGAACTCAAAAATACACTAAAATTCGAGCAAAAATGAGAAATTCGAGTAAAAAAACTCCATATTCGAGCAAAAAATAGGACACGGACGAGCAAAAAACATGATAGTCGAGCAAAAATGGAGAAAGTTGAACAAAAAAAAAGGACGAACAAAAATTTGATATTCGAACAAAAATGTGTTCTACATTTTTGAAATATGAACGCAAAAATGTAAAACACATAGGTAGTCGAACAAAAATTTTGATATTCGAACAAAAATGTGTTCTACATTTTTTTCGGAATTTTTTTTTTTTTTTGCTCTACTATGAAATTTTTGTTCGTCCGTGTTTTGTATTTTTGCTTGAATACCCCATTTTTTGCTCGAATTTAAGTGTATTTGGGTGTATTTTGGAGTTCCTAGAGTTCTCACACCAAAAAAGTTCTCGCTGGATCCTCTCTCTCTCTCTCTCTCTCTCTCTATATATATATATATATATATATGTGTGTGTGTGTGTGTGTGTGTGTGTGTGTGTGTGTATGTGTGTGTGTGTGTGTATAGTGGTAGGATAACCAATCGGGGGAAGCGGGGGAGCAAAACTTTGTTGTTTTCGTTTTTTGAAAATTTTTGTTCACGAACATTATAGATTAGATGAAAATATGAACATTTAGTAAAGACACTTTGTGATAAATGTTTTTATTTTGACGGGAAAATGCTAGAAGAAGTAATATATAATAATTATCGTGTTTTTCGAGCGTATGTTGAGATTTTAGATATTAGGGTTTATAGGGTTTAGATATTAGCGTTTAGAAATTTAGGGTTTAGGGTTTACATTTAGGATTTAGATTGAGTTTTTAACACGAACGGTTTAGAGTTTAGGGTTTACGGTTTGGGGTTTTGGGTTTAAGGACCAAACCCAAAACACCAAACCCTAAACCCTAAACCCTAAACTCTAAATCGGGCTAAATTTTGCTTCACAAAACATGAAAAAAAAAAAAAAAAAAAAAAAGTTAACATTCTTCACGATCAATATTATCTTGAATGTTATTTTTGTCGATCATTTTCCCGCCTAAATAATAATATTCATCACGAAGTGTCTTTTCTAAATGTTCATATTTTCGTGTGATCTTGATGCCTGAAAAAAAATTCCAAAAAACGAAAAGAAAAAAAAATTTGCTTCCCCCCACTTTCCCCCGATTGGTTACTTCCCCATTGATCCTGCACACACACACACACACACACACATATATATATATATATATATATATATATATATATATATATATATATATATATATATAGGGGCAGGTTCAAACGAGAACCACAAAAATAGCGAGAACTGCGAGAACTTTTTTAATTCATAGTTTTTATGCATTTAAATGCAACAAATTACATGTAAATGTTAACTAATGCTCATATTATCAACAAACATATGTTCATTACCACAAATTATATGTTAAATTGTTAATTATATGAAACTGTTCACATGTTCAGAAACAAATATGCACATGTGAACGAGAAACTATATATTTGATTATATAAGTAAAATATAAGTTTTTTCAAACTATTTTATGTTCATTTTTACTCTTCATCAACATTTATGGATGATTCAATCTAGTTACATGCGAAAATCTTTATAAATTCACAGTTCTCGCAGTTCTCGTCTTTTTTGTGGTTCTCGTTTGAACTTTTGACTATATATATATATATATATATATATATATATATATATATATATATATATATACTAGATTTTTTGAGCCTGTGCGATGCACGGTGGATATAATATAACTGATTATAAATGAATTTTTATTTAATTAGTATCAACAAATGATATAATTTTTTTTTAATCACCAAATAATTTTATTTAAATTTGTCGAACAAATATTTTTTATAAATTGTTCGATTATTCTATGATTAATGATTATAGCTACTTCATTAATTGGAGCAATAAACATAAAGATACCAGCATAGTTAAAGAACCCCACAAATGCGAAACGATCAATACGACATCTACTGCTTTGGCCAAAAAGGTAAACACACAACCATCAGCCCCAACTGATGACTTCTTAATACATTTTTTCTTTCTATTCGCTTCCATGCAAGTGTTAACCCTTTTCTTAGGTGCAATTAGTTCATTTTCACAATCAAATCGAGACACAAAAAAACAGGTTATACATAACAAACGAAGACTCTAGACAAACACGAAGCAAAAGATAAGTAAAAATAAACAAATAGATTTACCAACTAATAACCCACATTCAAAATAGTAATAATCAACTAATAGAAAACCATTGAATATACAACTAATAACCCAAATAGTAATAATCCAAATAGATTCAAAATAATCAACTAATAACCCAAATAGATTCAAAATAATAATAAACTAATAGTAATAATAAAATAATAACCCAAATAAATAAGATGAATATATAAACTTTAAAGTAAACGTATTTACTTTAATTATAGTACTAACGGTGTTGGTAGTTGTATATAGAGCACTTTAGACCAACAGTTACAGTTTTAACCTACTAATGGGTCGCTTGGCGCAATGTTTTTTATCTAAATAAATAAGGTATAAACATATTAAATATTACTCGCTAATATTTACATGTATATATAAACCAGAGATGCTAGCATGCCGGTGGACGGTAGCAAAGTCCATGGACTGGCTGCCAAATCTGAAGACGGCACGGAACCTGGTTGAAACGAAACAAAGTGCATCAGCAGAACCAATGACTGTCACATTGGCCGTGTTTTATGTATTTTTTGATGATGTGTATTCACAAACAAAAGTATTAGTGCTGGATCGGGACTGTGATGACCGCATAACGGCAGCATCTGCTGTTGCTACATAATGGACAGACGGAACAACAGCAGGCTGTAAACAGACACCAAATCAACGTTCACAACTACACAGTTCAATTTATGATAACGTAAATCAGATACGAATTAGTGAAACATAACAAAAACATACAGGCAAGTAGGCAACATCATTACCTGTGACAGAGATGGCTGAAATTGTCGATAGCCCTTCAATGAACATTGTTACAAATAACCGTTCATACCAACGAAATAAAAAATGATTTGGTAATAAAATTAACTTGTTGTAAAGCACACTTCAGGGAATACCTCTTTAATCGAGCAGCAGATTTCAAACAACCTAATCATAACCCAACCCATTTAGCTGTGTCTCATTAAATTCAAGCGAAAAAAATTAAGACATAACTCATAAAATCAAGCACACACAAAAATCACTTATACAGTCACCAACAAAAGAATTAATCATGTTATCTTATCCGTGTACTACATGTAATTGGGGAAAATCACAGTACAGTGAAAAAACCAAATAACCAGAAAAACATACCATCAGTTGGTTGGTACCATCAATCAGTTTTATCACCTTAAAACCTAATTTGTACCTGAAATCATCATGAGGAAACCCGTACCAATCCTTTACGATGTTGAAACCTGCAAATAAGCAAAGTA